>NC_143016.1:180131313-180486313 GCF_055824585.1 Amblyomma mixtum | reverse complement strand
GGTGAGCAAGCTGCTGAATGAACCGGGCTGTCGCATCGAGAAACTTCAAGCTTCGAGGCGACATCAGCAGGGAGGTTCAAGTCAGCGAGCAGCTGTGAGAGCCGGGGCTCAACTCATCCGCATCGAGGAGCCCGCTGTCGTCACTCAGGGCGACGAGATTACCGTGGCAGAGGAAACCAACTAGTGACAGTGTAGGAGACCTTTCTGCTTTCTCCGAATTCACCATGTCGGTGTAGTGTTTACGTGCTAGAAATGATAGCACGGAAAACGGAGATGGCTGCCGTGCGGTAAGATCGGGAGGACATGATGCGACGTTTGGAGACTGAGCAGAAGGCAGAGGAGCTGCTTGAATTTGAGAATTTGAAACTCGCAATCGAGCGAGAAAAGATAAAGCTTGCGCAGATGCAATCGAAATTAAAGTGGGGACCGAAAGTTGCTAGCGAGATCCAATTTGCGGCCGTCTAATGTTTTGATTGCATGAAATTGGGGCATATAATGACTGACTGTCCGAAATCGAAGCAAGAACAGCATGTTCCCGTGGTCAGAATGACCTGTGTGCCAATGGCTATAGGTGTGAAAGCTGCAGCGGTTACGCAGCAAGGCCCAACCGTGTGTGCCGTGCCAGGAGAGATGGTTGAGGGCATAGGGGCGTTAGTCACGCCTGTGAAGCTCTGCCTGTGAGAGCAAGCTGAGATAGAGCAGACCCAGAAGGCACATGGGTGTATTGTTAATGAACAGGAGTTCAGCATTGGGCCAGAACAGGCTGGCTTGGACTCTGGGGCAGCTCTAACGCTCGACGAGGAGGTAGAGCAGACGCGAATAGCGGGAACACCCTTTTCAGGCGAAGGTAAGCTGGCTGCCAAAGATGAATCGGTTGCCAGCCGGAGCTGACACTCTGCGGAGTGACAGCAGATGTAGCTGAAGGTGTAGGGAGGTTGGTTACGACTGAAACACTCTCACTGTTAGAGGAGCCAGAAAGAGAGCGGCTCCATAAAGAAAGACAGAGAGCATATTTTGAAGAGGATTTCAAAAGTGCGTATGAGTCTGTTCGAGACAAACCTGTGGCTCCGGTGGAGCTTGAGTCAGATCCGGCAGCTGCAAAAGTTTTTCCAGCAGATTGTGAGCTAACAGAGTTCGCTGCAATGGCTTTCGCGGCAGGTAGGGAACTCGAGGGCTTGGGTAATGCGCCCATACCTGTAGGCTTCACCATGAAGCAACATGTTTCACTGCCAGAAGTGCGGAAGCAAGCTGGTGAAGGTAGTTGTCAGAAAAGAAGGCGTGACGGCACGATTTTCTTTGAAGCGAACGTTGGTGGGCAGTTGTACCAAGAGCTAGCGCTACCCCAGTAGCACAAGGTGGCGGGCCCATGCGGGTCCGACATGGGCAATGAGGGCTGGTGGCTGCCCGCAATAAACCCACAGGGGTCCCCCGTGGGTGCAGTGCTGGCACAAAACGCTGGGGCTGCCCACTTCGTGCCCGACTGGGTCCCTCGTCGGCTAGGCATGGGCTTAAACAGACTGGGCAGCCCACCTAGGTCCCACCGCAGATACACGCGGGCTAGGATGCGGGCTCTATTATGGTGAAGCGCGGGCAACCCCAAAAGGGGCTGCCCGTACACCACCATGAGGGAGCCGCAGTGTTTTTGTGTGGGCAAAGAGCTAGTATTCCCGCCGTCAGCCAACGTGGGTCCCGCGTTGGAAATACAAGGGCTAAACTCTGGGCTTCACAGGGGCGAAGCGTTTCAGGAATGCAGTTTGGGCTGTCTTAGCAACACCGGCGAAGGTCTCGCGTGGGATGGGCATGGGCACATTTGCCATTCCGATGTCTTCACCGCCTGTATTCTAAATCGGGTATGAAAGGGGTAAGCATGGGCTGCGTGCAGTTCGTGTGCATAAAAGATGGGGCTACATGACGGTGAACTGCGGGCACACCCAACAGGGGCTGCCCGTGCAGCGCCCTAACGGAACCAATTGGGCTGTGTGTGGGCTAACACCAGTATTCCCGCCTGTAGCCTAAATTGGTCCTGCATGGAAAATATATGGGCTAGGCATGGGCACAAATGCGATTCCATCATTTTCCCCGCCTGTATCGTACATATCTGGTAGAAAAGGCCTAAGCGTGAGCTGCGCAGTAGCAAAACATGCAGTGTGTGCGGGAAACGGCTAGTATATATCCGCCAGCAGCTTTCGTGAATCCTGCGAAGATTACTCTGGCCTTCACAGTGCAGAAACAACATGCGCCATTAGCGAGTTGCCGGGCAAAACCTATCGACAGTCACACGTACACTAGTTGTACACGGGAAGAGTTGACATTCTCGCATTTAGTCTGCCTGCATATCCTACATCAGAGGTAAAAGGGTTAAGCGTGACCAAATAGCAAGACCTTGCACGTGTCACTCTGACGAATAGCTGCTCTTTGAACGTCGTAATAACAAAAGAACCCGCTTCTGAGATTTGTTGGTGCTTCTTTTGCGTTTATCGCATTGTATTTTTTTCTGGTGTGCTACGGTCGCCGCGGAGAAAGCTGCCAGGATAAGGTTTCTTGCTTGTTTCAACGCACTTCAATTACGCCAGCACTTCAAGCGCTTTCGTCGTCCCCATGCAACATGTGGCGCATGGAATTCATGACTGGTTGATGAACATAGCGAGCCTGCGGCGACTGCGCCAGAGGCTGCAAAAGGTTTGTTACTGTCGCGTTAATTGCAGCAGCTTTCTTAATGTCCGCTAGCAGCAGTCTCTAGCGATGCATCGATCAAGACACAAAATTCTTGGTTTTTGTGCATGCATTCTTTGCGCGTCTTCTTCGTGTAGTGATCGCACATTGATAACGCAACTTGGCCAAGCGCCATCGCGAGCTGCCCCACCCTTCACCCTATCAGGAAGAGATACTAATCACAAATCGCCGACATTTCCATTGACGAACAAGAAAAGGTTAGCTAGCGAAAAGGTACAGTGCTAGAGAGAACAAAATAAAAACAAACTCCTGTAGAAACGTCACACGAGTAACCTGTCTTTGCGCACTTTTTTTTTCAAGTTTTTTTCTCCTCTCACCACCGCCTTCCCTGCTTTTCCTGGTTCCAGTCTCAAAAAAAAAAAAAACCTGCTCAACCCTGGTTTTCCTGTCTGCCTTTGTTCCTTCCCCGAGGGCCCCTCTGTGTCTGTCATGTCCCTCCCAGCCGCCTTCCCCGAAATGGCGCGGAGGCACTCACTCTACAGCCCACTACCGAACATTTTAAGCCGCCCTCCCGACCACACTCCCCGCGACGCTCCATGAAGTGGAGAGGGGGCTCCGATTCTACTTGTTCACTGTGTCCGGCCTTTCCTGCGTTTGTTTGAAACAGGTTTTTCTTTCCTGCGGTTGGGTTGAGTGTCAAGGGATGAAGGTAGCTGCGAAAACACGCTGGCACTCGCTAGTCGTCGTTGAATTTGTGTTATACATTTTTGTGTTCCTTTCCTGGTGTTGCTTGATCAATCCACGGTCGAGGATGACGTCGCCTTCCATGCGTACGTCCAGTGCAAGTATGGTTGAACCCTGTCGTCCTTGTCTTAGTGTTGAATAACTTCGGTCCGAAAGACGTGAGTGGTGAACAGTGACATTTACTGACATTTTAGCGGTGGAGGCCACGGCGGAGAAGGCGGATTTTATGACGGCGGCGTCGTGCTGCTAGGACGTAAGTACGCATTTGAAATCACTCTGTTGTCTGAGTACTGCCGCCGTCTCAGTTATATGCTCGACGTCAACAGAAACTTTCTAGTTGTTCAGTGTCTTTTTTGAACCAGCCAGTTGTAGATTGCACAGCGTAGAGAGACTAAATACCGAAAAATTTTCTCTGTTACATACCGAAATTTCTTGTCCTTCATGATAACAAGACTAAAATTAGTTTTGTGGTGTGCATTCTTTCTTTACACAGGCATATGGTGCATACGTGCGAGCGCAATAAGCGACGAGCGTCCTGAGGGGGAGCGGCTCAAGGCCCTGGACAAACATCACGCATCGCATCGATGCTGCGGAATGTGCCGTAAATAAAGGAGGATGACCAAGCAAGCATTGGAATCGTCCGAGCAACCTGTTTACACACCAACAATGTTACGACACACATTTTAAACACAATATTGATTCAAATACGAAAGGCGTGAGGTGCATTCACGATACTGAGCATTGCCAATCCTCGGGGAAAGGCGTCATGAGACGCCTGGCTTGTCCGTGCCTTCTCTTTCGTCCTGTCTTCTTTTGCACGCATTATCTCTTTTTAAGTAATGTGACGTACACCTTCCGCTGCGTGAGATTCTCGGTAGCTTCTTTTCGTCTTTTTTCCTTTTCTTATTTCTTAGCGATTTCCAATCCACAATCACTTTACCGATAACTATCGTCGATTACAATCCCAATTATTGATTACCTATGATCAATCCTTATCTAGCTTACAGAGCACAGCATACTACGCCACTTGTACACATACACACCAGTACACACCAGTTCCAGTACACTGAAGCACCGTAACACCCCTTTTCATTCCGTCCAATTTCTGACGCGTAATTTGCGTATTGATATTTGTCTGGCTCCGCGGTGGCTCATTGTTTACGGCTCTCGGCTGCTGACCCGAAAGACGCAGGTTCGATCCCGGCCGCGGCGGCCGAATTTCGATGAAGGCGAAATTCTAGAGGCCCGTGTACTGTGCGATGTCTTTGCTCGTTTTAGAACCCCAGATGGTCGAAATTTCCGAAGCTCTTCACTACATCGTCCCTCATAGCCTGAGTCGCTTTGGGACGTTAAGCCCTCATTCACCACACCAATATTTGTTTTTTTTTTCATTACTGTCAGACCAGAACACATCCCAAACACAGGTTACTAAGCCATATACCCGACCGCGCGTTCAATGGGTGTCGCTCAAACACGCCTGAAGCAATTACCCTTCGTGGCCTACGGGAATAAAGAACAAACAAAAACCTTCGTGGCATACGCGTTACTTGCCCACCTGGCGCAGTGGGGCTATTTTCTTTTTCTATTTACAGGAATTTTGGGTTTTTTCCGACGGGTGGAGCCGGGATTTCACCTGAACGAGCTCCTTAAGTTGTCGCTTAATACCTGCGACTGTCCAATACTAGACCTTTCCCGTAATGCATCACAGCACGCGTTTCTTGTTCAATGGGAAAAAGATAGCACGCACCGAGGTGTCTCTAACAAGGAGAAACAATTGGGCGGGGGAGCCATCATCCAAGGAAAACCGGTTGAGAAGCAAAAGTGGACTGTTTTGCCTGTGGATGAAGTCCAGATTGGGCTAATTAATGTATATTCATAATGATGGTTCAACAGCGCGACCACACCAAGTCCATGAAAAAGAAAGGACACACACACCAGCGCTGAATTCAGCGCTGGTGTGTGTCCTGTTTCTTTCTTGGTCTATGTGTGTTTGCCTGTGGGCCGAACTTGGGCTAGCCCACGTGGGCCGGACTTGGGCTAGCCCACGTGGGCCGGACTTGGGCTTGCCCATGTGGGCCGGACTTGGGCTAGCCCGTGTGGGTCCCCGCTGCACTGCAGCCTAAGCCCCCCTGGAGGTCCCCTCTAAGAATCCCATTACTGCCCCTATGGGTCCCACAAAGGACCGAGGAAAGCCCCCTGTATCGTTTTTATGCATGCAGACCATAGGGGCCCCCTGCTGGTCCTATGTAGCCAGCCCACTGGGCTGCCCCTGTGGGTCCCGCGCGATGCCGAGTTGCAAATCCCGCACATATTCCACATCGGGCCCCCATGGGCTGCCCGTGTGGGGCTCGCGAGGGCCCGCAATTCTGAGCCCCGTTTGTGCTACTGGGGTACCTGAAACTCGATGCAAAATTGCATGTGAAGTAGCCGATGAGAGGCCTGACCCTACTATGAAATTCAAAGAAGGGGAGAATGCCGACGCGAGGGCAGCAGAAATCTTCATAGCCCGCGGGGAGACAGTCAGCTCTACTAATCTGATAGCGGTGGCAGCCTTTACAACCGGCTCTGTGCCGGGCAATCCAGAATTTTGGTCCAGTCTTCTGGACAAAGCCCCAAAGAAACAAGTATTGTTTAGAGATTTAGGCGGCTAGAAGTTATTTCTGCCAGTTTGGGGCACCGATCTGATATGGTGGATTGTGGAATGTGCAGATTGGTTTCCAGCCTTGTGTGCGCGGGTTGAAATAACCGCTGTGCGCGCATGTGTGCGTGTTGGTGCACTGACTGGACAGCCGGCGTACGTGTGCGTGCGTGTGTATGTACTTTTGTTGTCGGACACCGTGGCTAAATTTTAATGTCCCACTGATAACAAATGTCCGTGTGACATTCTTGGTTGGGAGGAGTGAAGTTCGCGGTGCTGTATTTTGTTTGCTGCATCCGGTCGCGTTAGCGGAATGCCCATTACGGTCTTTCTCTTGGGCTCTCCGCACAACCGCATAAAAGGGGGGTGAGCTCAACCCAGCGGGATACGAGGGGCGCCGGATAGCGGAGGATTACGGGAAACGTCAAACTCCCCTCATGGACGGAGTCGTTAGGTTGCATCCTGTGTGCACGTGTTTACGGCGAGGCGGACCCGCGTCACAGTGCGTGGCTTTGGTGCTATGTCGGCAGCGGCGTGCTTTGACAGCTTGAAGCGCGGTCAACAGGATATTGCCACGCTAGCTGCAGGCATGAGGAGCGACGATGATAAACAGATGGGTTGAAGTGGCTTTCCTTGAACTTGGGGCAACCGGACGTTAGGAAAGTGAGTGTTCGCGAAGCTCGCAGCAAGAAAGCACAATTCAACAAAATTGTGATGGTAGAAAGTGTACATATGTGTACAGTGCTTGTGTACCTTCTTTCCCCAATCACTGATTGGTGTTGTTATCCTTTCCGAATTGTTGATTGGTGGTTTTTTTCCTTTCCCCAATAAGTTATTGGGTGGATATTTGTGCAGTACCTGATTGGTTATGCTCCCCGCCGAGGCCGGGGACATAGGTTTTAAAACCAGCTGTTTCGGCAGGACCGAGGGCTGGTTTCGTCACGTAGAACTACGAGCCAGTCAAGTGTAAATATATTTTCTCCTTGCTTGTATCTTTCGTTGTGCTTTTAATTGTTATAAAAAGTTAACCTGTCCAGAAGTGTCCTCTTGCAATGTGATTGAGCAATTCGAATCTGCAAGACGTCAAGCATCCTACAACAATTATCATCAGCACAATTTCCCTCTAAGAGATCTTAAGAGAGGATTTCAACTAACGCAGCCGTAGAGGGGACTTTTAACTGTTCCTGTGAATGGTGAGTGTTGTTTTTTTCCATGAAGCGATTTCATCTTGCGCTGGGTTAAATCAAGGACTTATTGTTGAGTCACAGAAGTTAACCTTCAGTTCTAGGCATGCTGCTGGCTTGGGGTTTAGGAACGCTTCACAGCGGCAAGGAAAAGAATATCTGGCATTAGGCCTTGTGAGAAGATGATTCACATGTTGGTTCTGAAGATGTCGTCAGTCATCCTTGAACGGATAATAGATTTGTTCACTTTCAGTAAAGAGTGTAGGCACACACACAATTATGTGCACCCGAAGATGACTGTGATTCTTGTCGCATTCTGCCGCAAATTAAAAAAAATCTTTTCATGCGAAAACGTTTAAAACTAAAAAGAGTTTGCTGGTCGGCTAGTTGTTTGTCAGATATTATAAAAGGATTTTGGCACCAAGGCGTACTACACACCAACGCCCATATTGCCTTCTTTCTCGTCTGTAGTACGGGTTGGCGCTAAAATTCTTTGACAGCATATAAAACTGCGGGACATATACGTATTGAAACTTCTGTCGTAATGTAGTGCTCGCTTGAAGTTATATAAGCTCTACTTGTGAATCGGCTCAACATCATCTACACGCGAAGCAAAGGTTAAAGAAGAAATTTCGAACAGTTATGAGGGGTTGCGCATGCATGAAGCAATTGTTCCAGTTCTTTTCGCAACTTCTTGTGGTAATTGCACTCAACACACTTGAAAATATTAGAACAATTTATAGAGCAACTATATAATTTGTCAAAAAAAATTAGCTGAGGTTTAGGTCTAGTTAAACCGGGCAAGTTGCGTAAGCAAGCAGAAACTGTTTTTGCCCGAGGCGAACGCGCGTATTTATTCCACATTTCCCTCTCGCTTCCTCTCTCCACATTCCAAAATATGAGTCGAGAGCGCGCGACTAGGCGCGTAGCAGCGGCGGCGGCGCAGCGACGGTCCTGCCGCCTGGTGGAGCGCGGCTGAAACGGTTCCTATGGCAACGGCGCTCCATCTGTTTTACCTCGGCCACCACCGGGAGCTACACGACGGATTGAAACCTGGCGCAGTATTGCTTACGCAATAAAAGCATCAACTAAAACGACCCATTGAAAAGAATCGGTTTTTTTCATTGAAGGAGAAAGCACTGTGCTGCATTGTAACGCAGAATTAGGACCAATCACATGAACTCATCAACCAATTTTTTGCTCTATGCTGTATTGCTGTAGCTAACCAATTTACTAGCTGCAGTGCAAAGGCAGTGCTGTCATTGTCCGCTATTTTATTTTCTGATTATTTCATGCTGATTTTGCTCCCGATATAAACTAGACAGCACATAACTTCAGACAGCGGTGCCTAATACGGCGTGGTTAAGATCAACTAGGGCATTCACCTTATTACACATTTCAAGTTCGAGTACATGCGTGTACTGCACTGTACAAACTTTGATCTCCCTTGTTTGGGAACTGCAGGCAGCGTAATAATTTTGTGGCGCTTAACGTCCCAAAGTGCGCATGGACTATGGGGGAAACTGAAGTGGGTGGCTGAGGAATAATTTAGATCATCTGGGGTTTTTCAACGAACTAATGACGTCGCATAGCATATGGCCGCTTCGGCACTCCGCCTCCACGTGAAACATGGCCACCACTGCCTGCCGCATTTCGACCCCGCTTACTCGGTCACAGCATCCGAAGACATGGCGACTAATGCGCCATGGCGGGTCCAGCAGAATAATAGCCTATGTTGTTTTACAGCATTGTTAATAAGCCTTACGAGAGCACATGCCGTAGAAAAAGAATCAGTGCAAAGAAGTTGCAAGCTATTATTGCGAGCAGACCTCCTGGCTTGTATCTGTACAAATTTTTTTTCTTAGGTCTAGCGCTTGGACAAACATGAGCCAGCACTGATAGCGTGGAAGCCTGTTTGGATAAATTCCGCTTTGGTAGTCACGCGTACACTCGCCAGAGGAGGGCTTTTTTTCTTGTGCTCCCTTGAAAAGAATTCGAAGCGCGATTAGCGACGTATTGGAAAAACAGCGCAATCAAAGACGAGACACAAGAGAAGGACAAAACACCAGCGCTCTTGTGTCTCGTCTTTGATTGCGCTGTTTTTCCAATTCGTAAAACATGTACCAACCAGCCCGTATTTGCCCTCTTCTGGAATTAGCGACGTGTATAGCCCTTCTTCGTAAGTACTTCTATGTCATGTTTCACGATGTGCCATTGCACCTTCATGAGCCACGATAAATTTGGTTTGTTTAAGGGAGCTTAACATCAAAATGCGACTCAGGATATGAGGGGCGTCGAAGTGAAGGGTTCTGGAAATTTCTACCACCTGGGGTTCTTTAACGCGCACTGACATCAGTAAACGATCGCGCTCGTCAAGCATCTTACGTTTATGTCGCACCCAAGGCATGGAATGGGCTCGGGGTTCTCGGACGTCCAGTTCTCGTCGATAAAGAGAACAGAACAAACCACGCCGATTCCGCAGGGACGAAGTCAATCCAATTTACAGCGTAAATCCAGCGTTTATACAGATCCACGTCAGCTGGAAATCTGTGCAACAAGTGCATAGTGCTCCTGCCTTCTTCAAGAACATCATGAGTGCTGTACAGATGTTTCTTCGCAGCATCGCAATTCTTTTGGGTGATGGTATAACCATACACAGCGCTGTGCTTCCAGTCGTGATCATGTCACTTGGTCAGATAAGCTGAAAAGACGCTGTGAAGCCAGTGTATTACACATGCGAGCACCGCGCGCGCTATAGTTCAGGGCTGAGGGTAGCCCCTAGACGCCAGCTGCTCTAGCTAAAAGTGTCTGACATTTGTTTCTCACGCTCTCATTGGAGGCTTCCGTCGCAAATTTCTGTATGACCACGAAAACATAGGTAGGCAGCTAAAATCAAGGGGCCAACGCAGAAGCTCGGGCAAGTTGATGACACATTCTAAAGAAAGGTAAATCCAGCGCAAAAGAAAGGACGAAGGAAGAAAACGACACACAACGTGCTGACAAGCACGTTAAGTTTAATCTGCCAAGAGCAAAATATATACCCAGGAAAAGAAAGATAACAAAGCAAAACGAAAGACAACATAAAAGACAGCTCGATGCAAGGGATGCTTCATTATCGAGTGAACAGGAGAAATAGGTGATTTCTTTCTCGATAAAGTGAAGAGATGGCTACTGATGCAATTCTGGCCTATCTGCTGAATAATCAGTGCCTCGAAGAATGCCCTCTCTTGGTTTTTTAGTTCTTGCTCACACTCGTGCGGTGCAGGAAAGGCCTGCAAGTTGTGAGAGACAGTCCTTAAAGGGCCCGTGCCCACCCCAGCGCAGCAGACACTCTCTACCTCTCTTTGAGCGAGCCTCCTCTCCTTCCATTCCCTCCTCGAAATTCTTCTCTCCCGCTCCTCGTCGAGTAGGCTCGGCAAGGCAAAATCACCCCTTCCTTCTCCGGTGTAAGCCGGAGGCGTGGTGTCTGTGGAGTGCGTCACAGGGCGACGTCATGGCCCCGCCTTCAATAGAATTCTTTTCTTGGTTTTTGCATTTTTTCCGCACACTGAACGATCGAGAGGCGCGATCGGCTCGACCACCTAGACTTGTTAGCGAGCGCATCCTTTCATACATCTGTTTGTCATTCCCAGTTAACGAGCCACCTTTTCATTTTCTTTTAGGCCTCCCCACCGTTTCACGAGCGGAGGGGCGGAAGTCGGTTGTGTTCGAAACACACGGCGAAGCGCGGACCCGGCAACCGCCCGTTTGCTTTTCTCCATGCGTGTTTGTGTTCTGTGTGTTTGTGTCTTTTCTCCGCTCCAAAGCATATGTCATTCATTGGAGTCAAGGCGTACGCAAGATGAGTGGGCATGGAATGGCAGCAGCAATGTTCGTCGACCAAAACCACTTCCGCTTTTTTGTCCAGACGATTATCGCCGTCGGCACGTGCGTTCCTGCCTGCGCTGGAACATTCGAAGGGGCGTCTGCAGCTGATGTGTGTCCGTTCCTGGATGCGATTCCTGCCACAGACCAAGGGCTGGCCTCACTTCGCCTAACCCATGGATCGACGCTGGAACAAACAGCCGCTGTGACATCGACAACACCGTACCTGGCCTATATAAACGACTTGCCTAAGCCGGCACCCTTCAGTGGGCATGGAATGGCAGCAGCAATGTTCGTCGACCAAAACCACTTCTGCTTTTTTGTCCAGACGATTATCGCCGTCGGCACGTGCGTTCCTGCCTGCGCTGGAACATTCGAAGGGGCGTCTGCAGCTGATGTGTGTCCGTTCCTGGATGCGATTCCTGCCACAGACCAAGGGCTGGCCTCACTTCGCCTAACCCATGGATCGACGCTGGAACAAACAGCCGCTGTGACATCGACAACACCGTACCTGGCCTATATAAACGACTTGCCTAAGCCGGCACCCTTCAGTGGGCATGGAATGGCAGCAGCAATGTTCGTCGACCAAAACCACTTCTGCTTTTTTGTCCAGGTTGGTGGAGTTCCATCTCTTTTCGCAAAGCGATCGAACAACGTTTGTCTGCTGCTGTTCCCATGCCCACATACTTTGGTCCGTACTGTTGTTTATTGTGTTCATGTTGCGAAAATGCTTCTTCTGGGCGGAGATGTCGAGCTAAACCCAGGCCCTTCTGGGGCCTGCGAAAAGCTTCACACTGATGTATTGTCTGCCATCGAACGCCTCACCGCGCATCTAGACGACCGGCACGATAAGCTCTTGAAATCTATGGATGAGCTTAAAGTAAACCAGAAGCTGCTCGACTCCAAGGTGTCTGATTTGACGTCAAGATTAAAAACGCTAGAAGAAAAAGTAGTCAACCTTGAACATTTGCAAGACGAACCTCGCCTACAACAAATGGTTTCTACCGCAGTTCGCACCGAAACTGTCAATCTAGAATCACGACTAAATGAATACGAGGATCGCTCGCGGAGAGATAATTTAGTCTTTTATGGCATTTCTGATTGTGCTGATGAAACTTGGACGCAATCCGAAGAAAAAATTCGGCAAGTTGTATCAGATAATCTCAAGTTCCAGTTACCAGAAGATGGAATTTCTCGCGCGCACCGGCTAGGCTCGTTCGCTTCGGACAAAAGTAGACCTATTATAGTCCGCTTTTCAGCATTTAAAACGAAAGATGCAATATTCGCCCAAAGATCTCAGCTGAAAGGGTCGGGAATCAGCATGAGCGAAGACTTTTGTAAGGCCACGCGAGCTAGTCGCAAAAAGCTGTTTGATTTCGCGAAAAGTACTGGGCAGAATTATTCCATGAGATACAACAAAGTGGTCATCGACAAGAAAAGTTACATCTACTGCCCCGTCACGGACAGCGTTTGCGAGGTACATGTTGATAGCGCACTCTCCCCGGTCACGGCTAGCTCTGTTAATCCCGGCGCAAGCGCCTCCCCGCTGTCACCATAACTAGATAATATCGAAAGTCGATCCGTTGCACGCAGCTTTTCTTTTCTTTTTTGCAACATAAGGAGCGTTAGCAATAAACGCGACGCCCTTTCCAGTCTGATCGACACATGCACAGCGGACCTGGTGATCCTGACAGAAACTTGGCTCTCTGCTAAAATCAATGATAAAGAAATTTTGAATTGCGCACGTAAATACAAATTCTACAGGTGTGACCGTGGAACTCGACCTGGAGGTGGCGTTTTGATAGCAGTCGCGGACGGCTTGGTTTCTTTTAATGTTCCTATTCTTTGTTCGCTTGAATTGGTTTGTGTGAACATCCGCCTCAACTACAAAGATATTATTTTTGTCGCGTGTTATCGTCCTCCCAATTCATGTAGTAGCTTTTCATCTGACTTGCATGATGTTCTAAGTAAATTGCACGCCAGGTTTCCCTCATCACCCACTTTCGTTTTAGGCGACTTCAACTTTCCTAACATCACTTGGAACGTACCTTTGCCGTTTGCAAATGACAACTCCGCTGAATGCATTTCCTTTCTTGAAGTATGCTCCGACTTTAATTTGTGTCAGCTAGTTACTAGTCCAACACGTATTACTCAGTCTAGCGCTAGTATCCTTGATCTAGTACTTGCCACACATCCGGACCTCGTTCAGTCACTTTCTCAGCTTCCTGGCTTGAGTGATCACTCCGTCATACATTTTAATATGCTGAATGATTCCCCTCGCAAGCAAGTAAGCACAAAATTTATTAGGGACTACGGAAGAGCGGACTATGCATCTATTAACGCAGGACTGGCAGAATTTACAAGTGATTACTTTTCTAGATTTTCTGACAGATCAGTAGAAGAAAACTGGCTTGCTTTAAAATCGAAAATACTGGAGCTTACTAACCGATTTATTCCCCTACGTAGAATAAAAAACAGCTCCAATGCACCTTGGTTTACAGCGTCACTGAAGCGATTACTGAACAAAAAAAAGCGTATCTTCCGGAAGGCCAAGTTATCCACGTGCGAAGAAAGATGGGAGGCTTATCATCGCGTGGCAGCAGCGTACACAAACGCACTTTCAATCGCCAAACGCACATTTTTCGAACGCACATTGCCATCGATGCTTGCCTCAAATCCGCGCAAATTTTGGAATGTTGTCCGCGGTGATGACACTACGCAGATTGAATTACTCGCTGCTGATCAATCTGTCGTTTCTCCGGAAAGCTGTTGTACTGTTTTGAATGAAGTGTTTTCAGCGTCCTTTTTGAAAAACGTTCCCTCTACCCTTCCTATTGTGTCTCAGATTGATCACCCATATATGGATCCTGTCATTTTAGATTGGACCGGTATATGCGAATTAATATCTGGAATTAAGCTTTCTTCCTCACCAGGCATCGATGATATTAGTCCGAAATTCCTGAAAAACACTGAAGCGTATTCTGCAGTATTGTTAACAAAACTTTTTTCGCAGTCCTTGCAATGTGGTGAACTTCCGGAGGACTGGAAAGTGGGGAAGGTGGTTGCATTGCACAAGTCAGGTGACGTTCATTCTCCTACAAATTACAGACCGATCTCACTAACAAGCATTCCCTGCAAGCTACTGGAACATGTAATTTATAGCCATATAGTAACTTTTCTTGAGAGTAACTCTTTTTTCAGTATTCATCAACACGGTTTTCGAAAGAACTATTCATGTGAAACTCAACTTTTAGCCTTTACAAATGACTTGTTTTCAGCTCTTGATTCTAACTTAGTTATTGACTGCATTTTCATTGATTTCGCCAAGGCTTTCGATACTGTTTGCCATAGTTTACTACTTCTGAAACTAAGCAGACTTAACATTGATCCGAACGTCTTAAAATGGATTGAATGCTTCTTGTCTAACCGCACACAATTTGTAACTGCTAACGGCCATAGCTCTGATCCTTGCGGTGTAGCCTCTGGTGTTCCACAGGGATCAGTGCTGGGGCCGTTGCTCTTTCTAATTTATATTAATGACTTACCTACTAACATTTCTTCTTCCATAAAACTCTTTGCTGATGATTGTGTTATTTACCGTCAAATTAAAAGCTGTGCTGACCGCCTTACCCTCCAGTCGGACCTTAATCAGATTTCCTCTTGGTGTAACACTTGGCTAATGAAGCTGAATGTAAGTAAATGCAAGTTTATGAAAATTTCCCGCCACTCACCTACTCAAGTTTCCTGTGATTATTCACTATGTAATACTCCTTTAACCCATATTTCCACATACAAGTACCTTGGTGTGCATATTTGCAGTAACCTTTCCTGGCAAGCTCACGTGGACTATGTCACAAGTAACGCTAACCGTACTCTCGGTTACTTACGTCGCAACTTTTCTATGGCGCCCACTAACTTGAAACTTATACTCTACAAAACATTAGTCAGACTAAAACTTGAATATGCGTCGTCTGTATGGGACCCTCCTCTTAACTCACTAATTCTGAAAATCGAAGCCATTCAAAATCGGGCTGTCCGTTTCATTTTCTCTAACTATCATAGAACTGCAAGTGTAACTCAAATGAAAGCAAATTTAAACTTACCGGATCTTTCAATTCGTCGAAAAATTTCTCGTCTATGCCTATTTCACAAAATCTACCATTCAAACCATCATCTCAGATATACGTTGCTTGTACCGCCATCTTACATTTCATCCCGCAGCGACCACCAGTTCAAAGTTGGCGTACCCAGCAGTCGCACCAACTTATACTTCGCCTCTTTTATTCCCAAGACTGCTAAGGAATGGAACCACCTTCCCGCTTCCATCGCCTCCATTACAAACACCGACTTGTTTAAAAACGCTGTAATTGATTTTACATTGTAGTGCTGCGTTACCTGTTCTGTTTTTGTGTACCACCCACTCCTCTCTGTAATGCTTCGGCCCTGAGAGTAAATAAATAAATAAATAAATAAATAAATAAATAAATAAATAAAGATGCACGAAAGATAAGGGGTGTGTGTGCGGAGCTGTCAAGTGGGCGAGCGAGGGAAAGGCTCTGCTGCACTACTAATTAAAACCTTGTTTTGGGGGGCTCGCATAGAAGAAAAGAAACTGAGAAGGGAGCGCGCACGCAGAGCGTCTCGTGACGTGATCACGGCGGGGGGGGGAGGGGGGGGGGGGCGAACCAACTCCCTCAGTTTTACAATTTTTTTATTTTTTATGGCTAGGGTTCAAGGCTGTCGCCGCACGCTCCCTCCGCAGTTTTTTTTTTTTGTTCCTTCATGCGGGTTTGTAGGCATGAGCCAGAACAGAAGGCGCTGCGGAAAGCCTTGTGCAGACGACGCGACGCCAAGGCTACGCCCAACCTTCTCCCGTCAGTCAGAACGATGCACCAATGGAGTGCCTTTAGCGAAAGTAGCCCCCCTTGACGTCAGCGGGGTGCAGAGTAGTGGGCCGGGCCCGTTTTTGAAGGAAGGAAAGAACGAACGGGCTTTGATTTGAATTTTCGCAGCTTTTCGGGGCGCGCATGGCTCTAGTATTTTGCAGAGGTTATATTCGATGCCTCATCTATGCAGTGGGCTTGTTTTTCAAAAATGTCCGGACCCTGGGCAGTGGCCCTTTAATGTGTGCAGCTAGATTGCTGCCTGTGCCCGTTTTATGTTATCTGGCATGCTCGCTTAATCTTGTGTTTAGACAACGACCCGTTTGCCCTACGTATGTTTTGCCGCAAGATGTTGGCGCATCATACACGACACCGCACTGAAAATCGCTACATAGTTCCCGGTAGTTCGTGTCACATGAGGGTCATAAGGGTCCGTCATTTCTCACACGCCGGCAGAAGGCATTCAGCTTGTTTGGGGCACAGAAAACTACTCGGATGCCAGCGCGTTCCGCAAAATTTTTGATGTGATGTGAAAGCTTGTGAAGATATGGTATGACGGCTGTTTTAGATGTTGCAGGAACAAGTCGCTCGACATTTCTCCCCTTCCGCTGTTCCTTCAGAAGGGACTCTGTCACTGTCATGGCCACGAAGCTGGAGGAACTCGCGTCTAAGTGTCTCTCCGCCTGCGACTGCGCACTTGCGTACATCTCGTGTGGGCACGACCTGCCAAGGCGTTCTTGAGTCAGTGCCGCTTTTGCGATTCCACGCTTCGCAACCTTGGATTCTGCACAGAAGTACGGAAGAAACTTTTCTTTGATCGCGGAGCGCAATTCCAGCACACGTGGGGCGCTATGAACATGACCTCCATGTCCAAAAAGCGCAACGTCCTCTTTGAAGGCATGTCTTTTACCACCTTGAAGTTTTTTTCCACTTACATAAGCACATCAGTGCTGCCCGAGGAGCGTCTCTCAGGGTGTTCTTCCTCACATTCAAAAAGGATCAAGAAATCGCCAACATAGCGAAAGACATTGACGACATCGCGTGGCTGCAAGTCTTTTGCCAGTTTTCTATCGTGCTGTGCCAAAGGAAGATCACTCAGGATGGGTGACAGACAAGATCCTATGCACACTCCTCCTTTATGCACATAGCACTGATTGCTGATCTGTACCATCAAGGAGAGAAGGTAACAACAAAATATGTCTATAAACTTGTCCACTCTCACCCAGCACGCGTTCTGGAAGCGCACGTCCTCCAAAACTGTTAGTACCCTCATTGACGGCTTCCGTTATCTCAGCATGCGGTAAGAACAGGTACATTTTCTTGAGGTCAATTGAAAAGTCACTCGCATGTTTATAACCCTGTCGCATGTCCCCCAAGTACTCTGATGCATCTGCAGGGCGCCTCACCAGGAATGTGTTCTCGAGCTTCAGACAAGAAAGGGCTGTCTGCAGAAATCGACCTAGAAGCTGTTCCCAGGTGAACCTTTCGGGAACGATGCCACGGAAAGGTGATCCTTCTTTGTGCGTCTTTGCCGTGAAAAAAAAGGCTTCAGGCAGGGCACTTTTTCCTTCTTCATTGGCGTCACAACTTGTGCTAGGCCGGCTCTTTCGCACATTCTTATCGCCTCTTTCTTGACCCCCTCGGGAACTGTTCCAGATAGACGGAAGTTTTCGCTTAGTGCCTGCTGTGGCTTCTGGTAGTATTACTCCAATGCAATGGCTACAAAAACGCCCTCCTTGTCAGACTGAAGCAGCTTCAGTCCTGCATCACGAAGAGAAGCGGCAGTCCTTTTGAGTTTGAGGTGTGGTTTTTCTATATACATTGCTGACCATGCGTCCGCGCAGTCCGCAATGCATATCTCTGCATCTTTTTCATCATTCCTTCAGACGGCGTCGCGGGCAAGTGCAAAGGGTTGAACCTTGTCTAACCGCGCTGTTATGCGCTGATCTTACGTTTCTTTAGCACATGAAGAGGCATTGCTCTCCGACTAGGCGCTGCCAGAATGAATTCTGGGCCATTAGTTTTCGGCGGGCACGTACGAAACTTTGGCAACGTAGCGCGAATTACGCACGGCTGTCTCGGACCGTGCACTTACACGTATCTCACAGCCATAACAGCATGGGAATAACAGAAAGCTGGGAACGAGGCATGATACCACGCCAGCGCAAACAATTCATGCCCTCCGAGCCCTGCGAGACATCGCGAACTGCGAGAAGGTAAACAGCTAACCGGCTTCTTCCCCTTCTCCTCAGCATTACGCTGCACTGTGGAAACAGGTAGAGCATCGGCGCGTCGTACGCGGGTGGCTTTGGAGAAAGAAAAAATTGGTTCTTTTTAACGCTCCAGTTCTGCAGAAATCCCAGCGTCGGTGGTGTCAGCGATGTGATCGAATAAGCAGGTGGTTCATCGCCACCTAGGTCACGTGACGGGTGACGTCATCACAACTTGCCCATCGGATTGTGAGCAAACTGCCAACTGTGGCAGGTGCGAGTTCATGATTGATCGCAAGAAGTTGCTCATGTAGAACAACCTGAAACTCACAAGCCCCCACCAATGAGCGTGTTTGAAAGAGCGACCAGTCGGCGCAGTGGCACATCGCTTAATGGCTGCACGACTGAGCCACGGGTGGTCTGAGGGCTCCTCACGATCTTTTAATGTGCAGTAGAGAATCACCGCGTCTGCGTAGCGATACACAAACAGGATTTCAGGCCACTGCAGGAAAGGATTAACGCTATCGCGTCATAGGCTCGAGGCGGAGCTTAGACGTCCCGTGAAGTGTTTTCATGACGGTGGTGTCACTCAGGCGGTTACAGTGTGCCGTGAAATTTCACTTCATATCTAGCAAGCTGCCAAGACCGGTTTTCGGCATAAGTTGCACACAAGACTGACATATCGACCGTCTTCAGGAGTAGTAATTTTATTATTAATGCGTCAGAATTACGTGGCTTATACGTGGCCGCCAGGGAAAGTGTGTGCAGAAAGCCTTAACGAAAACTGTTAACAGAAAGTGTGCACTTACCCGCTATTACCCGAGTTACTCGGTAGTAGCTCCGGTAAGGACGGGTAAGTTCGTAGGAATGCCGCGCAAGCCGCAGACAGTGGGAGTAAGCTCGGGTAAGATCGGGTACGAACTCGGGTAAGCTCGGGTAAGATCGGAGGAGCACCGCGCAAGCTGCAGTCAATAGGAGGAACCTGGGGTAAGCTCGGAGGAGCGTCGTGCCATCTGTGTTCGGGAAGAGCAACATGGGCCGCACATTCCCTACGGGTGGCTGTGGCAGGAACAGCCACCTGCAAGTGCAGTGGCGCATCGCTTAAGCGCTGCGCTACTAAACTAGTAGTGGTATGAGGGACTCGCCGCCATCAATGAATGCCAAGTGGAGAATGACCAGCTCTGCATATATGCGCATTAACGCACGGAGCTCCGAATTGTGTGCGCTTTGGTGACCATCGCGAACTAAGATACAGAAATGGACAAAACACAAACGCATCAACGAAAACAATGGCAGTTCACAATGATTTCGCATTCATAGGACGTAAGCAGTCTGAACTGACCTCGGTAGATTTTTTTCATGGCAGTGGTGTCGCTGAGCCATTAAAAATTACTGTAAACGGATCGTCTCACTTTAAAAGTTACAGAATTGGCAAAACCGGTTTTCTGTACAAGTATCTAGGCAGGTTAATGCAAGAATGTACAAATCGCCCGACTTAAGGTGTCTTAACCCTACTCAAGAAGAATTACGAAAACGTGTCCGGCTTTCGCGTTCAGTTTAGAGGTCATTACTGCTTGGAACTTTAATCAAAGCATCTTTCTATATAACGATGATTAGGGCGTGAACCTTGCTCTCGATTCTGACTTCTTTCCAGAATTGTGAGCAAGTGTGGTAGATGACAAAATAGGTGATAATCCAAAAACTTACAAAGACAATCTGTGAGAGCAATTAACTTCTGCGTGTTAGTAGCATCGCGGACTCCAATAGCTGCAGCTATTTCGTCCTTTAATGTGGTTTATTCACGCTCCACAACGACGATAAATCGCCGCTTAATCTTCTGATGAAGGGAGTGCGTTCGCGCTTCTCGACTCTTCAAGCAATTTTGGCTGCGGTGGAAGAGCAAATAACACTCATGGACAAGCAAACATAGACAAGCCTGGGTTGTCTCCTGGATATTTGGTTTGAAAGGCACACTGAAAAGCTCTTTTTTTTTTTTGTTATCGTGCAGAACCGATCGGCTGCGCCGACTTCGCAAGTAAGACCGTTTCGGTTGCTGCTCACTGCGCGCGTCGCGCAGGACACTGGGCGTGCGGTCCTGATCTGTCCACCGCAGGCTGTTGTTGCGCAGTATGTGGCCCTTGGGACTACATTAATTGCATCATGTTCATCTGTCTTCAACTCGTGATGTTCAGTGGTGTAACGGCGCACCGCTGAGGCATACATTTTGCTCGAATTTCCTAAGGCGTTCTGCCAATGACACTATAGACGCGGGAGGTACATTAAGTTTTTTGCTCACCTTCAAGATGTTGCTATCGTGGGCTGCCGCTGTGCACGTGGGTTTTACGTGCAGATTCTCAGACGCAGCTTCAGTCGACTGGACTGGCCGTATTGGCGTAGCACCTCTTTGAGGTCTTGCAGGGATCTTCAAACCAGAAGCGTAGGGTCCGCCTGTAAAGTAGGTGGTGCTTGCTGGTGTCGATCGTACTCGAGGCGTATGGGCCATCGATGTGGCCTGGCTGAGGACCAGGAGTATCTGCAGGAAGTTGTTGCAGCTCTTCGGGTTATAGATGATGGTTTATGAGGGTTTAACGTACCGAAGCGACTCGTGCAAATGAAGGACGCCGTAGTTAAGGGGTCCGGTAATTTCAACCACCAGTATTTCTTTATAGTGTACTGACATCGCACAGTGCATGAGCCTCTACAATTTCTCTGGCATCAAAATTCGAATACCATTATTGTGTTATCGCGAACGGCCGCAGTAGGAGCCACAGTTGGTCTCCATCCTAAATCTCGGGGTTTACTCTGGCGCACAACTGCAGAACGTCGCTAAACTAGTGCTCTGGGGACTCTCATGGGAACTGTACACGACTTTGGAGTCACATATGGACGATCACCCCTGCACGGCGGCTGCTGAAGCAGGTCTTGAGTTTCACAGACGACTCGGTCAGCGGGTATGTCGCATCGATTAGGAGTTGTGTTGTGCACCATTTGCAGACTTCACAGTCCCATAAAAATGTATAAAAATATTACCTAAGTTTCGCTTTTGGAAGAGTTAAAGTGACATGTTCGTAACAGGTCGGAAATTCTGCCACGGACTCTCCCAGTATTTCCTTGAATGCAGGTCGTGCAATCGATGGTCTCGTTTCAGGGCTCGTCTTTGCAGCGCAGCGGCCGACTGGTTGGTTTGATCCTAACTTCAGGCCACACGCATCTAGAACGCAGTCGTCGATACCAAGCAACCTGCACCGCTTTTACCGTAGTGAATGTTCACCAGTGACCTGTAGCTCCATTGGCTTGAAGAATAGGATCAGCAGGCGTAGACCGTAGCACGATGTTCGAATACTAGAGCAGGGTGATGTGAAACACAACGAACACTAAGTAAAAGATATGTACCACATAAACTAGCTAAACAGCCAATCATGGAAAGGCTTTGTAGTGTTTTCGAAGGCAGAATTGACAGGATGCATGAAGTTGGTGACTTCTCCCTCGCTCTCGAAAACTTCGGCTCACTGCATAAAGAATGTTCGGCACCATATTGGCGAGGCTTTTACTGGACAATCAAAAAGCACGCTGCAGGGATCAAAACTTAGTCTGAATTTCAACTTAACTGGCATGTGAGAGGCCGTCGCTCGTTCCCCGCCGGTGGAGCCCTGCCGAAGGCTTAGAAGGTCTCGAGTTGAGGCAGCTTGTCTCGCTGGTTACGAAACCGGAAATACAGAGGCACTTCCACCTGCCGCAAACAGCAAAGAGGGGCAGAGCAACGCGTCGCGCAGAGTCGACCCTTGAAACTAATTGGAAACTGACGGACGACCTCAGCGGGGCAGTTCGCGCACTAAGCTGACGACTCTGACTGAGCACGTCGTTTCTTTAATGAACAGCAGACACGACGGGGGACAGGAAATGGTTTTCGCGCCCCTGGGTCACTGCACACCGCATTCCTGCAACTTCTCACAGTAATCTGAAGTCGTCGCTTCTCCTCGCTTCGAAAACCATGAACTTAAATACTCGAAAGCCAGCTTGGCGATAGTATACCTATCTGTTTTATGCTGATTATTAAGTATACTTCGCAAGTCATCTCCCTTCCGATACTGGCCCCATGATGGCACAGGTATGCTGTGCGTAAATGAATGAGCAAAATATGCACTCTATAGTCGTCGAGAGCTGATGTAAGCACGAAATACTTTGCACTACCTGACGTTGCTCTAGCAAGCATCAGTAATAGTCAGGCGCTGGCTGCACTTTTGAAATAGGTCTCATCTAGGTCATGCTATGCCGCGCCGTAACATGAAGCACTTCTGCCGTCAGCCTCGTTGACATTCAGAAGTAGCAACGGACGTTGGCACTGACAAGCCAGCGGCACATATCTATAGAAAAACGGAACCAAAACATCCAAAGCCTCGCTCGAGCGTGCATTTGCGCGCTTCCCAACGCAGCCCCGTTGTTACGCCTTGATATTATTTACAGAAAGCCTTTTTTTTATTTAAAGATGTTTACGAGCAGTAAGTAAGTTCTGAATCACGAAATATAATGGCTGTAGCACCTGCGCCGGCAATCTAATCTAGGCATGAAACGTAGAGCCTCCGAAATTCCTCACCGCTCACCGGCGGGATGACAGCCATTCGAACGGTAATGTTTCGCAATGTTCATTTATGGTTGGATTTCATATTTTAGGTATGGTTCACCGCGGTTCTTTCACGAAGTTCGCATGAATTTGCTCAGAACAAGAGCTAAAAGCATTTTGTGTCTAAAAGCTTTAACATCACGAATTGTGATCAGGTTTGTACATTAGTAAAGCAGCTACTGCAACCCGTTTTAAGATCTTTTAAAGTGACCTTCCCAGCAGATCAGTGCAATTAAGCCTGGCGAATAGAATATGACACATACAGTATAAAACCTTTTCATAAACTGGCTTTATTGATTGCAACGCCTCTGAAGTCTGCTTCGCACCACTGTGGTGGCTCCGTTGTTATGGCACTAGGCTGCTGAGCCGAAAGATGCGGGTTCTAGAAGGGCCGCGGCGGTCGCATTTCAATGGAGGCAAAACGCTAGAGGCAGTGTTCAGCGCGATATCAGTGCACATTTAAGAACCCCAGGTATTCGAAATTGTCTGGAGCTCTACGGGGTCCCTGATAGCCTTGGCGGCTGTGGGGCGTTAACTCCATAAGTGATGAAATCAGCTTCGCAATATTTTTTACAACCTGGAAGCATTTCACCAAAGCTTTATATCTACTTTGTTAAGGAGGTTTGTAACTGTTGCCGATCTACTGCCAGTTACCTGTCTCAGCTTATTAATATCATCAGTTTTATTAAGTATGACGGCATGCGCTCGGAAGGATGCCAGAGACATCTTTCCTTCAGTAGCCTTGTTCCGCAAAGACGCGTTATAAGCAGGCTACGGTTCAGCCACATTCCCAGAAGTAGTTTCTCGATGACCAAGAAGCTTTGAGGAGCAGCAGGTGCTAAGTCAGCAGTAAGACAAGGACCAAAAATAGGCTCAGCGCCTGACCACGCTGGTGCGACAGCCGGAGTGCTGGTAGATCTAGAATAACTTTAGACAAACAGGGACCGAGATGTGGCCATCATGGTCAACAAAAAGGAGAACTCAGCCGGCGAGGGGAACGAGCAGTAATGCGGGCAGGAATTTACAGTCAACACCGCAACATCCAAGTGGACTCGCGAAAAAAAACAAAGCTCAAGCTTGTATCTTCAAGGAGGGAATGATTGGCCAGCACCGCCAGAGACCTAGCGCAGAGTCAGCCCCTTCGACAATCACTCATGAGCAAGATCTCGTGTACTGGTAGGTCTCGTGCTGAAGCAGCTGTATTAAATGGCTCTGATAGTTTTCATACAGAGCATGGAAATACTTTTTTTTTTGGCGAGGCAAGGGGAACCTTGCCTCCTGAAGAGCTTAAGTGACGAGCTAAACCAACAATTGACACATTAGCTCGTTCGAGTCTCGCATGACTGTCCCCTTGGAAACGAGTGCAGTGACGTTCCAGACCTCATTCTTAAAACGGCACCAGATGTTGATGAACAAATTTTTTAACACATAATATGTACTATCAGCGTGAAATGAAACGCGATCAAAACAACTGGAACGCGAGCACAAAAAATCAAGCATATTAGAGGCTGGAGATGAAATACAGGCGTGGGCTATTAACATTTCAGAAGAGCGGTCTTTTCGGCTTCGATGGGAAAATCAACTACTCATGTATTTTGCCTTCTAACACATGTAACAAGTGAAGGCGGGCTAGTTGGTGGTTGACAATGGAGTGCATATTGCAACCGCGCTAAAACGACGCAGGACAAGAAAGGAAATCACAGGACAAGACGCGGAACTTCAACTAAAGTTTACTACGGGAAAACCACATTTATACAGGAAACGTAATCACACCAGATAAACAGCCGAAACCATCAAATAACACAGGCACGAGGGCGCGCGTGGCACAAGTTCACATCTAGGTAGTTTAACTCTTTCTTAGATAAAGATACTGAAGTGGAGCTGATGCAACGGTCATTTTCTTTTTTTATGCAGTAGGCTTCAAAGATTTCCCTGCTAAGCTGGGTTTTGCCTTCCTAGTATAATATCTGCGAGTTGTGCTGTTCGCGTTTCAATTGACTTGTTGGCGTTTCAATTGACGCTGATAGTACTCTGCCTTATTTTCTTAGATTTTTCTGCACTTCACGGAAATACTAGACGAGAACAAAAGAATTACTTAACAAATTAACCGGCAGTATGAATATACTACCCACTCCTCAGGAGCCTACAGCACTCGAAATGTGTGCATACCGACTTGAACAAGAGCTCCGAACGAACAATCAGCGAACAAGCGTAGTTAGGGTACTGCAGCGCCCCCAGAAGCAAAAAAAAAAAACATGAGGCTCCGTTACGCGTCGAGTAGGCTTGGTTCCGTTGGGATTTCACACGCCGCGACTTCACTTAAGCAGACAGGCTGCTTCCGCTTGAAGGCCAGCCGATGACTGTTGTGTAATTGAGGCCCGAAGGCACTAAGCGTTTTTTAAGGCCACTTTTGCTATTAGTTCACGTGCCGGGCGCGAAAGCTCCAGCATCATTAACAGCTGCGCAGAGACAGTGAAACCGGTGCGACATAGGGAGCAGACACCTCAATTCGAGACTGCTGAATATTAACATCGAGAGGCCAGGCACGCTGGAGGTCTTTGAACCCAACGAGGAACTGTGTTTTGGGGTCGAAGAAGAGCAAGCTGCAGCCAATTTACACAGCAGTGGACAGACGATGTAAGAAAAAGGCTCATGCTGATGAAGACGATGATCATGGGAAACATTTATTGGGTCTAATTAGAGAAGTTTGCCCCGTCCAGGAGGGGCCCTAAGTCCAGTGCTCTTGTAGCAGATCTCCTCAGCCTGGCACGGTCCATCGGCTTGAGCTGGTATTCCGGGTGTGAGCTGAGCAGCACAGCATTTCACTGCGCGGCGCTCTGGTTGTGGATAAGGTTGACTGCCGGGTTGAGTTACCTCGGCCAGGTGGTATGGTACAGGGAAGAGTAGCCATTAGTGTGCGCATATGTTCGGATGTTTAGTTATGGAAAGGAAAATAATACGTGTAACGTTGACAGACCGGGAGTGGGCACAGTGGGCTAGCGAACAAACCCGGGTTAATGAGATCCTTGTCGAAATCAAGACGAAATAATTAGGCTTGGGCCGGGAGTGTGATACGGAGGCAACGTAACCGCTGGTCTTAAGTGTAACGCAGTGGATTCCAAGAGAAGGCCAGCTTAGCAGGGGGCTGTAGAAAGTAAGGTGGGTGGATGAGATTCAGAAGTTTGCGGGGATACGATGGCTGCATTTGGGAAAGAACAGGGTTGATGGAGAGACATGGGAGAAGCATTCGCGCTGCAGTGGGTGTAGTCAGGCTCATGATGATGACGATGTTAGACTAGAGATTGGGGTATACTTTATGCAGCAAGCTCTGATGATTATTTTATTTGTATTGTATTGTAGTTTATATATGGGTTTGTGGTGGTCGCCAGATGACGGCCTCATTTCTCGTGAGTCTTTGTACGGTGGTGGTTACCTATGCCTGGCCAGGAGTTGATGCTGGAGTCGACTTGCGTACTGATTCGGTACTCGCTCCGGTGAGGGACTGCGGTCGATGCGGGCTCCTGGTGCCCGGAAGGCACTTGCTCAGGCGATAACGTGTGCGCGCTGATTGCCAGGAATGTACTGTTGAACAGGGGTCCATACCAGTAGTCTTGGACGAAGCGGTAGCGTAGGAGCTTAGGATTCTGGTCATGTACGGGCATGCGAGGGCTTTGCGGTAGTTTTGACAAGCTCCTTTTCTGTGATGACGTATGGGGGGTAGTTTGGAGGGCTGGAGACAACTGCTAGCGTTATGGCGGCTTCGTGCGCTTCCACGAATGTGGTGACTGTGATGGATGCTGCTGCGGGCGTATCGAGTGCTTCCTCGCAGACGCTGTAGTGGTGGCTTTGCAGGTCGATGTAGTGAGCTCTGTGCGTTTAGCTTAGTTCTGGTGGTTTGTGGCAGATGTGACTCAGTGTCTTCTGTCGTGCCTTCCGGCGTCCAGTGTGGTTGTTAGGTGCACATTTCTGGGAAAGGCTGCGCTTTGTAGATGGTACTTTAATGACTGGTAAGAGTGCTATTAGAGAGTTATGGTGGGGGGGGGGGGGGGGGGAGGGGGGATATTTGTGGTGTTGCAAGAAGCGGCGTTCGGTGGTGGTGAGGGCCAAGCTCTGTATTTGGCTTCCAAGGAGCCCTGTGTTAGTTATCTGGCCTTAATATCTAATCTTAGAATAATCAAGTTGTCGGAAGATATAGATCGCATTAGGTTAAGTGCTTGCTTATAGGCTTTATGAATAAGAATGTCGATCTGGACTATCTTGATGAGTTGGTAATGGGTGCCGTATGCCTTGCAATATTAAAGGAAGCCTTAGGCGCAACGAAAAAGTGGAAAGCAGCTGGTGAGGATGAGGTAACAGGAGATCTGTTGAGGGATGGCTGGGAGATTGTACAAGAAACATTAGCTCTGCTGTACACGCAACGGCTTATGACTTCGAGCGTGCGAGGAACTTCGAAGAATGCTAGCATCAACTTAATTCAGAAAAAAGGCAACGTGAATTACTTAGAAAATTGCACGCCCATCAGTTTGCTATCCGTTGCCTATAACGAATATACTTCGGTAACCGCTAATCGAGTCACGGCAGCCTTGGACTTCATCAACCAAATCTTCACGCGGGCTTTCCTTAAAAGATAAGTTACAATAGACCATAGTCACACTATCAATGAGGTTGTAGAGAAATGGGCAAAAAACAACCAACCCCTAAATATAGCCCTCAAATATTATGAGAAAGCAGTTGACTCAGTCGAAACCATAGGGGTCATGCGCACGTTGCAGGATCTGTGTGTGATAACCCCTTATGTAAAAAGACTGGAAGATATCTGTAACAGCTTCACAGCTACCGTAGTCCTCCATAAAATTATGAATTAAATTCCAACAAGGAAGGCTGCCAGGCAGGCAGAAAAATCTCGGTAATGCTACTCACCGCTTGTTTATTCGA
Source organism: Amblyomma mixtum (assembly GCF_055824585.1). NCBI lineage: Eukaryota > Metazoa > Arthropoda > Arachnida > Ixodida > Ixodidae > Amblyomma > Amblyomma mixtum. Next base: position 180,458,561 of record NC_143016.1, on the reverse strand, counting down.
GGTATCAGAGTCTTGGATTGGGAACCGTAGTAAAACAACCTTATCCTGCTTGTACTCACCTGTGGGGCTGAAACGTTAAGGCTAACAACGCAGCGAGCTCTGAAAAGGAAGATGATAGGTGTAACCTTTAGGCACTGGGAGACGCCAGAGCGGGTTACAGAACAAAGCGGGTTTTTGACATCCTAGTCGAAATCTAGAAGAAAAAATCGGCTTGGGAAGGTCTTGTAATTCGAAGGCAATATAACTGATGGTCGTTAAAGGTAGCGGAATGAATACCAAGAGAAGGAAAGCATAGCAGAGGGCTACGGAAAGTTCGGTGTATGGATGAGATGAAGTTTGCAGAGATAGGATGGCCGCAGTGCGCACAGGACAGGGGTCACTGGAGAGGTGAGCAAGAGGCCGTTGTCCTCCAGTGGACGTTGTCTGATGATGGCTGATGATGATGATGGTGCGATATGGCTGGTCAGTAGCGTCGGAACCTGCCTGATGGCGTCAGCCTTCTTCAGTTCTGTGGGACACCTTGGTAATCATACAGAGGATCTGTGATGTCGTCTGATTGAGAAGATGTGGAGCATGGCTAGCGCGGCCGTTTTGCTGTGTGTGGAAGCCAAGGAGTCATAGGAGTGGCATTTTAAGATCGGAGTGTTATATGTAGTTAGTTTTATGTCCGGTGTCAGGGGAGGGTGGCTTCACGTCTTGTCAGTTTTTTTCATTGTTTTTTTTACTTAACGCTTGCCTGTTTTAAGAACAGAATGGAAGCGGCATGATGCTACCACAAGCCATTCACATTCAGTGTACTTGCACGTTTTAAAAAATAAAATCACACATTTATAAGCTACTGGTTTTTTTTTCGCCGTACGTTGTGTTACATAAAAAGCATAGAAAGCGCAGCAAGCGCAGCAGGCACAGGGCAAGCATCTCAGAAATTCATATCACTTTGCGCTATGAAGAGCTTTGCTGTTCACACTAATCAATATCTGGTAATTATGTCTTCAGCACTAAAATAAATAATCAACGTCAGTTTTGTTTTAGCTAAAGGGAACCGAGATTCCTCATTTGTTACTTTACTCCTTACAAATGATCACTGCCTCATCAGGAGATGCCAGCTCGCAAAACATTGTATAGGAATCAATTTAATGTGATGGAAAGAAAGCTCAAATTTCTACATCTGCCCAGCTGATTCATAAAATGGCACAGTTCAAACCTACTTGCGCATCAGGTTTATCTGGAGCAAAAATCATTCCAGTGCTTCAATCTGATGTGACGAAAGCTTGACGCATTTTCAGAATGACCAGATTTGAATCACGAGTACGGGGAAATATTGTCCCAGTGCTATTTTTTACTCCTCATCCTTCTAAATTTATCCGCTTTTGTCTTCAACTGGAAGACATCATTTTAAACGCAAGGTGCATTTTAATGAACGTTTGCGGTATTAAACAAAGTTAATTACAAATCTTAAATAGCAATGTATCTTGCATTATACCTTGAGCTGTTGTTTCACGAGTAATGTACTTCGAATCGGAACTAAAGCTTACAAGACGTCTTTCTCTGGCCGGCGTCATGTTCGAGAGATAATTTTTTATGTCGGAGTTAGTGGGCCGACATTACTTCTAGGACAGGAGTCGAAGGCCTCGGGACCGGCGCTACACCTTCGTCATTTTTTCGGAGGTGATTGGGCTTTGCTTCCTGAAAGAGCAGCTCGGCTTCTTTTATGTCCTCTCGACACATCATTATGTTTGTTTCTTTATCACGCATGACCTCCCCCCCCCCCTCCCTTTTATATATCTGATTGGTCGGCGGGCGCTGAGATCATTAACCGTTTCTATTGCTGCTCTGAGGGGTTTCGTTGGTAAGCTGTTATGATGGTCAAATGTTTAGGGGAATCCCCCAAGGTGGAGTAGATTTCTAATAAGGAAGTAATTACTCATTGGCATCCACCCAAGCGCAGCCATACGGCTACAAAGGAAAGCTATACAGCTTTCTCAGAAACTTCGTAGTTAAAGAAAAATTCGTCCCGGACCAGGACGAATTTTTCTTTAACTACGAAGTTTCTGAGAAAGCTGTATAGCTTTCCTTTGTAGCCGTATGGCTGCGCTTGGGTGGATGCCAATGAGTAATTACTTCCTTATAAGCTGTTATGAGCGCAGGGTTATTCATAGAAGTAACTGTATGAATCGGGACAGGCGGAAATATCAAACGATCGAAGCGCAAAAAGGAGAACAAGAAAAGAACAGAAAGCAAAGGGATAACAAAAGCGCGGCACACTCGCTTAATTATTTTACAAAACGGATCGATTTAAGATTATCTACAGCATTCCCCTTTCAATACGCCCGCTAAAACGCCCTCGTGTTTTAATGCAACCGCTTATCGACACAATAAACGGGTTCAAGATGGTACAGTTGGACTTTTTGCGATTGATTGTAGAGCCCGCCTATGCAGACCCCTGTTTGAAAAAAAAAACTATGCTTACATGTTAACAAAAAGTTAAAAAAAAAACCTGCGTTTCCATCTTATCAAAAAAGAACAAAAATTTTGCCATCATGCCCTCCCTGTAGTTGTGTGATGATGAAGTTGTGTTTTTGGATTATTGTGACTCGATTAGGTGTAATAATCGCAGTTTAAGAGTCTGGAATTTCATAATAAAATCAAATGTATGTGCAGCGGCACTTGCGTCCAGCTGATCCTTCTCTTTTGTTTTCTTGCCCTGCTGGGCCCCTTGATACCATGGATCCTAACCACGTGGTCTAAGCCAGCCTCCGGCCAGAAAAGCACTTAAGTAGTCTCGATTAAGATTTGACGATTCGGGTGTGTTTAAGCTAAAAACGCTTTCATCTTACCCGACATGCAGTTCAGTATAGATGCTAGAATAGGTGTACTTTGAAAGTACAGTTGCGCCAACCACCGAGAGATCGTGTCGTTTGGTTCTTAGGTGCATGATTTCTCTGTAGAACAGACTTGAGCATAGAGCTTACGGTGTTCCATGAGGACTCCAGGCTCACACTGTAAGAATAACATGGCACTTTCGTGAAATATGTTTTATTGGTGTACTGCACGCTTCTTCCATGCTGGGCGGAAAAGGTACAATATGCTTGGTATAATTCTTTAATATTACAAGAGCTCGCTACTAATTAATGCTTATGTGCGGTGTCTTTTCTTGGGTTGCTTTGCTGTGCTTCAGCAAAGTTAGCAAAAATGAATTATAAGATCCATGCACAAAAACTTAACCTGCTGCCGTGGTGTTTTGTGTGCTCCTCGTTGCCAATGTCCTCGTCTTTTCCGTAGCAGCGCATTCTGCCGAAATCAAGAAGTACGCAAGGAAAATATCTGATTCCATGGAAACGCACGCCGCATCTCAGAAACCGGACCAGTCACGTTTCTTCACAGTCCTTTGGCTCTGGTCGGATGGAAGGCAAATATTTCTTCCTGGAATTTCAACCCCTGCCCGCTCTTTCCCGCCCGTTACTGATTACCGCTAACGTTCTTCGGTTCTAAAATAACGCAACACAGATTTCAACATACGTACAGTGCGTATTAAGGCCACCTTCATCGTGAAGCTTGTCCGCTATGCTGGTTTTCTGGAGTTGGCGGGCTGAATGAAAGCAGACCGTGTCATCTCACGACAACGCAAGAGGACGCACAAAGGGTGCAAAAGCAAGATGACGCCCAGGAAACAGCCATTCACTCTCAACGGCGCGTCCACCGAAGAACAGAAAGACGCCGCCTCCTTCTCCCCTCTCATCACTCGCCGCCGCGCTCACTGGTTGTCCCTAGTCAGCCGAGGCGTATATAAGCGCAGAGCGGCTCCGCCGACAGCACAGCCGTCGCCAGCCTCGCTGCGCATAGTGTTCTGAGAAGACCAGTGAGTTCGCACAGCAGAAGTCGGAGAAGATATGGATATAACTATCAAGGTAAGAAACACTTACCCGGGCGCGGTGCGATTTAGGTCAAACGGTCATCACTGGGGGTTCTACATGATCTGTAATTCGTCTATTGGCTGCAGAGATATTAAGCAGCGGGGATTGAAATGGCATCAGTTGATTCCCTAGCATATTTGCCACCAGAAGTTTAAACGCTTATGTTACTTTTTCGCCTAAAATATTCGCAGTGATCTTTGGCTCACCTTGCATCACCAGTTCTCTGCGGTAACCTTAATACATAGAACTTTTATTAACTCTAACGAAAAATTTAAAAAAAAAAATCAGAGGGCAATAATCTCCATTGTTGTAGTTGACAGCCTAGTCGGAAACATCTTTTTACGCTAGAACTGCAAAAACTAGTAGCATCTTCTAGCGTGGTGCGACAGTGCAGTAGATTAAAAAGAGATCCCCGTGTTTTCATCACCGGTTTCAGAAGTATCTGTGGCAAAAAGTGTTAAAAGGATATTAACTTAGTTTGCCTTTCTGCCACGACCCTATCCGCTGTTTAATAGCTCCTTTACGTAGGCAAGGAAAAATGATACCAGCGTACCAGCGCCGACAAAACTGCTTCGTTTAGGCGAACGTGTTCCTTTTAAGAATCTGCTGTCTTTGTCATCTCGTAAAGATTATCAGAAATGCTTCGTAGCGCACGCCTTCAGTTTCATTCTGAGAGAAAAACGCCTGCAGGTCTTGTTCCGTATTCGGTGTTTTAACACTGCCTTTGGCTGGCCTATGATAAGCCTGCGGATCAAAATTCTGCATTAAACGCTCTTGAATTAGCAGTTTTTCTCACTTGCAAAAGCTGTGAGGCTACTTAAATAAATCGTAAACTTCAGATGCGCAAAGTAAAAGTTAACAAACAATGCAGAATCCTAAGAACTGGTACAGCTGACATAGTTCCTAATAACGAAGAGATAACGAGCGCATGGTGCGTTTCTATCGCTCTTGACGGCACATGGCTACTCAAGATACAAAATTCATTCTCTCAGCAGGAGTTGCAAAGGAACGATGCTTTACTGTTCTTTCATTTTTCCAGCCAGCCGAGGCAAACGCCACATTTTCATAGCCTTCTTTGCTGCTGAATGTATTCCTATTTTCACCGTGCCTTCGACGTATATAGCAGAATATGTCTATTTGTAACATTCAAGACATTCTTTCGAGCCGTTTGGTATTACGTTTTTTATTTGTTTAGCTTTTGGTAATCGTGCTTTTTTGTTACTTTCATGGATTTTTCTCGTGCACAAGGCCCTCCTCCTGGTCAGCATCGTCTCCTTCGTCTGTTCCGAAAACCGCTATGGCGGCGGTGGTGCTGCTGGACAGTCGGGCGTGCGTACCTCACTATTACTGAAGAATATTGGAAAATTCGCGTGCTGTTTATAAGGCATGATTCACTATTTTCGAAATATGGCAGTCTTCGCTAGAGCATCAAAAGGCAGTCGCACAAAAGCCCACAAGTTGTGCCGAAGAATGCTAATCATGTATGTGAAAACGACAACCAAAAAGAGATTTATTATTAAAATTTGATGCGCGGAGGTCACTATATGCTAAGCCATAACGTTATACTGCGTGATAAAAGTCCTTCCAGCATTCATCGTGTATATTTTCAACAGAAAGGAAAACAGAAGCCAAAGTATAACCGGACCTATGAAAACAACACATATTAGGTGCTGGCCCCACCTCCTTGAAGCTTAAATTCTTACACAGGCCCCTGAAGTGGCTGCCAGTTGTGTCCTTGCTGCTAAATTTTCGCACAGGAATCTTTTCCAAAATGGCTTTCCCATCATTCCTCCTACGAGACCTTTCTCCGACGTAACTTGAAGCCTCATTTTTATACTTATGACGCTTCTCACCTTATGGCGGACAGGAAAAACAATATAACGCATTATCAGAACGTGGGGCATACGTAGCGCTTTTAATACATTCGCGACCTCCCTTGTCATTTCATTTCGCGTTACTTGCTGCCTAGGGTGTCTAACGCGATCACATTCCTTGCACCGTATTTCTTGGCTCCATGTTTCTTTTTTTTTTCTGACTTCACCAGCCTCCACAACCGTACAGCTTCGGCTACGACACCACAGACGAGTTCGGAACCCAGCTCTTCCACAAGGAGCAGGGCGATGCTAGCAACGCTAAGACAGGCTCCTACGGATACCGGGACGCCAACGGCCTTTATCGCACCGTCACCTACGTGGCCGACGCGAACGGCTTCCGTGCCACGGTCGACACCAACGAGCCGGGCACCGCCCCTGGCTCCAGTGCTGACGCTGTGTTTAATGCTAAGCCCGTCGCCGCAGGAGCGGGGGCCGCAGGCGGTGCGAAGGTGTCCCCGGGACGCTACACGGGAGGCAGGGGAGGGGGCTACGGTGGCGCTGGTGCCGCTGGTGGACCCTGGGCGGGCTAAGCACGCTGGATATTATTAAAGAAACGCGCTTTGATGCCAATCTGCTATGCTGCTTTTCGCCATTGTGTGGCACCCACCTGTATAAAAACGAGAATGTATGTGCAATAAAAATCGTTGCTGAGGAATTGTACGCATTATTGTGTTCTGTCATAGATGTCTTAGAGGGACACCTCCACAATTTGCTCGGAAGATTGAAGAGCGGAAACAGATTTAACAAAAGGTGAAAAATGGAGAGACATGGTCGGACAAATGTTTGTCGGTTCTCAGTGTTTCATTCCTGATCTGTCCGCTGTGAATGCTCGCAATGAAACAACAATTAGCCCGATCGTCTCTCTCAGTCCAGAAGTAACCTTCGCATCCGAAACATTTCTCAGTCGCCCGCGAACCGAGTGCCATGTATGGGTAATTTGCGAAAATTTACTCTCCTAACAAGTGTCATCCAGGTAGGCTTGGTTTGCATTAGAGAGCGAGCAGGGTGAGGTAGAAATCACACAGTCATCGCGCTCGTGTGTTCGCGCTGAAAATGACAGAAAATGTGTAAACCTGATCATAAGCGGGCGCTGTTGAAGATGAGAAGTCGCAAAAAAGCATTATTTGCAGGGAACCGCAGTGGAACTCAATTATATTGTGTTGTCGATTCCCTTTTCTCCTCCTTTCGTGCTTTACTACCAGCGCGCCAAATCACGCATTCATAAGGCAAGATGGCAAGGAGCCTACACTTCTATCTTTTGGAAATTAGATAACATCAGAGTTGTTTATTTCCTTATTTAGGTTTTCTACAACCTCGGAAACTGTACCGCAGGCACATAAGTTTTTCCTTACCTCAACCAGGCTGAAGCTAGTGGACAGAGCACCCTTTATACTGATGAGCTGATTTATTTACTCATTCGCATAGCTAAACCCCTAGGCACTGCTGTAAAAGTTCGTTACTAACATATTACAGCTGTTGCATGTAGCGAAAATTACATATGGAAACATACTCGCTCCAGTTAAGAGTACCGTGATTTTTGGTGAACACCCTGCGGGCTACGCATGTCTAAAATTTGAAATTTATAGCTTTGCGGACTACCCGGGGGTGCAGTATATGCTGCCCTTTATTTTAAATATCGCCAAATATAGGGCAATGATCTAAAAGGGGTTGTGTCAAGAAGATTTGTTCAACTTGCGCAGAGCTTCTCTTGCCATCGCTTGCCGGAGTGGTCACGCGCGCGTAGTGACACTAATTGCTACCTCGATTTTGAAGAACATGACCCCACATAAGAGTGTGCAATTAGGTGAGAGAATCCTAAAAAGTGATGTCTAAAGAAGCTGTTGTGAGTCGTTTCACTAAAATCATTTTCTAAACTTCTGCGCCCTATGAAGAGAATAACAGTGAAGATAGCGATTATTGGCGGATCTTCTTTCGACAGTTCTGATTATACTAAATAGTTTGTGCACGCATATTTTAATGCGCGGATTCAACACAGGGCTCCTGCGGACTATGTAGTGGGTGCGGACTGTGTACGAAACATTATGAAATCATTGAATACGAGATCGGGATGAAGTATAGCTCGCTTGTGCAAGCATCCAGGTGGTGGGAAAGTATGCTAAAGCCTATTATCGGTTTGTATTGCGAGGGAAAATAAAACAAGAAAACAAATTCTTGAATTATATCTGCCAACAATTTTTTCGTGCTGTTCAAGATAACATACATACTACCAGGGATTCGGGTAAGCGGCCAGCCATGTGCCGCTAAGCCTACCGACCTATCATCTTCTGTTGTGCAGCCACTCGGTCATTCTCTTTCTTTCTTATGTTAAAAAGTTTGTGAACACGCTGTTTTCGAATGTTCAAAGCTATTCGTCACATGGTGGCAGCCAAAGGAACTAAAACCGGTTGTTCCCACATGGTTTCCACTTCGTTCCAGTGTTCCCAGTGTTCCACACTGTGTCCCCACAACTGTTCCCACAACAGTGTTCCCGCACTGTTCCCATACTGTTCCCACTTCGAGCTATTGATCAATTCGCTCTCGCCCTACAATAAGCTTGCCTTCCCGGTTAGCTCAATTGGTAGAGCGACTGCTCCGGTGAAGCGGTGGTCCCGGGTTCGAACCCCGGACCAGGACGAATTTTTCTTTAACTGCGAAGTTTCAGAGAAAGCTGTATAGCTTTCCTTTGTAGCCGTATGGCTGCGCTTGGGTGGACCTCAGTGAGTAATTACTCCCTTATTACAAATCTACTCCACCTTGGGGGATTCCCCTAAACATTTCGTCAACACTTTTAAGAATTGTTGCTAATGCTACACGCGAATAATGGAGCAGCTTGTCATACGAAAAATACTGCCAAGTTTATCGCACGGAATAAATTGGCGATAATAAATGCGGCTTTTAGAGATAAAACACAATAAACGCAGTCGCACTAAATTACTCCGGACAAGAGTTGTTGTAGTGATAACAGTCTTTAGAATAGGCTGGCTGCATCTGTTATCAAAACGAATTTTCTCACTTTGACGTTTAAATAAATATTTCCTGTCAAATAATGTTTTAGATGACTCATAGTACGAATACATGCCAGGAAACTCCTCAGAATTGGCTTCGGTTAACGTCACACAAAAAGTACGCGAAGACAAGGAAAATAATCTTGCCACCATGGGCATATTTGTCGACCTAACTAAAGGTCTCCATATTGCCACATATCATTGTAGTGTTTGTTCGTTCACGCTCAAGGCTGCAGGAAAGGGTCGTTATCACTTGTTCGTGACGCGAGAAGCGACCAGACTAATCTCGATTGATCGCAGCCATGAAAGGCTGCATCTAGGTTTTTCCAGATTACTGTAGATGATCTTGACCTCTTATCTGGAAGTTTCCTTGCCGGCTTTAAATTGAGCGATGCCGCGAGCAGCGGGCATTCGTAGTTCGACGATTGACGAGCACGCTTATTGCTTACGCCGCCACCGAGTGATTCAGTTCTTTTGCGGGCGCAAGTCAGCCCAAATAAAGAGCTTCGTTTGAGAGTTTTTCTGGTGTCTTCCTGACCGCTTGACTGCTGTCACTACAACGTGACATCTGGTGGAGGTGCTGGGTAGCCTTTCATGTTCCGGACACCCCCTACAAGTCGTGACGCCAGCCGTCTGAGTCATCTACCGCAGGACCTGACTCCAGTCCACCGCGCAAGCCGACGTCTGCTAGGGGAAGCACCTGAGTTCGGGACTCTGCCGGACTCTACCCGGAAGCGAAATCGAGCACCAACGTCCACCATGAGCTTGCCCCAGACGACTACTCCAATCGTTATTCAGCAGCCCCGGGTGCCACCAACCCCGACCCGGCCAGCGACCAGCGGAAATCGAGGAGTTTTTGCGTCGGGAAGAATGCTTACCGCCCAGCCGCCTATCACGTTCCCCGTCGCCATCGTCACCGCGCTTTGTATCTCCTAGCCGAGGCTACGCAGTGCGTGGACGCTCCCCCAGGCCCCGAAGGTTAAACTGAATAAAGCAGCCTCTGGAGGTGAGGTTGCTTATGAGCGCAAGAACTAAGATTCTCCATCAACGAAAACACAAGACTATGCCTCAACTACGACGACCCCTACGATGACGACCCCTACGATGACGACCCCTACGATGACGACCCCTACGATGACGACCCCTATGACGACGATCCCTACGACGGCGACGATCCCTACGACGGCGACGATCCCTACGACGACGACGATCCCTACGACGACGACGACAACTACGACGACGAAAATTATGACAACACCGACGACGGCGACACGACCACGATACGACGATGACGACCCCTACGACGACGACGACCCCTACGACGACGACGACAACAACTACGACTACGACAACTACGACTACGACAACTACGACGACGAAAACTACGACAAAACCGACGACGACGACGACACGGCCAGACTTGAAGCTTTTACCGCTGCCTTTAAACCTTATTATGAATGCTAAAGGACTCGAAGCTAGCATTCTCCGTGTTTATTTTCATTTTAAAGCATCGAGGCGATGCTTTTTTGGTAGGGGGGTAATGCCACATATCATTGTAGTGTTTGTTCGTTCACGCTCAAGGCTGCAGGAAAGGGTCGTTATCACTTGTTCGTGACGCGAGAAGCGACCAGACTAATCTCGATTGATCGCAGCCATGAAAGGCTGCATCTAGGTTTTTCCAGATTACTGTAGATGATCTTGACCTCTTATCTGGAAGTTTCCTTGCCGGCTTTAAATTGAGCGATGCCGCGAGCAGCGGGCATTCGTAGTTCGACGATTGACGAGCACGCTTATTGCTTACGCCGCCACCGAGTGATTCAGTTCTTTTGCGGGCGCAAGTCAACCCAAATAAAGAGCTTCGTTTGCAAGTCTTTCTGGTGTCTTCCTGACCGCTGGACTGCCGTCACTACAACGTGACAATATATTGGCTCACTCATTACTGTTATGTAAACTAGAAAGGTATGGTGCACAGCGGGTGCCGCTAGATCTAATTAAAAGCTTTTTAATTAATAGGGAGCAGTACGTGGTAGTGAACAGCAAAGCATCTGAAACAAAGAAAGCTAATATTGGTGTCCCACAAGTATCAATATTAGTTCCATTTCTATTTTTAACATTTGTTAACGACTTACCATCACTTACCATAACGTTTGTTAACGACTTACATTCTCGAGTCTAATTCCTTTTTTCACCCGCACAGCTTGGCTTTCGGAAGTCCTTTTCTTGCGAGACCCAACTTGCCAGTTTTACTATCAAACTTCACCATATTTTCGATCGCGCATCAGAAGCTGACTGCATTTTCCTTGATTATTCTAAAGCATTCGACAAGGTATGTCACCACTTATTATTTTTAAAGCTAACCCAACTGAATATCGACTACGGTGTTCTGAACTGGATTAAATACTTTCTTCTTAACCAATCGCAGTTCGTTTCCGCTAATAATTTTAACTCACCTTTCAGCGAAGTTTACTCGGGCGTGCCACAAGGCTCAGTGCTCGGACCCCTTTTATTTCTTATTTACATCAACGACCTGCCTTCCATTGTATCATCTAACATTCTTTTATTTGCTGACGACTGTGTTGTTTTCCGCGAAATAAAATCCCCCGACGATGCTAACCTTCTTCAGCGTGATCTCTCTAACATTTCTCTTTGGTGTAATGAATGGCTTATGGAACTTAACACTAAGAAGTTCAAAATTATACGAATATCAAGAAGTGCCAGCGCTCCGCCTGTGTGCCTAAATAACGTTCCCTTAGAAGCGGTTAATTCATATAAATGCCTGGGCGTGCCTATTTCTGCTGACCTTAACTGGACGCGCCATATTTAGTACATTGCTAACAAAGCTAACCGCATGTTGGGCTACGTGCGCCATAACTTTTCCAAAACTCCGTCTTCCTTGAAATTATTGCTTTATAAAACACTAATACGCCCTAATCTGGAATACGCCGCCGCCATATGGGATCCCCATCATGAAAAACTGGTAACTTTGCTTGAGCTAGTTCGAAATAACGCTGCTCGTTTTATCCTGTCCAACTCTAACCGTACCGCAAGTGTAACAAGCATTAAAGCTAATCGTTCTTTGCCTCTTTTAACATCCCGCCGGCAGACAATTCGTTTGAGCCTCTTTCATAAGCTATACCATCATCCCATGCTACATGATGCCCTCATTTCGTACCCCAGATACGTGTCAAACCGGATTAACCATCGTCACAAAGTTGGCATCGAAACGTGTAACACTGTAATTGCATCTCAGTCTCTCTTGCCTCGTACATCACGTGAATGGAACCGCCTTCCCGCTGATATCGTCGACATAAGTGATAACCAGCATTTTCGTTCCGCACTAGCTAACATTCTATAACAGGAATATGATAATACTTTGTTTTGTATCATGTATTCCATCTGTTTATGTATTTTCTATTTTTTGTAACCACTCCCCTCTTTAATGCCTTTGGCCTTGAGGGTTCAATAAATGAAATGAAATAAACAAAATACCTTTCACAGGACTGTACACTATACGCCATTGACAACAAAACATTCATAACTACTGAAGATGAGGACATTATTGCCATCCCGACTCAGAGAACTTTAGTAAAACTGCCTTTGTAGTTGCATATCATTAAGGTAACACCAAACATATCCAAAATAACTGCATAATTTTTAGTGCAAAAAACGCCCGCCTGCCAAAAACTTCCAACCTTTCTTGAATAACACCGCTTTGCAAAGAGTAATGAAACGAAATTCTCTGGAGTTGTGATGGACAATCACTTAACGTGGCGCTCACACGTGCAACAAGCATGTTTGAACATCTGCAGAATTACACCCATGTTTTATAGATTACGGCATGATTTCACGACTAAAACTCTGATTACGCTTTATAACTTTTTTCTACATTCTCATATTCTCTATGCACTTGTTGTGTACGGCTCAACGTATCTTTCCACATTACAAACGTTAAAGGTCGCCCAATATACTCATTCGCGCATAACAGACTTTTTGCGCATACGAGATTTTGTTGCTGTCATCTGTCTGCTACTTAATGTTCTGAACGTCGATAAAAGCATCCAGTAGTGTATTACGAACTTAATGTTGAAAATGCTGAAGAATATCGTAATTTGCCGTGCAGCAATGTTTCTGCAACGCTGCACGACTCACTCTTCTCGCTCATCTGCAGGTGCAGCACATTGCAAGCATAAATAACTACAATGAGTTTTCTAGGACACTAAAACAGTACATTTTGATGAATGAGTAGTTTCCAACGAGGCTGCATAGTGTTCAAGTTATGTTTCTGATTGTGTTTTTTTTTTATTTTACTTGATTGCTTTTGTAAGATTATTGATAATAGGACCTAGTCTCAGAACTTTTGCACCAGTTCTGCGGTTCCACCTGCATACTAAGTGCAATGTACTGCATTACTTGCAGATAAATATTTGATTTGATTTGAACGAAGTCATTTTGCATTCCTAGCAGGTGTAACTTGAGTTACACCTCCCGCGAGGGTTTCCCGCGAGTTACGTCGTCATATGCCTGAAAACGTGATAAAGCGACCCTCAAATGATTTGTTTGTGCAAATTCAAGTGCAACAGATATTTATGAGTATCCTTCCGGGATTCGGAGTCAAATTTGAAAGCTCTGCGTGCACCCTGTAATTTATTACTTTTTTTCTCAATTATAAGGTCCACGTAGAGCTTTTAAATTTAAATCAGAAACCAGCAAAAATCAGGTCTACGGAACTGTTGCCCTAGAGTATGCCCATTAAAATCATTTCAGGGTCCCTTTAACGCTGCTAAAATCAGAATGCACATTTTTGCAGGAAGTTTATATGCTATACGAACTTCTCGTCTACTGATTGGCCATTGCGCGGTTTGTCTGGTACTATTTCTGTGCTCAGCTTTCCCATGTTCGAATTCTTTAAGTCTCAGACACATTACACCATGTTTACTTTTATACGATATAACTTAAGGCATCACTTTCATTGTTATTTAGTATTGTTCCCTAGATTGCACTATTTGCCCAGCTGAATAGATTTACCCAGTCAGTCAGTTTGTATTTTCCGGAACTGAGAGGAACTTCGTGCGGGTGGTAGAGACAAAAAGCACATTTCTATGACTAGGTCTCTGGCCCGCTTAACAAAAGGCATCAAACAGCTTGCTTAACTACACGAGGAAGCAATTACAACACTTAATATCAATACTGGTCAGAGAACAGATGGGCACAATAACAATTAGCACATTATTCTGTACGCCATCTTTCTAGTTACCGTGCACCTGTGGACAGGAGTTATTGAGATTTGTTGATCATTTATTTTACCACATATAGCATTCACTCAGATCTTACAAAATATCGCTAACAGTGCTGGAGTTCGCAGCGGCATATTGAGCAGAAGAGTACATTTACCAATGCTATTTCATGGTTTCAAGAAAATTGCCCGTTATTTTTGCCTAAATGCTTTTGACGTTAAACTGTAATCCGAACTAGAAGCGTAGTGGTTTAACGTATACATCACCTGATACTCCCGACCTTTCGTACCGCAGTTTGTTTTAAGATATTTAGTTCTACGTTTGCGGATGCGAATGCCATTGTGTGCAAAGACGTGTAAATAGAGTGGAGTTTCTTTTTTATGTTTGCTGCGCCAATCTCCAAACCTAAAATTTATATGGCGGTAAAGTGTCAAACATTAGAAAGCGCGGTTGAGTCTACGGCATTCCAAAAGGGCCAGAATATTGCAAAAAACAAACAGAAAACTTTTTGTCGAAACTGTACGCTTTCGTATTTGGCTTTCATCATTGTTGCTGAGGCAAGGATACCACAGAGTAGCTTAGAATAGAACTACGAATAATATAGTGAATGCTTCAACCAGAAAGGCAGAAGGGAGGCTGTTTTTCCGGAAATATTCGACAGTCTTCGCTTGTTCGGAGAGGAGGTGGTTGACATGAAGGGTCTTTACTGAACCATACCCCAAGAAGGTTTTGTGCACGCACTCATTCTAGGTTTTGCCCTCTGTAGTTTAAGTGAGCAATTTTTTCCTATTCCTATTGTTTTTCTCAAAAACTATGCACTGCATTTTTTGTCCCTTCAACAGAAGTTTGTTTTGCTGCTAACACATCGACAATTCCTTTCAATAAGAATTCGCCGATTTGCTATGGCACCCAATGCCTTGCTTTTTTTTTAATAAAAAGAAAAGAGTCGTCTCCAATAATGATTATTGCAGGTGTTCTTATGTCTTCGATAATGCCATTCACGTAAAAAAGGAAAACTAGCTTGCGCAGTACCAATCCTTGCAGGACTCCTAATTTATCTCACCTCCACACTACTCAATGAGGCACATAGTCACTACTTACTTAGTCAAATATAAACGCGCTACAAAAGCGGCGACCTAACACCTGCCGCACATGGCGCACCACAGTCCAGTCCGGAGCTAGAACGCTCGCACACATTACCTGTTAAGAGATGTGTTCGATCAGAAAGTTCGCGATCTGCGTAGGTTCCCTTTTCTGAGGGCTGGATTCCTCGGCTTCAAGCAATTGTGTTGAGGGAAAAAAAACCTACACTTTTGTGAGCATCCCGCTCGGGCTCTTCTTCCCTCCACTGGGAAAATCACCGCCCGCAAACGTAGCCACCACCCGCCCCGCGGTACCCTTCTGGCGTAACGCTGGAGTCTCAACATACGACGCTCTACGGCGACAACACTGAAGACGCTGGCAACGCCGATAACATTCTGATCAGCGAAAGTTATACCAGGAGGCATCTCTACCAATGTTTGAGATCAGTCCGTAAATGTGCCTAACGAACCGACGGAGTTGTCCGCTGTCGTACCAACGGTGCTGCTAAAAAGCCTCGGCCTAAAAAATGCTCTTCTGTACAAGCCAAGTCGGTATGCTGTGAAAACGAATGGATTATGTACATAAATATAAGACGTGGTAAAATAATCCTCAAAGCAATATAGGTTCTGCATTATGGAGGTGACTTTGACCCTTCTTGTATCAAGCGCAAAAAAATAGTGCTGGCTTGGATGGTTGTAAAAAGGGCGAAAATTTGTCAACCACACTTATATTTTATCTCACCTCCTCTACCAGTGTGTATTTATGAAAGTATAATTTGGTCTATTCTACTATATTAAAGATGAGTATATAAATATTTCTAAATTATAACTGTTCTCTAATCAGTGGAAAACATGCAATTTTAGATGGGTTCGCGCACATTTGTTCAACCATTAGATAAAAAACTTCTTAGTTTATTACAGAACATCGTAGTGTAGCTAGAAGGCCAATCTTTTTAGTGATATGAAGAACAAAGCATGATATGAATTACTTATAAAGAAAAAACAATTTGTTGGCCAAATTTTAACAACTCGCACAAAAATTCACAAAAATAACTAATATATGCAGTAAGAAATTTGGCGCATAAAAATATACATTATTTCTTTTATGGTCTATTATGTCCGAAGCGAGAATACAAAGTTAAAGAATCCTTCGTAGAAATTTGGCAATCAAGAAAAAAAATTCATTCCTAGCGCAAATCACATTGGACCACTGATTACTGCAGTTCCAAAGTAAATCCCGCGCCAGAATTCGACTCGCCGCACTAGTAGTGGCACTGGAATCGTTTAGAACATGACTTGTGCCGTCTTTGCCAAAAGAAACCAGGCTGAGTGGTTTTCCTTTCATCCGCACAGCCGAGCCCTCATGGCTACCCTAAAGATCAAAAACTTCTTTGAAGGTGAAAACAGGGGTTCTCCTAACCATGCAGAGATTTAGAGCTTGACGGCTGGCATATTAGCTGTAATATACGACTGAGAAGCAAACCGTGAAGCCTAGTTACTTTTGGCAAAGACCGCACCTTCAGGGAGGGTCGAAAAGCAGCGAATTAACTGGAAAACGGCGCAAACAAAGTTGCCCACTAGCACCTGATGATTGTCGAGAGTGGGTGGAGGAATCATCTCTGTCCGAACAAAACTCAGACGAATGGACGCCACCTTTTCACAAAGAGCTTTCTCTTGCGTCTACAAAATCAAATGTCAAGCTGCGTAATAGCCAGCACACCCCCGTTATTGAGCAGGGTCGAAGCGAGGCGAGAAAGCTATCTCGGACGCCATTCTTGCTGTTATCAGTACATTTGCATAGGTTTTGTCATCAGTTTAGAGACACCCTCTCATAGCGGTGGAAAAAAAAGCATTCGAAACCGAAGTAGAGTTCTTTTTCAATATACTGGCGAGCGGCTGGCATCACGCCCAAGGGTTCCTTTTTGCCATTGTTCAAATTGAACAATTTGAATAGGCTTGGTAAGGAACGAATTAATTGAAAATGTCGGCCTTGTAGGCACAGGAAATGCTGGCAACGATTCCCTGCTGTAAGTCTGACTGTCACAACCGAGGAACGACTGAATACGTGTTGGGCTTCCTAGAACATTACGAGGCGAAGGAACGAAAAAGGGGAATAAAGTGGAATAAAAAAAAATTAGCCCTCTGCAACGGAGTAGCACTGCTGCGTTTTAGCATTCTTTTATGCTCTGATACTGCGCGTAGCTTTCAGTCGAGTGCAATATGCATACAAGCACCTTGCTCTCGAGCACCTCGCGAAGAATGGGGCCAAATGGAACGCAGATTTACAAAGCATAGCCTTCAGCTTATTTTTCACGGCTTTCAACAAGAACTTTTTACCTGGTTACTTGCCATTAGCCTAGCATAATTCTAAGTAAATAAGAACGACCTGCTCAAGCTCAACGCAGAAAAAATTCCTGTTACAAAGTTGAAAATACCTCATTTTCTCCAACCTCCTTGGTAAAATGACACGCGTTTCTTAGATGAAGGTATTAGTGTGGCTTGTAATAAACATGTTTGCAGGACACAGCGCTAGGATGAACAGAACACAAGAAGAAGAAAGACGACTGGGCGGAGCGCTGAACCAACAACTTTTATCTCGAAAAGAGGCGAAGCCGCATTTAAGAGCCAAAAACCAAATGTAAAAATGAAACCAATGACTGAAGCGAAAGAAAAGTCTTGACCACAAGACAACTGAAATCCTTCTAGGGTGAATCTCTGAAAAGGAATCAAGCTACATCTCGGGTGATGGCTCCAGAGCAACCGCCACTCCCACACACAGAAACGGACTTTGGAAGAGTTTTCTTCAATCAACAACCAAGAATAAATCCGTGCCAAAGGACCAGTTTGAAGGTCGAACAATGGCACGAAATTAATTTACGGTGAGTAAGATATAATAATGTTGCTAGAAATTAAAATTGCTGAAAACCGCAATGAAATCAGGGGTAACAATATGAAGACTAAAAATAATAAAAGACCAAGAAAAAACACGGCAAAAACTTAAAAACACCGATGATCGGGTGAATATATGAGTAGTAGGCTTGGTGGTATAAGAATAAAAGCTCAACAAATAACAGCGAAAAAAAAGAGGTAAAAACAGCGGTCATCTACTAAAAAGCACAAATCAAACTAGAGGTGAGAAAAACATAGCGTGCTAAAGAATTTTGCGTAAATCTGCAGTTTCTTGAGAGAAAGACTGATTCTTTTTCTGACAATTAAATTGAAGGCATGCTCACGAACTTACCTTTCAACGTTTGTACGATGGCCGCTTCGATAAGCTCATACAATATCTTATCAACTTGTCTCCCCATGCCAGCGTTTATTTTTTTTTTGAAGTCTTGTTAGCAGCTTCAGTTGAGATCTTTACATTATCTACAGTGCCATCTCGGCATTCACTGTAGAGATTGCTAAATTCTCAACTCAAGCTGCTTACCGGACTTACAACGTCACAGTGTTTTGTACAAATAGCCACGTTTTCTGGTCGGAAGCAGTACACCAGGGTTTCTTTGCCTCTCTCTCTGTTGCGTCAAGAAAGCAATCTACCTGCCCTCTTTTCGATAGAAGCCATTTTTAGAGACGTTAAAGCTCCGCAGCACCACGGCTTCTTGATTATATCCATAGCTTTCTTCATGCTTCCCTTACGCCTTTTAGCAATCAATTATTCCCCCGCGGTATTCTAAGGAAGGAGAAAACAAAGCCAGAGCTTTGAACAAAGCAATCAAGTGATCATCACTACCTTTGCCCTAAAAACACCAAGATGTCACATTTTGGCACATATGGGGTCCTTTAAAGATATAACTCCCTCTTAAGTAGGAGAGGGGAAAGCCCTCTTAAGCCTTGCATAAGCAAAGACAAATACCGAATTTATTCAATAAAATCGTGTGTTAATCGAAAACACTCCGTCGATTATCCTGTACATTACTAAGGTAACCGGACGTAAAAATGCGAGTAAAAATTCCTGCTTTTTTCAATCGCTTTCTCATTCACCAAGACTCAGTTCTTAATTTTTTGTGGTGCTTGCGAAAGACGAGTCCGGTCACCTTAAGGTAAGTTGGAGCGAACAGTTGACGAATCAGATGCGCTTAGAATGCAGTCAGTTTCTTTTTCACGTCTAAATTTGAGGTGGCACCAGGTAACAAAATAGTGATTTGCTCCGTTGTGCGGTAATTTCTGGAAGGTGCCGGAAACGGTACTGATAGCGCGCTTACGGACAGCTCGAAGTGACATTATATTTGTTCTGAACAGCGAAATAGCTTTGAAATAAATCTGTCGAAAAGCGGAACGTGATAACGGCACTACCGACTATCTTCCGTACAGACATACTGTGCGGTTGGTTTCCGCCCACCGTCTTGCAAAGTCGGTCACGTAGCATTCGCAAGCAATTTGAGACCCCTGTTTATAGAAAGTCGCCCTTTTTACCATCCATGAAAAAAAAAAAAACGCGGAAGGTCTTTTCAGTCACCCGCTAAACTTCCGCTGGGCAGTGCACTTACGGTAGGACAGTGCGTGCGGAGACCACTTTGGATCTCGATTGAAGCCACGCATTCTAATCACCTCCCTTCACGGGACCGCACCCGCCGGAAAGCCAGAGATGCCGCAAGAAGAGCACGGCCTGTTTGTTCCGAGCGAAAGGAAAAGCTCGAAAGCGAAACATCTCAATGGCTGCCCTCATGCGGACAAAAAAAAAAAACGAATAGCGCACCATCCGCTAGAGCACTCCCGTGGCTGAACGCAAAGCAGTGTGGCTCAGGGCGTCGCTGCCATTTGCGCAATGTCCAGCTGGGGCCGCTGCCTTTTGAGCAGGCTGGCATTCCACTGCAGAGTCGGAAGACAACGCCGCGCCCGGCTCGCGGCCGTGTCTCGGCGTAGGTTGTGGTCCGCCGAAAGCGCCACGGGGCTGGCGGACAAAGGAAGAGCGGCGAAACAACGCCCACCCGGCGTCCGGTGCCTCCTCGTTCGCCCCAATTCGCGCGAAGAGCGGTTAAGAAACGTGCCCGCAGTTTCCCTCTACTTCTATTGCGTTTTGCTCGGAAGCGATGACACGTGTCCGCAGGGGTGACTGGCCGGCATGGTTTGTTGCATCGCGGCAGTGTAACTGTAGGAATTGCGAACCACGCGCAGGGCCACGCGCGCAACACTTAACAATACGTCAACTACGAACCTGGCCTACGGATTCATCAGAATACTTGGCGACTTGTGTAGGGCATCATCGCGGCAGGTGTGCAGCACTCATTTTAGTTTTTGTACTGTCCGCCGCAGCGTCACAAACAAGGCCCGATTGGGGACGGAGTATCAAAATGCATGGACTATCAGTACTCCTCAATTCAGAGTTTCACGAATAATGTGCAAACGTTTAAGCGTACACAATGCACACTATAACGCAATGCGACAAAGAGAATACAATTTCATTGTGCCTAAAATAAACTACTGCCTAAGCGCCCACAAGCAGGGAGCGCTTGTGAGCGGGACACGTAGCAATTAGATGCAGTTGTTGGTACCCTACAAGAGGGTAGCGTTTCGTAAGGGCGGAGTTCTATAAACACTGACACTTTCGATTTCTACTTTATTTGTTTAAAACGTGTACACAACTCCAGATAATTACCTGGGCAAAAAGTTGTTAAGAAAATCATGGCCAAGTACATGCGACAGACTATATTAGAGCAGCAGTTTGCACGTCCAATCCTACAAGCGCTAAAGTCAAAGAAGTACAAAGCCATATCGCCTCAAAGGCACAAGATGCAATGTTTGTAGTGCACAAATGAACACATACAAAAATTGAGAGGAAGCACGTCTTCAAGAAGAGAACTGAAAAACAAAAAAAATGTTCTCAAGGCGCCATTGAGACAGAGAGAGAGAGATAAGCTTTATTTTCCATCAGTGATGGGGGGGCGAGATGAAGCTAACCCTAAACGAAAACGACAGCTGGCACTTGACAGCATAACTTATGCAAGAAAAGGATTAGAAACACAAACTGGTTGACATGGTAGCTACACAGTGCTGACAGTGAAGATACATAGAAGTCAAACCTCATGTTCTCTGGTGCAATGCAAATTTACAAAATCATCAAAAATGAAGCACTATGAAATTCTCGCACATTTGAAATTGCAGCACAATTGGATTCGAACACTGTCCGAAAAAGAAATACATCAGAAGTGAAATGACAATGAAAAATTAGTTTATTAGTTATACAAGAATAATACTGGTCTTGTACGGTTTATGTTTCACTGAAGAAAATACTGTTTTGCTGCCTATAGCATTCTGCTGTAAAACGTCGGTGTTTTTGGACAAGTAGGAATTTCAGAGCGAAGGAATGCGGTGGTTTAGGGTTTGTACAGCGTAATTTGTTCGGCAGGAATAAACTTTCCGGACTTCGAGTTTTCTTGTCAACTGACCTGGTGGAGCTTTCAATTTTTATTTCCCCAAATTTACGAGGATATTGCTGTTTTGCCTCCTTTCTCTAATTAATGCAAGACATAGGTTGTAATTCTACACCTCTTCCACATGTAATAGAACGAAGAGAATACTGGAAACAGTAAGCCGAATAGAATACATCTTACTAAACCAGAAACACTCCTGAGTGCCATGAAATACGCAACAATAAAATAACTAAAACGGAGGCCAGATACCATGCATACGCAAGCGCACAGGAACGCATTCACGCTATGAACACACGCAAAAGGCAACAAAAGGCGCAAAAGTACAAGGGCGTAGCAACACACCACAAACGACTAGCACCGGACAGGGCAGCATCTAAACAGTAAATGTCAGGTATGCGCAGTATTAGGAACGTAGGAACACTGTACGCAGTGCGTTATTGTTTTTGAGATTTGTAGGAAGAGAGCGAAAGGAAATTTGTGTAATGTTCAGATACAGGAAGAGAGCAGAGTGGGTCAGGGAAAGAACGCAAGTTAAGGACACCGTAGTAAAAAATCAAAAAAAGAAATGGGTTTGGGCAGAGCATGTAATGAGAAGGCAAGATAACCAGTGGTGGTCAAGGGTCGGTAGAGTTAGGTGGGCGAATGAGATGAAGAAGTTGCCGGGGATCAGGTGAGCGCGCCTGGTACAGGACAGAGTTGACTGGAAGAATATGAGAGAGGCCGTTGTCTTGCATAAGGCGCAGTTAGTCAGATGGTGATGATAATTACGAAGAGATAGATAGATTCCCAGCATAGGGTGTAAAAGAATTACGTTCTTAATAAAGGCATGTGCGATTGCGATGTGCCTGTCAGTAATTTGCTTTAAAATTGCTACTCCACAAAAAACAAGCCACTAATTATTTTTATCGGCGGGCAAAGTTCATGTTGAGGAATAAATTAGGACTAGTCATTGCGTTAGAGACGTTTTCGTGAACCCCAAAATGAGAAAAAGGTTGGACAAATTAGTCGCCATTGCTGCAACGGCTGGAGTTGTATAGGACACCTGAGGGGCACCGGAAACGACCTCCTCGATCCAGAGAACATTGTCATCAATTTAGAATACTATGTTATGACGCGAGAAATGAATAACACAGGCGTCTAGGTTGTATGGCTGCATTGAAAATGAAAATTTAGGCTCGTTTCACGAGTCATATCTGTTTACGTAACGACGCCACATGCCATGAAAATGTTACTTGATTGAGACTTTTTAGCATCCAAAAAAATTAAAACTAGGGGGCCGCTAAAGCCCCACCTTCAGGATTACGACGCGGGAGCGTTAGTGGCTTCCGGCAGCAGCTCTGGTTGTCTACGCAGACATGGACAGTTTTCAGACTATGTCTGGAAACAAGCGCCTTGGAAACAAGACTAAGCGCCTTGCTACTGCAAAAAGAAATCATTCTTAACGCCTTTGAACATCAATTGTATTCACTTGGAATTTTCATAGACTATTCAAAGGCATTTGACAAAATAAATCACGTTACACTATTAATAAAATTGGAATATTATGGCTTCATAGGCTGTTTCCTTTCTCTTATTAAATCCTACCTACAATACCGCCAACAAAGGGTGCACATAAATAACTCTTGATCCAGCTTCAAACCATTGCTACATGGCGTTCCGCAGGGAAGTATTCTCGGGCCACTACTTTTCAACCTATATATTAATGACCTTGTTAACATAAATTTAAATACATCATTTATTATTTATGCCGATGACACAAGCTTATTTTTCTCCCATCACAGTTTACCCCCGCTTGTAAAGAAAGCGAATGCAGTACTTGATCTATTGAACACTTGGTGTCTAAATAATTCCTTAACTATAACCGTCTCGAAGACAAAATCAGTTCTTTTTCGCCCTAAAAATAAACCAGTTAATTCAGATATTGTGCTGCAACTTGGTCTTTCAGTCATAGAGGTGGTACCAGTAATAAAAACCTTAGGTGTTCTTTTTCATCAAATATGCAGCGGAACGCACGCACTGACCTCGTTCACTCCAAACTATCCCGAATAGTTGGTATTCTTGCACGTTTTCGTTACGTTCTGCCAAAGCACATTAAATTACTTTTGTATAACTCCCTTTTCGCATCCACATTATCGTATTGCTACTTGATATGGGGCACAACAACGTACACAAACTTGTCCAAAATCTATCGACCGCAGAAAAAAGCTGTAAGAATTATTTCAAATGAACGCAATGACGCACACACAAAACCTCTTTTTGATGACCTTAGATTACAACCATTACCCAACCTGTTGAATGCACTTCAGTTAAAACGTCATCATGCCTTTCATCTGAATAATGACCCTTTCCTTGAAAACCTTGCGTCCCTCTCTCCATTTGCGAAAGCATATAGCACACGAAACAGTCAGACATGGAAGATTCCTCACACCCGTACTAACTATGGCCGCCAAATGATGATGTACGAGGGGGTACCCAAAAGTAACCGGACTAAATTTTTTGGTAGGCAAAAGCTTCTGTGGTACCGCGTTTTACCGCTAGGAGCGCATAGAATGAACATTCCAGAGTCAGTAAGCCGAGTGCCGTCGTTGAAGGAGGTCAGACTAGTTTAGGCAGAGTTTTAGAGTAATGACTGTTTTGTGTGAACGTCGTTTTTGCAATGGCTGATTTTCGTGAACATCGTGCGCCGGTGAAATTCTGATTTTTGCTCGGAAAAAGTTGAATGGAAACTCTTGAAATATTAAGGAAGACGTACAAGGAGGATGCTATGGGGACAACTCAAGTGTTTTTGAATCGAATCCTGAATCAAAGCAACAATCATGCCAATGGAAAACTTCAAATTCACCTCGCCTCCAGAAAGCTCGTCAGGTGAAACCAATCCTCAAAACAATGCTGATTTGTTTTTTCGACGTGAGAGGAGTCGTCCGTAGAGAATTTGTTGCGCAGGGTCAGACAGTTAGCTAGGCTTTCTACTTGCATGTTTTGAAAAGATTGGGCAACAGTGTGCGGTGGAAGCGGCCAGATTTGTGGCGGTCGGGTGACTGGTTTTTTCATCATGGCAATGCCCCTGCTCACACAGCCCTGTCTCTATGACAATTTTGGACCAAAAATGGCATGACCCCTATTCCTCAACCCTCCTACTCTCCCGACCTTGCCCCGTGCTACTTTCTTGGTTTCCTAGAATGAAAAAATAGGTGAATGGAAAGCGTTTCGCTGATGTTGCAGAGGTGAAGGAAAAAACGACGGAGGCACTGTCAAGCATCACAAAAGATGAATTTAAACAATGTTTTGCAAAATGGAATGAAAAATTCGACAAGCGTGTCATTGCAAGTGGGGAATACTTTGAAGGAGGTTGAAGGTCTGTGCTTAAAATGTGAACAAATAAGTTCAAACAAAAATAAGTCCGGTTTCTTTTGGGTACCCCCTCGTACACACTACCACACGCTCTTAACTCTTCTGATAACACGTCCAAGTGATCTATCAATCAGTGTATGTATAATTACTCAAGACATTAACACTCGCAATTATAAACCCGCAATGTTAGCCCGATCACTTAATATGTTTTTATGATGATGTAAAGCCGTCGCCATATATATATATATATATATATATATATATATATATATATATATATATATATATATATATATATATATATATATATATATATATATCTTTTCTTTATATCGTTATCTCTTTTTGTCCACTGCTGTATTGCTCTGTGAACGGGGTGCTGGCCTTTGTCAAGCCGTTACAGGCTTTTTGCTAGCACCCCGTAGCATCACGAGTTTTGTAACATCGTTGTTGATGCTAAATAAATTTGAATTTGAATTTTGAATTTTAACGTAATAGACCACATGACATACATAGAAAGCCCCGCTTTAACAAAGGCGTAGGGGTTGTGCGAGCGTGCCCTACGTGTGGCTTCTCTGGCTCCCAACCATAAGGACAGGGTTCGATTCATTACTAATTACCCAATTTTCTTTTCAGTTAAATTCATTTACTTCGCACATCTCCTAATGACATTTGAGTCATGTAGCCACCTTCTGATC
Organism: Amblyomma mixtum; assembly: GCF_055824585.1. Classification (NCBI taxonomy): domain Eukaryota; kingdom Metazoa; phylum Arthropoda; class Arachnida; order Ixodida; family Ixodidae; genus Amblyomma; species Amblyomma mixtum. Next base: position 180,433,029 of record NC_143016.1, on the reverse strand, counting down.
ATCAGATTTCTAATGGTTTAAATAAAGTTTCATATCCGCCTCTGCACGTGTGACGTAGCCCCCATTTCGACCTATCCTGATTTTTCCCTCCCAGCAACGGACACCAGCACCTTTTCTGTCGATGAAGACCCTTAAAGCTATCGTTTAAAAACGAAACACATGCACGCGGATGCTAAATTTAGAGAAACCGTGTATAGCAGCCGTCGTTTCTGGCATACTTAATGACAATACTGCTACAACTATATTTCTAATGTTAACTGCTTCTTTTTCGCCTTTCTCAAATACCCTATTGCCCTGCAATCGATTACTACGATAGTTTTGGGCTCCTGCTGGAAACTAACAGCACCAAAACACGACAGTGAAGAGAAGAAGGCTGCATACGTACGCTTGTCACTTGTTCTTTTTTTCGTGCTGTTGCAGTGTTAACAAAATTACCATTCTTCGCTATGGGGCTGCTACTGTGGCTTCAATCTTCTGTTAACGCAATACACCGCAAAATAATAATTTTTACGATCAAAATGTGATTATCACTTAGATGTCTACACATCAGGCGGACTGAAAGTCTTAGGTTAACATCAAGAATTCGAAGCTTCTGCACCAAAAACAGGAGTACAAGAGTGTTCTCGCGTATTGCCTGATTTAAACAACTAATTAAAAGACCGTCATAACCACACAGTCGGCGCGGCGGAGGTGGCTAAATCAAAATGCGCAACGACATGGAGACCCAGGTATTTCGAAGTATCGAACTTGTGAGGTATTGCTTGTCCTCAATTTCTGATTTTTAACCGGCCTAGTGCAGCCGTTTTCTAAGAACGGCCTTAAAAGGGGAGGCTTCGTCCAATTTCAGAGTTCTAGTGTAAATTTATAGCTCTTGAGTCAAATGTACAGAGAAATTATAGAAAAATGTACAACTCCCATTGGCATTGTTCTTCACAACCAAACAAACTTGGATAAAGCAGCGGAAACTAGGGCCCAAATTTCACTTATCATGGACAGTATCGTTGAGGCTCGGTTCAAATTCATGCGGACGCAAAGCTACTGGAGACGGAGCGTAACGCTTTCCATTTTGTTTGTAACAAGCTGCGAAGTAATCAGTTAGCTAAGTGTGATGCAGCTACAATGAAATATCGCGTAAGAAAAATTTTGTGGTGTCACGAATCCATCTGCGTAGTGCGGTTAAATCTTCGTTTTTCTAATAAAGCAGTGAAGAAACAAAATTTCGATCCCTAACAAACTAAATGATTTGTTTCATGCGCGAAAGAGCCTTCTAGCAAGTGTCGTCGCAGGCGTTGTGAGTAACATAATTTAATGTGATTTTCGGCCACATCGAGTGCCTTGAAGGGGCACTAGCACTAATTATTTTGACGTCCCCAGCCCCCTTGGTTGTTCGCAAAAAGAACTGGTGCATGTCCGCGTCGCCGACGTCATCAGGCACGTGGTAGTCTAGGTTGGTCAGTCGATCATGGCGTCACGGTGTACTGAAGAACTGTCGTCGACAAAGAGCGAAACTGCCTGCACAAATACGATTCTAACTAATTACTCACGCGGGGCGCTGGTGGCTTCAGCCCACTTTCTTGATGACTAGGTCCGTAGGTCTCTTTGAAGGAAAAAAACCTGTGCTTTTAAAGGCAGATATGACACTTGGGAGTAAACCAGTTTTTTGCAGTTTAATGGAGATCTCACGATAGACCTGGATTTGACACTTGAATCAGTTTAACATTTATCAAACTAAATAGCATTGAGGCAGCGAACCACTACTTTAGAGGAAAAGGAATTGTAATGTTTTTTTCAGCATGGAATTAGTGTACGATATACCGTGGTCTCTTAGATCACTTAACTACCACAAGGCACATAAGCATTTACTCCGCCTTTAAAGAGAGTTAGACCCCTTAGGTCTTTCCCAAGCTTTCAACGTGCGCCTCAGAAAAGTGTTGAGATGGCACAAAGAAGGCGTAGACTTTGTGTTAAATTTGCGACTTCTTATAGAGTAGTTACAAATTAAACTGCAATGCATTTCCGATGCACAATGTCAGGTTCTGCGCACCAGAAGAAAGAAGATTCATATCCGCTCCACAACCGCCTTGCAACTGTCTCAATCTGCGCTTCAGTTGCAGTCCTAAATGAGCCACGGGCGTAATTTTAGAACAAATAATTATTATAACCGCTTGACAAGCGCTCCGCAAATGGCGCTTTGAGGACCGAAGTAGCGGCCCCGAATGAGCGGCGGGCGTAATTCCCATTTCGCATTGCTTAAAATTACGAAGGGCACTTCAGATTACTTTCCAGCTTGGAATGCGAAAGCATTATCATTTTTTATATTTTTTATTACTCTATTAACATAATTATAATTTATATTTTATTATTCTATTAATTTATATATTTCTCTTCCTTTTTAATAACGCACCTGCTTGTTAGCATATAGGCAACGCATACAGTAGGTCCACCTTTATTCGCCAAGAAGCGACGCCGTTTAAAGTCCTGTGAATTGCGAGCTCGAGTCGCGATCTGAGGGGCTTGGTTCAATTCACCGCACCTTCGGTAGAAATTTTTTTCTTTCCTGATGCCAGCACTGGAATTTTTGTGGATCACTTATCCTGGACACCGAGTTTTGCTGCTTAAGGACCATCTGAGGATTTCCCCTTAAAATTCAGTGCTGGGGCATTGCTCACCGCTTCTTGCGGACGTAACCAGTGCGTACAACTAAAGAGAGAGAGATAACTTTTATTCTTCAGCTCAAGTCCGAGCGTTCTTAGTTGCCCGTTTGGTGGGCGCTATTTATCGGCCGTGGCGGAGTAGGGCCACGTGTCCCTTCGATGTGTCGAATGTGGGCGGCGAGGAGCGGCCAGAGGGTGGGCTGCTGAGAGATTGGTGGAGCGGTCCATCGTGCCCACGTGAGGTGAAAGGAGGGAGGCACGGTATGCGAGGAAGGTACGGTGGGAGAATGAGTGGCGCGGGGGCATAACCAATATGTATGAATGTTTGAGGGATGCTCTCCGCACACGAGACAGGGGGGATTTCCCGGTTTATGAAGGATATAGTGGGAGACGACTAGAGGAAGGAACAGTTTCCGTAGTGCACGGGCGGTTGCCCGAAACACAAGTTGTTTGTTCTGCAGAGGAACGTTTAGTGGTGCTTGCGCGATGCCGGACAATGGACGCAGTGTCATCGGCTGCTCCAGCAATGCGCTCTCCGTACAGTGGGTATTCGATTTAATGCTTTCCCTGTGAGCAATGCGCTACCTAAAAAACAGCTGCGCAACTTGAGCTTCTTGTGACAGAGTAAAATGGCTGGCCGGTATAGCGCCCACGGTAGTCGGCTCTGACGAGACAAGATCAACAAAAAGCTTGCCAGCTAATGATCGCCGAACGCTTTCTTTTTGAAGATACGAATTCCCTTTGGGTGCATAGTCACCTGCCTTGAAACAGGCAGAGGCCAGGCTGTTTGCACTGGCGGTGAGTGCGGAACTGGCCACTGCCCATTAAATCAATCCAAATTATAGTCACAGAAGAAAACATAACTTTCAAAAACAAACAAAAGTAAAAAAAGCATTAGTGAAGAACTGGAGAACAGAGGCTAGGATTCCAACCACTAGTTCTCTGATTTTTTTTTTACTGCCGGTAAACAATACATGCACAAGAATAAAAATCGCTAGCCATACTTTGGCTGAGGCAATGGATTAAAACTTTTTCTTGTCGATCAGTTTCTCCATGACTGCCACCCAGTCCGGTGGCTGAAGTTTACTGCGGAGAACATCTCTCAGAAAAGCTACACATTCTATAAAGTTTTCTCTGACTGGTCGTACATTTGCGTCTGCGTGCCTAGCCGCCATCCTCGTTTTCCAGATGCTGTGGAGGCCCAGTAGCATAAACATGTCGTATGACACTTCGTCACTTTCTATAGGTAGGAACCGGATGCGATAAAGAGTAGCAGGTAGTTCTTTTTTAAAAGTTTTTTGCAAGATATCCCAGTGGAAAAGAGGGTCCTACTAGTTCTCTGATCTTAACATGTCTCTGTAGACTGCAATGACAGCTGAAAATCTTGCCATTTTTTCGCACGGATCCACTCATACGCTTTTACGCTGCTTTTACCAAGTTCATAATTTCCGGGTACAGCTAGATGTTTGCCATTATATATGCCCACTGCAGCACGTGTCATGTTTGCTCGTAATGTAACCAGCATTCCGTTTCTCGGCGCGCTGTGTATCAACAGCCTCAGCCCAATTTTACATCTTCAACGGCACGCGCTATTGTTATGATGCCAGTGAAAATAGGGAAAATATATAGCGGTGCCAAATGCTACAACCACTGTATGTTATGTGTGGCCAGACACAGCGGCCAAACGCCATGACCTATAAGCCACCGTGCCGCACTCTTATAATCGGAACGATCAAAGCGCACGGTTTCGGCAAGCAAAGTTCATCGTGGACATGCGACTGCGGACAGCGGTCTGTTCTCTGAGAGTCATTATGCCCTGCAGGTCATGTCTCTTTTGTCTTCGGTTAAGCGTGGCGGCATACCGGAAGTTGACTTCCGGCATTACGGACAGGAAGTGATCGTGAAAAGTGCATGTCACAAACCGTGGCAATAGTGCTCACACTGGTCGCTTTAATGCCGATCGAAAGGGGCTCAGCGCACAACAGTTTCTCAGCTCGAAAGGGATCGTAGTCGCCGCCGTCCCTTTAGAGACGTGTCAATAGCGCGAGCTCGTCAGGCGACGTTGACTTGTTCACAGAAGTGTAACGCTGACACGCTGTAAAGCAATACCATGGATCGTCCCCCAGGATCAATGTTTCCCATCGAAAGTGACCTGAAAAATATCGTCTCAGCGCCGCCACCACTATTATACTGCAGTGGAAGCGGAAGCTTTGTGTATAATTGATTTTGATCGGGAAAGCAGAACCACAACAAAAAAGAAATATAATAGCGTTTGACAACGCCCGCAGCCCTTCGAGCACAAAGTGCAGAATGAAGACATATCGCTGTAAAAGGAAAACGTACAAAGCACATATCCGTCACGTAGTGACTTGCCATAATAACATACCGACCTTTCTTAAAATACGTCGTGAAGTGGCTCGATGGGCAGTCGTGATGTTCTATGCCGTAACCGAGAAATACCTCATTGGGACGAAAAAATCCCATTTAAGGTGCTTTCCTCCAGAGGCACCATGAAACCTCCGCTTGTTTAGGAAAATTCAGAGATTTGGCTTTCAAAACTCTTTCAAACTCAGCAAGAATTCACTTTGCGCCAAATTCCACTCCTAAAGTTCCTTGAAAAAAGAAAAATTCCCCGAATGGCACCTCACTGATGGACAGTAATAGCAACATTATCAGGTTTTGCAGAAATGTACTTCAATGGTCAGGCTTGTTTTGTGTGCGCTTCAGTTTCAGCGCCAGAAATTTATTAATGTGTATCAACCAATCTATTTACGATTTTGTTCAACGTGACTGCATATCATGCCGCATGCTCCCGGTCGCAGGAAGTGAGCATTTCTTTGAAAACAATGCTCAGTACCACAACATATTGCCAGGGCGTTGCAACGACACTGCAGGATTCGCAGAAGTAGGATGGCACATTTCTGGACATACTGCAACCGATATACCACTCAGCAACACACTACTGCTTCAACAGTCTTCAAATTCACAACAAGCTTAATGCATTACTGGACGACGGGGTATTCGACATTTAAACGAAGCTGAGGAAAACACTATGAAAACGATAATTCAGTGCGGTCGCCCTTCAAGGTATTTATCCAAAATACAAAATTGCACATCTTTATGCACTTATAAAAGTGCAAAGTTCCACTTTCCGCGCGTACATGCGCCAGTAACGAGAGGAAAACTTCACGTATTTGCTGTTGTGGCTAAATTGGGGCTTCGGGCTTGTTTTTTCAGAGAGGGGTAATATGCGCCTAATTAGGACAACTATTAAATAGCTGTATGATGTGTATCAGTAACTGCGTAAATTAGCGTGGGTTCGAGCCTGTTAGCTCGAACCCACGGAAGGGCTGGTAATGGCGTAATGTTTCAGGCAATCCCCCGAGGTATCCTATGTTTGTAATACAATTAACTGCATTCGGACGTTAATTTTCATTGCGAGGCAACGGCGGAAAATTGCAATATACCAGTAAATTTCTCGATGGTTGGTTGTCTTCTTTCTTCGGAGGGGCACAAGCCGCTTCAAACATGGTTATTCGGCGGTGATGAGGGTGGAGGCGAGCGATGAATAGAGAAGATGAAGACGAGAAAATGTATTTATAATAATTTACAAGATTGAGAACTGCAAGTTACAGAAACGAAGTCATGCAGACAAATTCAATAAATGCAACTTGAAATGAACGATCTCGCACAGACAAACAGCACTCGAACACCTTATTTATCGACCGAAGTTCTGGCTTAAAGCCTAGCTATTCGTGAAGTACGTGCCAAGCACGGACCCTCTAGCTAGACTAGTCAATACTGGTGTCTAATGCTTATTCTTCCAGTTTTATATGTTTCACAAATAAAGAAGTTAGGGCAGCCATGTTTCTAGGCCCACCCTGGTCTTCGCTAACCAGTAAAGCTGTAATATAAGGTAGCAAAACGCCCTGAGGGACGCGCACAATCCAGCCCAGGGCTTGTCAAGAAAGGACGTATAAAGAATAAAAATTCCTGACACCATGTACAAGCGGTAGCTCTCGCCCTCTACGCGTGATTTTCTCTCCTCTTCCCCTTTCACCGCCGCTCCTGAGTTACGCCTCTCGAAGGGTGACAATAGGGTGACTTAGTGTCCAGCAAAGCGGAAAGTTGGGCAAGTTGGATAACGTTCATGATGTAAAAAATAGCGCACAGGGAACACACGGGACGGAAAGTAAACGACGCAGACAAGCGCTAACTCACAACTGAGGTTTATTGCTGACGCGCGAAATATAAGGTAGTCACTTTAAAAAACATAAAACAAAAACAACCACAAACAGTCCCTCCTGGTTTATTGCGTCAGCAATAAACCTCAGTTGTGAGTTAGCGCTTGTCTGCGTCGTTTACTTTCCGTCCCGTGTGTTCCTTGTGCGCTATTTTTTACATCATGACTTAGTGTCCGCTCGCCTCCGCTTTCAGGGCGGGGCCACCCTTTGTACTACCCCGTGCCGCCATTTCCCCCTTACAGCGGCATGTTGGCTTCCATGCGCCAGTGGCGTACTGCGTGCTATGCGTGAGGCGTGGATTGCATGCGGCTTCGTCGCGGCTAAAATGATGCGACTGAACTGCAAATAGACAGCGCCTAGTTGTTTCGCCCGTGGCAATAATATTTTGCATATATTGCTGATATGCAAAATATTTTGCTGAGTGCATATTATGCACGGTGTAATCGCTCCGACTACACGGCAATCGAAAAGTTATAACGCACTGCGGTGTTCCCCAGCCTCTGGCTGCACTGAAAAAGGACAACGGTTATTTGTGCTTCCTTGATAGCGATGGCATAGATTATATCAGGGTCGCCTAATTCCGTAGAATTATGCTGATTTTGTTCTTTTGAACACAAGGATTGTTAACAAGGCCCTAAGTTTCCCAGGCATGCAAACAGCGCGCAGGATGGCCTGCGAAATGTAATATTTTTGTGTATTTAGCACCCACTCTTCCAACATCCTCTGAGGTACTTTTCAATTCAGTTCAGTTCACTTCAGTTTTATTCCTTAAAGGCCCCCTTTTCAGGAGGTGTTACATAAGGGTTGGGAATACACTTGAAAATGTGAAAAAAAAACAGCAATGATTAACATTGAAGATGATCTGTTACATGCGCTTGAAAAACAAATGGCGAAGTGATGATGACGATGTCATAGGGAAGGCCGTTCCAGTCTGAAGCTGTTCGAGAAAAGAGCGATGCAGAAAAAGTAGTAGTGTGCGATGGTGGGCGTGCAACTTGCAGTGGATGACTGGTGCGGTTAGATATGCGTGCTGCGGCTGTGATCTACGGTGCTTGATTGAGAGAAGAATAAAAAAACTTGTGAGAGAGAGCGAGGCTAGCGATGCGGCGACGAAATGAAAGGAGTGGCAATCCGGATTTCACTTTCAAAGTTTAAACACTGGTGTGGTACGAGTATGAGGAATGAATGAACCGGACGGCACGATTTTGAACAGATTCCAATCCAGTGATTAGATATACTTTATGTGGGTTCCAGATGGCAGATGCATATTCTAATTTCGGTCTTGCCAATGATTTGTACACGAGCAGCTGTACCTCAGGTGGGGCAAGACGGAGGTGACGCTTAAGGAAAACTAGTGTTTTATTTGGTGCTGAAATGATGTTACTAATATGAGCGCGCCATGAGAGGTCACGAGAGACGGTGATTCAGAGATATTTGTACGATTCTGTTAGCTCAATCGGTGTATTAGAAACAGAGTAATAAAAGCGATAAGAGTTACGACGACGAGAAAAAGACATGAGTTTGCATTTGGTAGGATTAAGGGACATCAACCAATTATTGAACCAGTTTAATACACTGTTAAGATCTGCCTGAAGGGTGTGTTGAACATCACGATTGTTAATGGTACGTTAAATGACACAATCATCCGCGAACATTCTAATGTTGCAGGAAACATGCATGGGCAAGTCGTTAATATATTGTCATGGACGCCGGTAGAACGTTCTATCCCTGGCCGAACAGTACCTGGCGAGCACACTGGGAAGAGCGCAGCCGGCAGGCCCCTAGCACCGAGCAGAAAAGAACGAAGTCCGGCGCGCGACGAAGGTCGAAGACAGACCGCACAGGGGCGCCGGTAGAGTGATGTCTAAACTAAGTGCGGCATTGCCCCTCCCCTCTGGAAAGGCATCGACTCGATGCCTGAAAGTGAGGGTGAGCCACGTGTGGGCATTAATAAAATCCCAGGCACTGAACGTGGTGAGAGTGGTCCTAGCGGGCATGGTATGGCTTGAGTCTTGCGACGTGCACAATTTCGGATGTCGGCGGGCGTCTGCAAGAACGAACACTCCCTTGCGGGCGCACTTCATACGTAACGTCGCTGAGTTTGCGGAGTACCTCGTAGGGGCCGAAGTAACGACGCAAAAGCTTCTCGGATCGACCGCGCAGACGGATGGGGCTCCAAACCCACACTTGATCGCCAGGCTAGAAAATGACTTCGCGGTGACGAAGGTTATAGCGGTGAGCATCGACTTCTTGCCGCACGCAGGTTCGTTCCCGAGCCAGCCGGCGAGCAGCCTCTGCATGGCGAACGAATGCATCAGCGTCGGCAACGGACGGGCGCGCAATATCGGGCAACAACATCGTGTCCAACATAGTCACGACTTCACGACCGTGTACCAAACGAAATGGCGTGAACCCCGTCGTCTCTTGAAGAGCAGTATTGTAGGCAAACGTGACGTACGGAAGTATTTCGTCCCAGTTCTTATGGTCATCGTCGACGTACATAGAAATCATATCAGCGATAGTCTTATTGAGGCGCTCGGTTAGGCCGTTGGTTTGAGGATGTTAAGCTGTGGTCTTACGATGACTTGTGAAACTGAGCCGCATAACTTACTAAGTAAGCGTGGACGTGAACGCTGTGCCTCGGTCAGTTAAAACAACATAAGGGGCGCCATGGCGGAGGACTATGCTGATGATGAAAAAGTCAGCAATTTCAGCAGCAGTGCCGCGGGGAAGGGCTTTCGTTTCATAATACCGGTTGAGGTAGTCGGTGGCAACCACAATATACCGGTTACCCAATGATGACGTGGGAAATGGGCCCAGTAAGTCCATGCCGACTTGATGGAAAGGAATTCTCGGCGGAGCAATGGGTTGGAGCAAGCCAGCTGGCTTGGAAGGTGGTTTCTTCCGACGTTGACACTCGCGGCAAGTGCATACATAACGCTTGACAGTCGCAGAAAGCCTGGGCCAGTAATAACGGTGACGAACTCGTGCCATCGTTCGAGAAAATCTGAGGTGGCCGGAAGGAAGCTCGTCGTGGCATGCCTGCAAAACGTCAGTGCGGAGCGCCGTTGGAACCACGAGCAGGTAACCAGAGTCCGTCGGGCCGTAATTTCGTTTGTAGAGGACGCCATCTCTCAAGCAAAACGACGACAATCCACGCGCGAATAGACGAGGCGGTAACGAGGCGGTACCCTCAAGGTAATCGATGAGTGGCCGCAATTCCGTGTCGTCCCTCTGTTGTTGAGCGAGGGCGGACGTGGTCAGAGCACCAATTAATAGAGGGTCATCTTCGAGGTCATCAGAGCTGGACGGGATAGGAGCACGGGACAAGCAGTCTGCATCGCTGTGTTTGTTGCCCGACTTGTAGACAACTGTTACATCAAATTCTTGCAAGCGAAGGCTCCAACGAGCTAGCCGGCCCGAGGCGTCTTTAAGATTCGCGAGCCAACACAGTGAGTGGTGGTCACTCACGACCCGAAACGGGCGACCATACAAGTAGGGCCGGAACTTCGTTATGGCCCACACAACAGCTAGGCACTCATTTTCAGTGGTTGAGTAATTCGCCTCGGACCGAGGCAGCGTGCGGCTGCCGTAAGCAATCACGCGCTCAACACCATCTTGCCACTGGACGAGGACTGCACCGAGGCCAATGTTGCTGGCATCGGTGAGAAGTTCTGTGTCCGCCTCCTCGTCAAAATGGGCAAGAATGGGCGTTGTTTGTAGGCGTTTGCGCAGCTTTTCGAAGGCGTCCTGCTGTTCCTGTGCCCAGACGAAAGGCTGATCGTCTTTTGTCAGCCGTGTGAGAGGCTCAGCCAGCCTGGAGAAGTCTTGCACGAAGCGTCTGTAGTATGCGCAGAGGCCAAGAAACCGGCGCACAGCTCGCTTATCAGTGGGAGTCGGAAACGCAACTACAGCGGCCGTCTTGTCGGGGTCGGGGCTGACGCCCTCAGGTGTCACAACATGGCCCAAAAACTTCAGCCGTTGGTACGCGAAGTGGCATTTTTCGGGTTTTTGAGATAGACCGGCTGATCGGATTGCCGTCAATACTGCACTCAAGCGTTTGAGATGTTCTTCGTAGGTCGCAGCGAAAATAACCACATCATCAAGATAGACGAGACATGACTGCCATTTGAGGCCAACCAGGACAGGTCCATCATTCTTTGAAAGGTGGCAGGAGCGGTACACAGGCCAAAGGGGAGCACCTTGAACTCGTACAAACCGTCGGGGGTTATGAACGCGGTCTTTTAACGGTCACGTTCATCGACTTCGATCTGCCAGTACCCACTGCGTAGATCAAGAGAGGAAAAGTATCGGGCATGACGCAGGCGATCGAACGAGTCATCAGTTCGGGGCAACGGATAAACGTCATTTTTAGTAATCTTGTTGAGGCGACGATAGTCGACGCAGAATCGGAGAGTGCCACCCTTCTTGGCGACCAGCACAACGGGCGAAGCCAACGGGCTTGTTGACGGCTGGATAACCTCGTCGCGGAGCACTTCCTCAACCTGCCTCCGAATCACCTCCCGTTCTTTCGGAGACACTCGATAGGGGTGGTGTTGTATAGGCCTCTCGCCTTCATCCACTACAATGCGGTGTTTAGCGACCGATGTTTGCCGAACTTTAGAAGTGGTCGCAAAGCAGTCACGAAAAGAGTCGAGGATCATGTGGAGGCGGTGTTTCTGGTCGGCGGTTAGGTCGGGGTTCACGTCAGTCATAACGGGGGCGTCAGACGTCGACGCATGGATATCGTTGAGGGACAAGGCGCAGTGGGGGACTGAGTCACTAATTTCATCGAAATAGGCTATGGCGGTTGCTTGCGGCAAGTGGCGGTATTCGGCGCTAAAGTTGGTAACAAAAAGCTGCGTTCGCAGTCCGCGGAGGGAAGTAACACCCCGCGCAACGCAGACTTGTTGACTCATCAGTAACGACAGGTTACTTTCCGCAACCCCGTGAGGCGTGTGTGGGTTGGAGCATCCCACCGTAATAAACAAACTGGAGCGTGGTGGTAGCGTGACATTGTCATCACACACGCGAAAAACAGGCCTGTCGGGCTCGCTGCTGTCGGCTATGGCACACTGAGGTGAGAACGTCACGACAAGTTCGCGGAGGTTGATTATCGCACCGTGTTCTCGAAGAAAATCAAACCCGAGGATGAGGTCCTTCGAGCAATGAGCCAACACAGCGAAGCAGGCAGTGAAGGTGAAACCACGAATCTCCATTCTAGCGGTGCAGACGCCAAGCGGTGTCACCAGATGGCCTCCAGCTGTCCGGATGTGCGTTCCAGGCCAAGGTGTCAGTACTTTCCTCAGGACAAGCGCCAGACCACGACTCATGACGGAGAAATCGGCGCCGGTATCTACGAGAGCAGTCACGCGGCGGCCGTCAACGATGACCGAGATTTCAGCCGAAGCTTGGTCACCTTCAGAAAAAATGGCTGAGGCTTAGCTTAGGTTAAGCCTAGTCAGATGCGAAGCATATTGTCGCCGAGTTGCATATCGAGCACGCCGCTTGGCTAGACGTTCTTCACGCTCTTCATCAGTCTCTGTAGCACGCCGCAACTTTTGCTTCTCATTCCAACGAGCAGCCCTGTCTCCAGGAGGCATCTCTATCCCGTGTACGCCTAGCAGAGGCAGGCGCACCCCCTCGTATACCGCCGCTCCAGCATCACGTGTTCACTACAGCGCACCTAGCGGCAGAAGCAGGAAACACATTGGTCGCGACGCCTCGCACGACGGCGCGAGCTGGGGCCCCGTTTCTCCTATGTCGTTACGTCACACATCACGTGGTCCTCCTTGGTCGCGACGCCTTGCGCGACGGTGCGAGCTGGGCCCCCGTTTCTCATCTGCTGTGACGTCACGCACCATGTGGTCATCCTTGGTCACGACGCCTCGCGCGACCGCGCGAGTTGGGCCCCTGTTTTTCATCTGCTGTGACGTCACGCATCACGTGGTATGACATGGAGGTCACGAAAGGTCAATGGTAACGACACCGCCGCGCTCGAGGAGCTGGGTTGGGCTATTTTAGTATGCTTCGCATAAAACACTTTGCGGGGGAGGCCGGACTAGGGGATCGTTCTCGCGGTCGGGTTGGAGCGTCAAGCGGAGGCGTCTCTGTTCGTCGAAAAGTCGTCGGACTTAAGGGTCGTTCAGATTGTCTAATTAAGGCGTCAAGCGAAGGCGTCTCTGGGCGTCGAAAGGTCGTCGCGGCGTGGGGTCGGAGGTCGGGTCGCAGGCTAACGTCGGTGAGCGGAGGATGTTCGTCATTATGTCTGGTGACGGCGGCCCTAACTCCGGGGGTCGCCGTCCTCAGTTTTCCCGGCGCGGGCTGGAGGACTGCCGGACGTAGGACTGGCGGGCTGGTGAAGAAAACCGTCGAGGCGACGGTGACCTGGACTGACGTTGGGCAGTGGGTGCAGGTGGGACGTTGGCCGCTAGGTACTGACCGACCTCGCGGGGTCGTTCACCATAGCGTGGCAGGGGTGCGTCAGGCGAAAAGCCGCGCAGGCCAATCCGGCGGTACAGGCAGTGACGACGGATGTGGCCTGCTTCGCCGCAGTGGAAGCACAGGGGCCTGTTGTTCGGCGTTCGCCACATGTTTGCCTTCGTGACGGGTGGGCGGTCGTCTGGCAGCGCTGTCGTATACGGGAATCTGTGGGACGGCGCGGTAGGGGCAGGAGAGTAGAACGCCGGCGATGGTGGCGCATGTCTTCGCAATGCCTCGCTGTATGTCATCACATAGGGCGCTGGAGGTTGGGGAGGTGGAATGGGCTGCACCGTGCGGCGTATTTCGTTACGGACAGCATCCGAGATGGCGGTGACACTAGGAGGCTGCTCCACAGGGCGGAGCTTCTGCAGCTCTTCGCGAACGATGCTCCTGATGAGCTCTCGGAGGGAGGTGTTCTCATCCCCGGGCCTCGGCATGTGGCACTCCACAGCAGTGATGTTTGATGTACGGCCGTAGTGCGCAAACCGCTGTTGCAGGGCGCGCTCCATGCCTGCCGCTTCCTTTGCAAAATCGGCGACCGTAGCCGGTGGATCGCGCACGAGCCCAGCGAACAATTGCTCCTTCACTCCCCGCATCAAAAGGCGCACCTTCTTGGCTTCCGACATCGAAAGATCAGCGCGGTTGAAAAGCCGGGTCATGTCCTCCACGAACATCGCCACACTCGTTTGGCTGCTGCGCTCTCGATTGCAGGGCCAATTCAGCACGCTCCCTCCGTTCGTTGCTGCTGAACGTATCCAGCAACTGCCGCCGGAAGTCTTGCCAGGTGTGGATGGCGGACTCGTGGTTTTCGAACCACGTTTTGGCGGCGTCCTGGAGGGCAAAGTAGACGTTCCGAAGCTTGCGGTCCTCGTCCCACAGATTAAATTCAGCGACCCTGTCATACCCGTCCAACCAGTCCTCCACATCCTCAAACTTGTCACCATGAAACGACGCGGGCGTTCGAGGCGTATGAAGAAGCAGCGGTGGCGAACTCACAGATTGCTGGAATGTCTGGCTGGCCACCGTAGAGGTCATCTTGCGGGAAGGCGCGTTGAGGGGTTTGTACTCGCGGGCTAAGCCTTTCAAGCGGCGGCTTGACTTGTGGACAGGGGTCGTGTCCAGGGGGTGTGACGGAGCGCTGGAGGTTCCTGGGACCTCTTCGTACATAGATCGTACCCAGCAGCTGCACCAAAAATGTCACGGACGCCGGTAGAACGTTCTATCCATGGCCGAACAGTACCTGGCGAGCACACTGGGAATAGCGCAGCCGGCAGGCCCCTAGCACCCGGTAGAGTGATGTCTAAACTAAGTGGGGCAATATTGTGACGAAGACGAAGCTGGCAGTGGCGCGGGACGGAGCGCCCGCGCTAGGCCAGCGGCCATTAAATCATCTCATAGCCATGGTTCACCACGTCTCATTCTTCGGCTGGCCGCCGTGTTACATTTGGTGGAGGTGCTGGGGTCCCTTCATCGCCAACCTGGTTCCGGAGCTTCGGTGTCCTGTGCCTGCCGTGGACGTCGGCCGTGAGTGCCTGGTCCACGCCGCCCGGCTATGCCCCAGCCCGCCCGACCTGAACCGACCTCGACGCTCACCCCAGCCCCGTACCCCGCCCGGACCACACTACACGACGACCCAAGACCCGACGGACCCAAGACCCGACGAACCCAAGACCCAAGTCAGCATTCCCGGACGTCATATACCCGTTCTGTTCACCGTCCTGACCAGGTGCCCTCAGGATATAATCCTTGGCCTTGACTTTTCAACCGCCCATTCAGCTCTTATTGACTGTTCCTCAGGCCTTCTCCGATTGGATCTGCCCCTGTGCAATGACGACTCCACCACCTCACCTCGCCTTCAATCCACCGAGTGTGATCGTCTCCCGCCACAAGCTGCTGTCTACATCCCTATGTCGCCTTCTCCTCCCGTCCATGATGGAGACTACGTCGCCTGCCCTATCACCGCTGTGATTCTGAATCGTAACGTCCTCTTTCCCCATACCATTGTCCACTTCACCAACAACTGCACCTGCCTCCCTGTCCTCAACTTCAGCCTGTCCCCTCAGGTACTGCCGACCGGCATTTCACTTGCTGATCTCTCCCCATTGACCGATTGCACTGTTTCTGTCCTGGCTCCTGACCCAACGACTGCCGTCTCCAATGTCCCTACATCGCAGCCCTCCCGTGAGGATTCTATTTCCCGGATGATCGCGGCCGATCTGCCCTCTGCTGATTCTACAGCTCTTAAAAGCCTCTTGTCCTCCTACAGTGATATTTTTGACTTTGGGGACCGTCCCTTGGGTCAAACCTCTGTTGTCGCCCACCACATTGACACTGGCGAGGCCCGCCCTATTCACAGACGGCCCTATAGGGTCTCCCTCGCAGAGCGCCGTGTTATTCAGGCAGAGGTGGACAAGATGCTGGCCCGCAACATCATCGAGCCTTCGAGTAGTCCTTGAGCGTCCCCTGTCGTGCTTGTTAAAAAGAAAGATCAAACCTGGCGATTCTGCGTCGATTACCGCCATCTGAATGCCGTCAGAAAGAAAGACGTCTACCCTTTGCCCCGAATTGACGACGCTCTCGACTGCTTGCACGGCGCCAGTTACTTTTCCTCCATCGATCTTCGCTCAGGGTACTGGCAGATCACTGTTCATGAACGGGATCGGGCGAAAACCGCCTTTGTCACCCCGGACGGCCTGTACCAATTTAAAGTCATGCCTTTCGGCCTGTGCAATGTCCCTGCGACCTTCGAGCGCATGATGGACTCCCTCCTGCGCGGTTTTAAGTGGACGACATGCCTCTGCTACATAGATGACGTGATTGTTTTTTCGTCCACATTCCAAAGCCACCTGCATCGCCTTTCAGCCATCCTTGCCGTCTTCCGCCGCGCTGGTCTTCAGCTGAACTCGAAGAAATGTACCTTCGGCCGCCGTCAGCTCACGGTCCTTGGCCACTTGGTCGATTCTGCTGGGATCCAACCCGACCCCGACAAAGTCCGCGCCGTGCCTTCATTTCCTACTCCGCGCTCCTCCGGTGATGTGCGCAGCTTCCTCGGCCTATGTTCCTATTTCCGCCGGTTCATCAAGGACTTTGCGGAAATAGCCCGACCTCTTACCACGCTCCTTAAGAAGGACATCCCGTTCTCTTGGGGACCCCCCCCCCCCCCCCCGAGCTGACGCCTTCAAAGCCCTTATCAGTGCCCTCACTGCTCCACCTGTGTTGGCACACTTTGATCCTTCAGCCCCTACGGAACTTCGCACCGATGCGAGCGGCCATGGCATTGGCGCCCTACTTGCTCAGCGGCAACGCAACAAGCTTCGCGTTATTGCATACGCCAGCCGTCTCCTTTCTGTGTCAGAGCGCAATATTCTATCGCCGAGTGGGAATGCCTCGCCCTGGTTTGGGCTATTGCAAAATTCCGCCCTTACTTGTTTGGGCACCCTTTCTCTGTTATCACGGATCACCACGCCTTATGCTGGCTTTCGTCGCTCAAAGACCCTACTGGCCGGCTGGGGCGCTGGGCTCTTCGCCTTCAAGAGTACACATTTTGTGTCGTCCACAAGTTCGGCCGCTTGCACCAGGACGCGGATTGCTTGTCCCGTTACCCTGTCGATGCGCCCTCCTCCAACGAATGCGAGGCTGACGCCTGCGTCTTATCCATCTCGGCCTTCCGCAACATTGCACAAGAACAGCGCTTGGATTCTTCGCTACGTTCCCTCATCGACCGCCTCACTGCCAACCGCTGTGATGCGTCCCTCGCCCCGTTTGTGCTCCATGAGAACGTCCTCTACCGGCGCAATATGCGGCCTGACGGCGCTGACCTCTTGCTCGTGGTCCCTCAACGCCTGCGCAGCAGCGTCCTTGAGCAGCTTGATGACGTTCCCACGGCCGGTCATCTTAGAGTCTCCAGCACCTACGACAGCGTGCGCCGCCGCTTCTTTTGGCCCGGTCTATACCGTTCTGTCCGCCGTTATGTGGCCGCTTGCGAGCTGTGCCAACGACGGAAGACGCCCTCGGTTCTCCCTCCCGGACACCTTCAGCCGATTCCAATCCGTTTTCCCGTGTCGGCCTCGACCTGCTCGGCCCTTTTCCGGTGTCTGCTATGGGCAACAAATGGATCGCGGTCGCGACGGACTACTCCACGCGCTACGCTATTACTCGAGCGATCCCAACCAGCTGCGCAACTGATGTCGCTGACTTTCTCCTGCACGACGTCATACTCCACCACGGTGCTCCCCGTCACCTGCTCACCGATCGCGGCCGCTGCTTTCTTTCCAACGTGGTCGCCGAACTCCTCCGCTCCTGCTCCGTCCGCCATCAATTCGCCACGGCCTACCATCCGCAGACGAACGGCCTCACTGAACGTCTGAACCGTACCCTCACCAACATGATTTCCATGTACGTCTCCGACCATCACCGCGACTGGGATATTAGCCTCCCATTTGTTACATTCGCCTACAATTCTACACGTCACGATACAGCCGATTTCTCCCCTTTTTACCTTCTTTTTGGCCGAGATCCTTTGCTGCCCTTCGACAGTGTACTGCCCGCCACCGCCTCCACGAGTCCTTACGCTCGGGACGCCATCGCTCGCGCCGACGCTGCCCGTCTTGTCGCCCGCCAGCGGCTGTCGGCCTCCCAAGTCAATCAGAAACGACGTCATGACTGTCGCCGTCGTGAAGTAACCTACTTTCCTGGATCCCTTGTGTTACTCTGGGTCCCTTCCCGCCGTGTGGGCCTTTGTGAAAAACTGCTCCCCCGATATACAGGCCCTTATCGGGTCGTACGTCCGGTGACCGCGGTGACGTACGAGATCACCCCGCTACATCCGCCATCCCCGCCCGCTGCACCCCGCACCGACATCGTCCATGTGTCCCGCCTCAAACCTTACAACTCGCCGTCTCGCTGGCCTGTGTAGTGCGCACCGGGACGGTGCTTTTGCCGCGAGGGGGGGTCATGCTACGGACGCTGGGAGGACGACGAAGTGGTTTGTAACGAAGACGACGCTGAGGTGCGCGCTTGTGTGCTGAGAGACTACTCCATGATGACAGAGCCTAACAGCTCCTCGTTCGTCCCGGCGTAGTCGATAACCAGCGGGGTAGCGGCTGAGTACCTGGCGGTGTTTTGCTAGCTTGCCCAATTTGTCCTTCTTGTTTTCTGTGCCTGCTCCTGTTATAGGGTGATAGGGCGCGGGACGACGGCTTAATGTCTACCTCTTCTCCCGGCCAAGGGTTTTCCCCTTGGTCGGCCTCTCTTCCACAGGACCAGCTCCCAATCGATGTCTTTTTTCGCAGTGGAGTCACCAGCATTCCTGTGGCTTTAGTTCCAACTGATGGAGGCACCATTCGTTTGAACAACCCGGAAGCGGTGCAGGTGGCCCTTCAATCTACATCGCCTCATTTTATGCGAATCACAGATGTGCGGCAGTTCGGCAAGGGTGGGATATTGTGCAGGTCACCGGAGAAGGATTGTGTCGCCGACCTTTTGAGGTGTACCTCCTTCGCCAACCACCCGGTGAGCGCATTTATTCCGCCTCATCTAGCATGTTCCAAGGGCTTAGTCCGAGGTGTTGACTCTCGATTGAGCCCTTCAGAAACGCTGGAGAACCTCTCGTCTGCGGGCGTCATTGCGGTCCATCGTTGCAGCAGAATGGTAGAGGGGGTGAAAATACCTACAGAGTCCGTCATAGCCACATTCGCAGGAGTAGTGTGCCCTTCAGAGATCAAAGTGTGGCCACTAGTGTTTCGAGTTGACGCATTTAACTCTCGTCCCCTTCAGTGTCAGAACTGTTGGAGATTTGGCCACAGCGCCAAAGCGTGCAAATCGGGCTCACGCTGCTGTGCATGCGGCGAAAGCCATGCTAGAGAAGAATGCCCTGAACAGCAAGAAAAATGTTGCCTGTGTGGTGGTGCCCACTCTGCCAACTGTCCTGATTGTCCTGCACGAGCTCAAGAAGTGCAAGTTCTAGAGATAATAGATAAACGTCGATGCACGCGACGAGAGGCCTTTGCCGCAGTCAAAGAAAGAGCCTCATGCTATTCTAGTGTGGCTGCAAAATGTCCACCTGCAATGGACGCCTCTTGGACACAAGCAATTACCGCTGCGGTTGAAAAAGCAGTGGCGAATGCAATGGAACGTATTATGGAAACGGTATCCACGTGCATCTCACAGGTAGTAGCTACCCAGATGACTAATCTGCTGCAAGCGCACGCCGTTCCGCTCTTGTCCTCTATGGTTTCGGCTGCTCCTCCACCATCTGTGGACATCAATAGCGCTCCACAGGGCCAAAGTCAGCATGAGCGACAAACGACTCCTGAAAAATCTCTCCCGAACAGCGTTAAGGACGCATCCTCTGATGAATGTGTTGAGATGGAATTCGATACCCGCGCCCAAAAACGAAGTGGGTCTCCTTTGAGTATCCCGGATCCATCTTGTCACCAGTCCAAGTCCCAGAAAAGTCATGCAAATCAAAATCCTAAGACCAGGATTCTCGAAGCGGCAGTTGCCGCTGCAGCACTCCCGCCAAGATAGGGTCGTTAAGTGTTCTTCAATGGAATTGCCGATCTATATCCTCAGCTTCAACAGATTTAATTTGCCTATGTAATCAACTTCAACCGGATGTAATTGCATTACAGGAAACATGGCTTTCTTCAGATATTAATTATCATCTCAAACATTACCGTTCGTTCCGGCTAGACAGGTCTTCACGAGAGGGAGGGTTGTTGCTGCTGATTTCCTTAAAGTTTTGTCACAGGGCCTTCATTTCTTTTCAGTATGCGGACAGTCAGTGCGAAATACTTGCGGTTGATCTCAGTATCCCAGGTCAACAGCCCTTTACTGTAGCTAACGCATATTTCCCTTCAGGTGTGCATGACACTCGGCCCCTTGACTCATTGATGTCTAGCAGCAGATCTCAGGTTTTATTAGTTGGGGATTTTAATTCGCACCACGTGACGTGGGGGTTTAAAACAGATTGTTTCGGCTCTAGACTATTTGATTGGATTTGCGACAACAACATAGACTGCAACAATTCAGGAATGCCTACATTTGTACGTGGTCTCTGCCGCTCTGTTTTAGACTTAACTTTTTCCACCCCAGGAGTCTCTGTCTCGTCTTGGGCGCCTGTTGACTGCGCGACAAACAGTGACCATTTACCGATTAGTTTCAGGGTTGCGTGTAACTTAACTCTTCCCGAACGACAACAGCGCACCTTCATAAATTACGTTCGCTTTAAAGACACTCTCAAATCAGCTCTCACAATCGATTCGGACCGAAACACCACTACGAGTTCCGAATGTAAAGCTACACATATATGCACACTGTTGGAACGCGCAAGGCAAAAGTCTGAATTCATTGTCACAGGATCTAAGGATGCTATCACCAATAATTGGTGGAATGCAGAGTGCACGCGTGCCTATAGACGGCGGAAAGCAGCCTGGAAGAAACTCCTCCTAAACCAATGCCCCAAAAATTGGTTGGATTATAAGTATGTCGCAGCAACATTTAAGCGCACTATCTCCCGCGCGAAGGAGGAGTATATTACAAGTCATTATGATTTTCTTTCTCAGTCAGGAAATAAACGGGCCTTGTTTAATTTTATGAGGAGAAGGAAAGTGATTCCTCCGGCTGTCAATATTGAATCCCTAGTTCAATCCCCTGCTGACATCGCTAAGGCCTTAGAGGGAATTGCGGGTGGCCTAGAACGTCGATTCACATCTGCACTTCATTATCCACCTACATTCTCATGCATCTCAAGTGATTTCATTGAGGTCACTATGCCTGAGCTTTCGCAAATTGTTTTGCGCCTATCTCCAGCGGCTCCTGGCCCCGATAAGGTCACTACATCTATGATTAAAATTTTGTTTACCGAATCTCCTGAAGATCTGTTGGCTCTGGTTAACCATTCCCTTAAACGTCCATGGATTCCCCATGAGTGGCGTCTTGCGGAAATAGTTCCAATACTTAAAAAACAAGGGGAGGGTTTCACTTCTGACAACATACGCCCGATTTCATTAACATCGAATTTAGTGAAATTGGTGGAACGGGTTCTGCTTCGTCGTATCATGTATTTCATTTCTGCAAATGATATCTTGAATCCTTGTCAAATTGGTTTCAGGCCGGGCTGTTCGATTTGGTGTGCTCATACTGACCTTGAGAGCCGTATTAAATTAGCTCGCAGCACTAAACAGTTTGCCGCGCTTGTCACTCTGGATATCAGTAAAGCCTACGACAGCGTCGAGTACTCGATGCTGTTACACAGATTACAGGTCCTTAATTTCCCAATCTATTTCGTAGCCTGGATCTTTGCTTTCCTGGAAAACAGAGAATTTTATTGCTGCCGAAGTGGTGTTTCTTCAAAGAAATTTTGACAGACAAGAGGTGTTCCGCAAGGCTTAGTTCTTTCCCCTGTTCTTTTTAACATCTTTCTCAGCTCCATTCCATGCATCCATAATGTGTCAACTTACGTGTACGCTGATGACATCGCATTTTTTGCTTCTGCAAAAGATATTCACTCTCTGTATCAGATCTTGCAGGATTACCTCAATATTCTTGACAACTGGTTAGGAAGTATTCATCTGTCCCTCAATGTGAACAAATGCGCCTTGTTGGTCTTCCCGGTTTCTCATCCTGTACATATCTGCGTTTCTTATAGAAATCATATAATTCCTCAGGTTCAAACAGTGAAGTATCTTGGAGTGATCTATGACTCTACTCTTTCCTGGCGGCCTCACATTGAGCAAGTTTCTTTAAAAGGAGCTCGGGCCATTGGCATCCTGCGTCGGCTTTGTAGCACTAGGTCAGGGATGAGAAGGCACACACTTCTGCTGATCTATAAAATGTATGTCCGCCCAATTTTGGAGTTCGGATGTGTTTTATTCTCAGGAGCTCCTGCCTATAAACTTCGACCGCTTGTGCTCTTGGAGCGTGAGGCGTTGCGCCTCTGCTTGGGACTTCCAAAGTATGTAGCTAATGTTGTCCTGCACCTTGAGGCGCGAATTCCATCTTTATTAGCCAGATTTCGCCTTTTAACAGTCCAAACCTTTTTAAATTTGTACGACTCTCCTCTCCACACATCCAATGTAATATTTCTTAGTCAGCCCGCAGTCTTTTTAAATGCCACCTGGTCTCGTTTGCATACTCCGCAGATATGTTTCGTGCAGTCTCTCCTCGATCCCTTAAACATTAAGCTCCCAGATATCCATCCACTGCATAACATCTCACCTTCAGTCGAGATTGCATTTGATAACATTTTCCCATCGAATGCCAAGCTCCAGCCCTTTCCTCTCCTTCTCGGTTTGTTACAGGACCACCTAAGATCCTTTCCTTTTCATATTCTCATTGCTACCGATGCCTCGCAGGATCGTGAAAAGGCAGGTGTGGGCATTTTTTCACCTGCATTGGGATGGTCATTTTCTCTCTGTCTCCCTGACTTCACTCCAATTTATCTGGCCGAATTATTAGCTGTCATTCTAGCCTTACGTAAATTAGATCCTGCCGTTTCCAAAGTCATGGTTATGACGGACTCTCTGTCTATTTGCTTTTCATTATCATCACCCTCTGAGTCTCGGGCTTTACGCCTCTTTAAGCAGCTGATCCCGCTTCATCTAAATTCGGTGAGGTTGCTTTGGGTACCGGGTCACGTGGGCATTCAGTTAAATGATGTTGCTGATTCTTTAGCAAGGGCCTCTCTCTGTGGCCCAATAATTGCTGTCCTGCCAACCTGCGCATATACAGCTGCGGTGAGGTTTCGCAGTTACACAATATTTCAGGAATTTTCAGCCTCGGCGCTTACTTCATCCCCCGAATACAAGCATCTTCTGCACCCTTGGAGCAGCAAAGACTAGAGTTCGCGCAGACTGGAGGTCTCTTTCACGCGTTTGCGATGCCGAGTTCCTCTGCTTAATTTCTACCTTCACAGATCTGGTCTGGCGGTTTCTCCACTGTGTCCATTTTGTGCCGAGCCTGAGACAGTGGATCACTTCCTGCTGTTCTGCCGCCGATTCTCTTGTTTGAGGAGGCGCCTATTAGAAAATCCGTTTCACCAGCTGGGTCTGCCTGTGTCCTCTGAGGTTGTTCTTTCCTTTGGCGCTACTTCGCTTGGACGAAGCAACAGGAGTGCGCGCTGTGCAGTTCAAAAATTTCTTTTAGAAACACAGCGACTCCCATGCTAATATTATTTTTTTTCTTTTTTTTTCTTTTTCTATTTGTTTTAAATTTTCTGATTCTCAAACTTTTAATTTATTATTATTATTATTTTTTTTCTGTCTCTCTTTCAGTCAATACAAAATTGAATCATTCCATATGTTGCATTCAAATTTGCACATAATGCCGTCCTCCCATCTTCGATCTCCCTGCTAACAGGTCCCCTATCGTTGCGTCGTCCAATCTGTCAGCCTATACCCTATTAATACTCCTTTTCCTCTAAAACTCTTAATCA
The DNA here is from genome assembly GCF_055824585.1 of Amblyomma mixtum. Lineage (NCBI taxonomy): Eukaryota > Metazoa > Arthropoda > Arachnida > Ixodida > Ixodidae > Amblyomma > Amblyomma mixtum. The sequence continues at coordinate 180,409,213 of NC_143016.1, read as the reverse complement.
TTCAAACAGTTCACCGCCTGTGTCTTGGCCACTCCCCCGTAGTGGGTATGTGCGATTCTACTTGAGGCCAACCAACCAACCAACGACTACTCCAAGCCGTCGGTCCCTTGCGTAGCAGGTTACCTCTGCTCTTTCTACTGCTGCTTCTAGCCGCCACGTATCAATATAATAATAGAAGCGGACCAAGGACAGATCCTTGTGGGACACCGGATGTTACTGGGACGGACTTAGACAGGTGGCCGTTAACATAGACTGCGAACTATTAATTAAAAATTCTTCAATCTTTTTTAAAATATTAGCGTGTAGGTTAAGCTGCGAAAGTTTTAGTAATAGTCGGCGGTGAGGGACCTTGTCAAAGGCTTTCGCAAAATCTAGAAAAATGGCATCGGTCTGCATGTTACGGTCGAGATTAGCATGTAAGTAATGAAGGAAGAGTGCTAGTTGGTTTTCGCATGAGAGGCCCTTGCGAAATCCCTGTTGTGAAGGATGGAAAAATTCGTCTGCGTCAAGGAAATTGATGATTTGTGAGGATATGACGTGCTTCATTATTTTACACGGTACACTAGTTAAGGAAATCGCGCGGTAATTCAAAGGTGAGTCTCTGTTACCCGATTTGTAGACTGGAACGACCTTGCCCTGTTTCCAGTCAGCTAGAATGATTCTTGAAGACAGTGACTGTGAAAAAAAAAAGACATAAATAGGCTGCACAAATAGTGTTCACATTCTTCAAAAATTTTGAATTGATTAGGTCCGTACCAGCCGCAGACGAAAGTTTATTATTACGAATTATGGATGAGATGCCTTCTTCGCTGAAGGTGATAGCCGGCATAAAGGATTCCAAGTTAAAGGATGATAAGTGTGGAGGCGCGTCAAACTCGGTGGTGAAGACAGATGCGAATGCATAGTTAAAAGCATCTGCACAGTCGTTATCAGCAACAGGTTCACGCAAGTCATTAGTTAACGTAATATGGGAACAGTGCGTAGGATTTAAGACCTGCCAAAATTGCTTTGGGTTGCTTATTAGTAGGTTTGGTAAGTCGTGGTGATAAAATTAGTGCTTGTCGTCACGAACGTAATGTAAGTATAATTTTTCGATTTCGTAAAATTTTTTCCATGCGGCAGGCGTGTCGATGCGTTTGGCGGAGTAAAAAAAAATCGTTTTTTTTTTTGCTATGCGTTTTAAGGGCCGAGTAAACCAGGTTTATTGCGATAGTGCGAAAAGTAATCGTCGGGACAAGCGTATCAGTGAGACTGTTTAATTTGTTCTTGAAGATTGACCAGCTTTCATGAATTGAGCGAGTGGGAAATGTGGATCCATATTCGGGGAAAAGGTGCTAAGATCATCAGTTATTGCGTTATAGTTGCCTTTATCGTATAGACGTATTGGTTTTTCAGATGTCTGCTTTTTAGTGGAGTGAAATGAAAATAGAGCATGTATGACTTTGTGGTCACTGATTTCCGGAAGAAAACTGATATATGTTAGTTTTTCGGGGCTATTGGTTAATATCAGGTCGAGTGTGTTTGCTGATTCTTCTGTCACACGGAGTGGCTGCGACACTAATGGGTGGGGTCAAATTTAGACACATTTCGATAAAGTTCTTTGCCTCTGCATGGCATGTTATTTCAGAGCTAGTTAAGTTCTGCCAGTCGATTTCAAGGTAGTTAAAATCACCAAAAAGAAGGATGTAAGCATTTGAATATGTGGAAAGAAGTTTATGAATGGTATTATTGAGATGACGTGGGAAGTCAGGATTAGTCTGCGGAGGTCTGTAGCAAAGGCCGAGCAGTACTGTTACGGGGGGAGTGTGACAAATGAGCCATAATGATTCGATGTCAGAAGTGAGGTCAACAACAGAGCATGATATATCCCTATGAATTGCAGCAAAGACACCCCCCCCCCCCCCCCCCGCGAATCTTTCCGATCATTTCTATATACATTGAAATCAGGCAAATCAGTTAGGATGAGCATCTATTACATCACTTTTTAGCCAGGATTTTATTAATATGAGTATGTTGCTCCTGGATGACGAGATGATGTTTGATACGAGTTCACGTTTAGGAAGGAAGCTTCGGATGTTAGTGAATAATATGGAAAACGAAAGAACATTGCGGGGCGTGGTAAGTCGATGTTTTGTTGATGCTTGGTGACTATGCAACTGCTATGCGACTTCTCGAACAGCATCAGACGATGCGTCGAATGTGTAACGTTCTGAACCGATATGCAGTGTTTTGAAGCGTAAAGAGTACTTGTCAGAGTGTGCTTTGGCAAATGTTAGCAATTGCTTCCGTGCGTCTTGAACGGGGCGGGAAAAATCTTCACCGATACTGTAACCGCTGTTTTTAAATTTCCGGCCATTTGATAGAAGAGCGTTTTTGGTTTTGTACGACAAGAATTTTACTATTGCAGGACGAGTTCGATCGGCTGAGTGATTGCCAAGACGATGTGCTCTTTCTATGGCGGTAGGTTCCACCCGTATACCTAGATTATTCTGACAAATATCAATAACTATTTTTTCGGACTCATCCCATGATTCAGTGCTATTGTCGGGGATGCCAGAGAAAATAAGATTATTCCAACGAGATCTAGTTTCTGCGTCGTCAAGGTGTGCTTCCTGTTCGTACATCTTATTATTCATGGCTATTGCGTTTGCTTGCATTACATTCTATATCTGTTCTTAAGAGATTAAGTGTTTGATAGTGTGTTTCTAGTTCAGCAATTCGTTTGTTTAGGTCTGTAATTGTTTCATCCGTCTTGCTTAGCTGGGTTTTCAAGCCGTGTATCTCGGCAATCAGTTGTGTGTGGCCGGCGGTTAATTTCTCTAATGCAGCCTGTACAGCAACCAGGGTTAGTTTCGGGACCAGGGTTAGTTTCGACGTTGCCTGATAACATTAACAAAGAATGAATTACACAAGCGCACTCAACAGCAATGGCAACACAGCACTGGGGGCTCGGGAACTGCACTAGCATATAGTTACTTGATTTTTTAGCGAAGAGGACGTACGGTTTACTGACCTGCATCGCAAAAGTGAGTGGTTTAGGTGCCTGCGCCGTAGTGCAGTCACCGAGCCGACAGAGTCGTGTCGGTGGATGACGACCTTTTAAACATAGTGATGTCGATGATGATGCGGTTGCCCATGGTCGGGTGAGTTCCGGAAGTTGCTCTAGCGGCAGATCTAGCGGGGGGTGCGGCTGACGGGTGTTTGGTGGTAGTAGCCGTATCCATATCCAGTGCGAAGCAGTACAATTGGCGATGACGCCCCCATAGGTAGGCACGCCAGAGACGGCAGCAGCAGGCTGCCAAACCCAAGGATGGTCATCTGCATCGCAAAAGGGAGTGGTCTAGGTGCCTGCGCCACAGTGCAGTCACCGAGCCCACGTGAAGAATACGTGAAGAATGTCGTTCAGTTATGACAATTTTTGCTTCCAAGCGCTTCGTTGCCCCACTGCTCTCGAGTGAAAAGCTGAGGACAAGACTTAAACCAAATAGTCATTTTTCTGAACTACTTCCCTTAGTGGCTTGTACAGCAGCAAAATAATACAGATGGTTGCGCATGCCTCTGGATGGTGTTGACTACACGTAGATTGATGATGCGATGCGAAGACATTTTCCTCATTCGCAGTGGCAAAGTAGCTTTATTTGAGGACAAATTCAACCGAAGATTATATCTTTTATGCGAAGCATACTACTTTAGCTACCACTTCAGCCCTTCACCGTGGTTATGCGCCTCCAAATAACGTGATACATGACGTCACACCACGTGACACGATGACGTCACGACAGTAGAGAAACGGGGGCCCACGCGCGCCGTCGCTGTGGTTGTGCGCCTCCAAATCACGTGATACATGACGTCACACCACGTGACACGATAACGTCACGACAGTGGAGAAACGGGGGCCCACCTCGCGCCGTCGCTGTGGTTGTGCGCCTCCAAATCACGTGACACGATGATGCCACACCACGTGAGACGATGACGTCACGGCAGTGGAGAAACGGGGGCCCACCTCGCGCCGTCGCTGTGGGTGTGCGCCTCCAAATCACGTGATACATGACGTCACACCACGTGAAACGATGACATCACGACAGTGGAGAAACGGGGGCCCACCTCGCTCCGTCGCTGTGGTTGTGCGCCTCCAAATTACGCGACACGATGATGCTTCGCATTCTCCAGGCTTAACCAAGTTAAGCCTCAGCCATTTTTCCCCTTTCGAAACATGAAGAAAAATCGTTAAAAGTGACTAATTCGCAAAGAGAGCTCACAAAATCAGCCCTGATAAAAATTTATTTAAAGCTAATTTTCCCCGTCAGGCTAAGCTAACAAAGAGGAGTCGAAGGAAAACAGGCCGCTGATGAAGAGAGATTTAGATAAACGAGTCGGTTCTGCATGTCGATCCATCATGCGGCTCTTCCATAGGCTAAAATGTCCAATCAGCATTAAAAGATCGCATGGAACCCTGGAGACTTTGAGGACAGGCAAGAACCGTATACTGTAAGGTGAGATTCAATGTTCTTTTTGATTGTCCGCTGTAGTATGTCCCAGAAAAGCACTCCACCACAGCACAACATAAAGTAATGATCGATCGCCTCTGGTTGGCCGCACAGGCGACAGTTCACCAACCATGGCACAAAAGTCCCTTTGGCGTGAAGTCAGACCTTGACGGGTAGAGTCGAAGTGCGGCGTTCAAAAAAGAAAGAGAAGTGCGGCGTTCAACCTCCTCGAGGAAACCCACAAAGCACCCTCTGGGCAACAGTCGAAACAAATAAGGCAGGCGACAACCTAGTCGCTTTATAGGCACCGCTAGCAGAAATGGGTTGCTTGCAGCGTTGAAGAGAAAAAACCGTGAAACAACTGGTCAGCAAACAAGTCAATGCCAACTCCTTCAGACTAAACAGATAGAAACAAATTGTCTCGACGCTTAGGCTCCAGTTGAGAACGCGAAATAAATGTCGCGAGTAGTAGCGTTCTCACGCTAAGAAGACTCGATGGTTCGAAGGGAATAAAAGTGTATTTAGTGAACAGGATGTGGTCTATGACTACATGAAGTGTCTGTGTGTTCTGCGCATGGAACTATGGAAATTTTGAAACTGGACGCGATAACAATCTCATTCTACTCTATAAAACATTTCAATTGACTGCCATGAGCTGTGGCTACGCTGTGCCACCTATGCTGTAGAGATGAAAGTAAATGCGAATAGCTTGCGCTTAGGTAGCATAGGTGGCATCACGACCGTGTTCGGTTTAAGTAGGGCTTTATGGAGTTCTGCGTTCCAAAACAACTCAGGCTGTGAGGAACGTCGTAGTGGAGGGAAAAATCGAAATTGAGAACTGCTGTTGAGAAAAGGAAATGACGCAGTAACTGTCTCACATAACTGGAGGGACACCCTAACCGCGCCGTAAGAGAATGGATAAAGGAGGGAGTGAAAGAAGGAAGAAGGAAAGGTGCCGTAGCCTGAAAAAGATTGATTTTTGCTTTTTGAGGTAAGGAAATGACGCAGTAATTGTCTCACATATCTCGGTGGACACCCGAATCTCGCCGTAGAGAGATACAGAGAGGGGGAAAGTCAGGGATTTTAAGCAGAAAGCTTTCTGATTGGCTACCCTGCACTGGGGAAGGGAATGAGGGAATTAAAGAGGGAAGAGAGGAAGAACGAGTCACAATCGGTCAATCAGGGCAGTCTCTCGCAAAAAGCAAAAAGTGTCTTGTAAGCCTTAATGGAAGTCGACTGTTTGGCAACGAACCGAGGATATTGGCCTCTGTGACCCAACTCAAGCAGAAATATCACTCCTTAAAACACAACCAGCTCCACAAATCACCAAGCCCACACCACAGCCACAAACTCCGACCAATCAGTTACAGAACCCCTCCGCGCCTGCTGCAGTAACCCCCCCCCCCCCCCCCCTCAAAGCATTCGACAGCAACGCCATTCCCCAGAACATCCGCGCCCTTCACTCCTGCCCAGTTGGAATACTTAGACGGCATGACGAAAGGTATCTTGCAGACTGTGCCACAGCATCTCTCAGCAACATCAACAACAAATACAGCAGCAAATGGCCACTTTCCAGCAACAGATCCAGCAACATACTAAGCAACAGTTTAGGAGATGAGCACCACCCTTACAACTTGTTTAAACCGCCTACCACATGAACGAATCCCATCTACCGACTCCCCTAGTGGGCCCCACCAACGCTGTATGTGTGTGCCGTCGAAGTAAGTGATTCGAAGAATCAGGACAGCTTCCCGGCACTAGACAACCATCATGGCGCCCAATAACGCATCGACGCCACCGCTCCACCACCTTTGAAATCTGGCTGTGGAACTGCCGTCCTTTTCGTCCTAAAGAAGCATTTCTTCTCCAATATTCGGCGCCAGTCCTCCCAGACGTCATTCGCCTTCAAGAAGTCGACAAAGGGCCCATCCGCATACAAGGCTAACACACGCTCCAGACTCACATCGCAACCCGGGTAGCTATCCTGACCTCGAATATCATAGCCGCTACCACCCTGCCCTCAGCGCGTCTGCAATCGATCATAAACTCATCGAAATAATTCCCCGAAAGCTCGCATGCAACGTACAGTCGGCCAAATCTTTAGCTAGCTTGCGCGACGTCCGCTTTTTCTGCGGTCGTGCGTTTTACGACGAAGCAAACTTAAGGAAAGCTCAATATTAAGCACGGGCTTAGTGAGCTTCTGCTTAGATTTGATATTTTCGCAAGTTCGCTCCGTCATCACCCGCAGTAGCACGGAAAATGCGGCAATCACGCACGCCAGCTAAACATTTGGCCGGCTGTACGTTTATTCTCAATGTGTACAGTCACCCTAAACAAAAACACGACCCGTTTGGTCACCTGCTTTCGGAATGCTACCTCATAGCTCAACGTAATCGTCTCATGGTACTTGGCGACTTCAACGGTCTACACACCACCCGCGCTTACCGAGCCGATACAGCCGAGGGCATCACTCTCCTGGAAGCCATGGACGCTGCACACCTTACCCTAATAACCGATCTCTAAGTCCCCACAAGACAAGGTAATAGTGTCTCGTGTGACACCTCTCCGGATGTCACTTTCACTGAGAATGTCACCCGCCCTACCTGGACTAACATAGGGGAAGCCCTAGGAAGCGATCATTACATGCTCTAAATCAGCATACTGTCCCGTTAGCACCGGATGCCCTAGGTATCATCAAGATCACCAATTCGGAAGCCTACGAGCGGCGTCTGCACATTCCAGCTCTATTATTGATATCGCGGTATGGACCCAGACCCTCTGTGCTACCCATGAATCGCACAAGCAAAACCTCTAACAGATCATTGAGAACCCCGCAGTCGATCCCCATCTACTTTACTTCTGGGGGGCCTATCATGGCCTGCTTAAGAGACGGCGCCGATAGCGACATATCCCACCCTCTAAAAGCGCATAGCGCAGCTTAGCTTACAAGCCCAGGACCACGCAGCGCAACTGCCGCCCAAAACTGCCACCAATATTGCGACTCCCTCTGTGGCAGCCTGAGTACTTCCAAAACATGGGACATACTGCGCAGCTTTCTACACCCTGAAGCAACAAAAGCGTCTGCCAACAGAGGCTTGCAAGCAGTAGCCCATCAATTCACTGGCACTGACCAAGAAATTCTGGACACCCTATGCTCCCACTGCCACTTAACTGGCCTCACCAACCCAGAACTCGACGCGCCCATCAGTTATGAAGAGCTCTTCGCAGCAGCCCGCGTTTGTAGCCGGTCTAGCTACCCAGGTGCAGTCAAAATCAATAACCCAATGTCACGCAACATCTCCAGTCATTCCTTTCAGCCACTTGCCTGGTGCATCAATGATGAACTGGGGACCCAAGGCTAAATACCTCCGCAATTGAAACATGCAGACGTTATACTCATCCCTAAGCCCAACAAGCCACCCCCCCCCCCTCCGCTCTCAGGCCCATATCGCTCACCTCCCGCATAGACAAGCTCTACGAGCGAATCATCCAAACATGGCTGCGAACTATATTAAAGATCATAATCTCTTTCCTCCTTTTATGCTCGGTTTTTGACCAGGACTTTCCACGCAGGACGTCTTTCTTCTCAAACACGAAGTCCTCACGTGGGTACCTCCCCGCGGAGAGTACCTTCTTCTAAACTTGACATTATGGGCGCCTTTGACAACATTTCCCTCTCTGCAATCTTAAAAGGTCTAAATCAGATACACTGCGCATCTCGCATGTTCCAATGTAACTCCACCTTCCTCACCACCCGCACAGGCACGACAAGCATATCTTCTAGATCGTCTCCCTTCCAAACTCCTCACAAGGGCACTGCACAATGTTATGTCCAGTCACCAACGCACGCGGACACGCGCTAAGATATTCCTACGCTTCCCTACGTCGTGCCCTGTCATCGCGCCTTTCCCGTGCTTTCGATTTGCTATTTATTTCCTTTCCTGCAAATGGTAATGTTGAAAATTGTTGTTTTTGTTCATATTATTCTTCTCTTGCGCAATTTGGATTCGAGGCTATATAGCTCTTCCTCTCGTCTTTGCTTGTTTACTCGCAAGATTTTCTTGGCTTTCGAACATCGTCTTTAATGATCAAAACCATCAGAAGTAGTTGCGAACCACAATTCAGCATGCTTTTGTTTCTTTTTTTTTCTTTTTTTGCGTGAAAGATCGACACCAAGAAATAATTTGTGGATTCTTCGAAGACCAGTGAATAAATCGACTGACTATTGATGTTAGACGCACGTTAACACAGCTTGTTTGGCACATGTTCGGTACATTAAACCACGAAAGAGCACGCATTCTGTTTGCATAATATTTTATTGCTTTGTATTTTTCTTATTTTGTGATAATATTTTAAGCCATCTTGAACTAACAGAAGCCAAATCAGAGGACCCTGCAAAATACGCGAGTGTCTGAAGTCGAGTGTCTGAAGATATTGCCTTCTGTACTGTTTGTGGCTCATTCTCCAGCAATGCCAAACCCTTTTCATATGTTTTGTCCACGTCCCTTCTCTCTTTCAATTCCAATGTCTCCCCACCTGTTCTCCCGGCCGCGCTCTTTTCCAGGTAGCGTGCTAAACCCCCACCCCGCGAAGCGCTATTTTCACTTTTTGATTTGAGTCACTTTCTCGACGCTGTTTTCCCTCGCGAGCAGCTAAGCGCTTCGCCGTTTGTGCAGGCTCCCAAGATCTCCCTTTCTCCCCCTTTCAGCTGAAGGCTTTTTCTCGGGACCACAAAACCTGTGTAAAAGATAATGACTCTCCCCCCTCTAGCCAACGCCCTCCCCCCACCATCGTCTCGGAACAGCGCGACGCATCACCACGACACGCCCTTGACTCGACGGGTTTTGCCTTGGCTGGCACGGCGGCGCCCAACTACACAACCAAAGCGATGAAAAAGCATGAACACTCGAGCTGCCACCGTACATAGTCTCTGCAAGCGAAGAGCCACATCTCACATGTTAGGAGACCTCCGACGTGGTTCGTACTCTGGCCTGCAAAATTTATTTGTAAGCACTAAAATTGTTTTAACTTGATATACGCATGGAAGTTAATGTGGTTTTGGGAGTAAATGTTGCTTCTACTACATGCGCCTTTGTTTTTCTGGCAGGATAAGAGAACGAGCCAAAGCACGAGGACAACTTCTGTGTGACTAGTCTCATTGCGAAATGTCTTGCTTGACGTCGTGCGCAGTGCAAATGTGCCAGAATGGTAAGAACTTCATTTTTCGGCTTTTGAATTCACCAAGCCCTATTTATTTATTTATTTATCATCGTACCCACAGCGCCATTGTCTGGCATTACAGTGGGGGGTTGAAAAAAAAGTACACAAATGCCACCGCGTGCAGGTCGTTACAAAAAAAGATAACACTTAGATAGAAATAACACAGAATTATTATACATAAAAATGTCACAGCATGGAAGAAAATGAATCATTTGATAATATCGACACTACTTCCTCATGCAGCTTGTTCCATTCAGAAATTGTTTTGGGCAAAAAAAGACATTTTAAAAAGGTCAGTCCGGCATCTGTATTTTTTAAGTGAATGATCTCTTCGCAAAGACAAGTAATAAGGGTTGGCTATATATTTGGTTCTGTCTATTCCAGTTTTTGAATGAAATAATGAAAAAAAAATAATTTTAAACGCAAAACTTTCCGACCTTTTTGAAGTGAGTCCCAACCCAAAGCTTTTTTCGCGCTCGTTACACTAAAATATCACCCATCGTTATTGAAAACAAAATAAACGGCCAAATTCTGAAGTCTTTCTAGCTTTTTGAACGTAAAGAAAGGACTTCGGATCCCAGACTGTGCAACCATACTCAAGTATGCCTCTAACATTTGTATTATACAGCAGTTCTTTAGTCTTTAAAGGGAAAAGTTTAGCGTTACGTCGCAGGAAGCCCTAAACACGACAGGCTTTGGCAGTAACGAAATCCACGTGACGATGCCAAGACATTGAACTTGTTAAATATACCCCAAGATATTTAAATCCCAACAGTGAAAGCAGTCTGCTATTATTTATGTTATAAGTGAAAATATTGGGACCGTTCTTATTAGTGAAACACATATGTACAGATTTTTGCAAATTGATATGCATTCCCCAGTTCTCACACCACTGGGCTACTTTACACAAATCCTGTTGTAATGCATCGCAATCACTTTGATCGTTAATAATTCTATACAATACACAATCGGCCGCAAAAATACGCATGTATGAAGAAATACCTGAAAAGATGTCATTCATGTAAATTATGAACAGTAATGGGCCCAAGACGGATTCCTGAGGCACCCCTGAGGTTACAGCCACCTCATGCGACTGTTTCCCGTTGACAACAACACAATGACGCCTAAAGCTCAAATATTCCTTCACCCACCTAATAACGTTCTCATTTATGTTGAACCAGTATAACTTTTGCATTAATAAGTAATGTGATACAACGTCAAAGGCCTTCCTAAAATCTAGAAATATACAGTCAACAGAATATCCCTTATCCAAAGCACTTGACAGGTCATGTACAAATTCGCTAAGCTGGGTGACACACGAGTAACCACTGCGAAAGCCATGCTGATTAGTATTTAATCATGAATGCATACTAAGATGATTCATAATAACAGTATAAAACACGTCCTCTAAAACTTTACATAATACACTGGTCAAGGACACTGGTCGATAATTTTAAACAACATTCCTAGGTCCCGATTTATGTATAGGTACATTAGCAAGCCTCCATTCATCAGGCAAAGAGCCGTCCTGTAATGACTTTGTGAAAAGAATTTGAAGGTACCTTGACAACGCAAAAGCGCAAGAAGAGAGCAGTACCTTGGGTAAGCCGTCCAGACCAGTGGCACTGTTATCTTTAAGCGTTCTACGAGCGACACAATTCCTCCCTGATCAAATTCAATGTTCTCCATAGGTTCCGTACAATTCAAAGCCAGGCGAAAATCGGCAGAGCTCTTGCTGTCCTCAGCAGAAAACACTGAGCTGAAAAACGTGCTAAAGCACTTGGCTTTCTCCATATTATCATGAATGATACTTCCGTTGTGATCGAGTGGTAGGATAGACAATTCATCCTTTCTGTTTTTTTTTTATGTACTGGCAAAATTTTTTAGGACGATCCCAGATACGCATGTCGAAAGACTGAAAGTAGCTAAATTTAGCCTCTTTGACAGAAGTATTCATATCTTTTGTAATCTTTTTTAACTGATCCATGTTATCTTGCGACGGATTTCTTTTGAAGCGCATGTAGTTGCCTGTTTTCAACGACTCTGCGCAGCGCTTTTGTAAACCATGGCTTGCTTTTGCTGCGACATACTTTCTCTAGCAGCGGGTTTGAATTCATGTGACCTGAGATCGGATGCATTCTGTAATAGGTTTATCATTTACCGCTTATGCACGACAGGAATCGCAACCATGGTACAAATATGGGTATGATCATGGAAGACAGTTGGGCTTCGCAGTCACTAACGAATATGAGTAATACTTCCGTACTGTTTCTTTTCGCCTTCTACACTTGCAGGCGCAATAGAAAACCCGCAGTTTCTGTTTAAAGCTTGTCTCTCTGGACTATCAAACGAGTTTTCCTATCGGTCAGCCCCGTTTTCCTATCGCTCCATTTTCCTATCGGTCAGACCCGGTATAACCGCATGTTGCGAAGGCTTTTTGAAAGGAAGAGTCTAGACGCAACTTACTCGGGGCATTTGTGTTGAGAAAGGAAAGAAATTGCTCAAAGCAGGCTTGCCAAAACCTTCGTAACCAACTTCAGCAACTAGCCGCAGCGCCTGACGAAACGGGCCCTTATAGCCGAAATGGACGAAATAGCGACGTACATGAGGCTGCAGCGCTTTTTCAGGAGGAGACGCCGCCAACGTCACGAGACATGTTGCCAGTGAACATCGATCCCAGCCTTGAGTCGTCCCAAACGCTCGAACTCCTCGCGCTTTTGCATCGATACCACGACTGCTCTGCCAAGACACCCATAGTTTGCCAGTGGCCCATCGCCAAGCATGGAATTATCGTCGACGACACGTTCGATTGGCCAACCGCCGTACCGCGTTTTCTTCAAGGAAAGGGAAATCACACAGGAACAATTGTGGCAGATGAAAAATGAAGACCTCTTCCAGCCACCCAACAGTCTGTCGCCCGCACCTGTGGTAGTGGTCAAGAAAAAGGACGGGACAACTTGGTTCTGCGTCGACCTCAGGCGGCTCAATAAGGGGACAAATAAGGACGTATATGCACTACCTCGGGTTGATGACACCCTCGACCGTCTCCGTCATACCTACTGTTTTTCGTCCATCTATATGAAGAGGAGATACTGCCCGATTGAAGTAGATGAGCGTGACCGAGAAAACCGCATTTATAGCACCGAATGGCCTCTCAGTTTAGGTTGGCGTCGTTTGTTCTATGTACAGCGCCAGCCACATTTAAGGGAATAGGGGCAGTGCTGGTGCAATACCAGGGCGGCGCTGATAGGGCTATTGTGTACGCTAGCGAAGCTTTTTGGAAAGTGGAGGACAATTGCTCAACACATGAAAAAGAGTGCCTCATCGTCATCGGGGCCGTTCAAAGATTATTGACCGGAATATAGCTCATTCACTTTTAACGCGAGGGCGTTATATGCGGCGTTACCCAGGAAATCCGGCGTCGTCATTGTCGGCGTTGTGAGCTAAAAATCGCGGGCAAGACTCTGGCAGATGGTGCCCAGAGAGCAACCTAGGAAGTAGGTGCGCCACCTAGGTCACGTGATCTTGCGCTGTCATCACAATCCTGCCCACCGAATAGTGAGCAAATGTACCGTGGCAGCTGGCAGTTAAATGAATGCCTGGTCGCTCGGGAAAAGCAACCAGGGCAGCACAAGGCCAATCGCAGGGTAGTGGCGCATCGTTTAAACGCTACTCCACCGCGCCAGGAGGGGTATAAGGACTCCCAGGGACCTATGAACGCAAAGTTGAGAACTACCTTCTGAATACATGGCAGTTAACGCATTACGCTATCGCCTCATATTTTAAGGTGCAGCTTGACTCTCTCGTACAAGTTTTCACAATTGTTCTGAGAAAAGCGTTGACGCAGTCCAACTTTTCTGCTGGCACAAACTGAAGGGGTCTTTTAACGTCCTGAAGTCTATAACGCGATAGCGTAATCCCGCGGAAGTGGTCATTCTCTACTTTATATTTAGAGATCCCTGAGAGCCTTCGTACTATTCCTGGCGCAGTCATGCAGCTGTTGATCCATAGGTCACTACCCCGGCAGGGGTAGTGGAAACACCCGATGTTAGAAACCCCATGTCAAAGGCGTCGCGCCAAATGAGCCGCTGTGTTTGCCCCGTTTTTAAAAGTGCCTGAGTTCAGAAGCCCTTGACACGATTTACTCGTCTGAAATGCCCTGCGTCAAATACCAAATACCCCGATGCGTTTTGCCCATGGCGTTTCCCCATTTTCCATATCCAATAGTATGAATGGCCACTTGTAGGACGCTTGTATGGAAGCTTGAAGTACGCGGGTGTTTGTGGGTGGCCAGTGACAGAGGATGAAACGAAGAAAGCGGTAATGAACAGCCATGGAATACGGCCCATGAATGAAGCTTCGCGATAATGACGTCCGCCTCGCAAGATTTTGGAATATATGGCTATTGCACGTCTTCTTTGGCTCCTGGAAAAGAGCGCTCTCTTCCATCTCTAACAAAGAGGATCACGCAGAGGTATAAGCTCCCAGGACGTGTTCCTCATGCTGCAGCATCAAGTTCTTGATGTACAATCGTGGCAGCAGCGGTAAGCTGTGGTTGCAGGAGTCGTTCGAAAGCAATACGACTCCGTCCCAAATACAGCGGCAGTTTAGGGCGTTGGGTTAACTTAAATGCGTTACCGCCTACTGACGTTCGTGAAACATTTTCTCACCCACCGAAGCTGCCAAGTTGATGTAGGCAACCACCATGGCCCTCCATGGCCAAACAATATCGTCGTACCGCAAGGTTCGGTTCTTTCACCCTCATTATTAAATTTTGTCGTGGCCTACTTCCGCCCCTACTTGCTACTGTTCCGTCATTGCATTACGTCTTGTACACATACGACATCTCCATCTGGACAACGACCGATTAAGGGTGTGTGCAAGAGCATACTCTGCAACTAGGCCTAACTACCATCAAGGATTTCTTAAGCTCAGCGGCCATGTCCGAATCGCCACAGGCTACTGAATACGTTGGTATCCCAAATGGCGCACACAGGCAGACGAAAACAGTCCGGAGACAAATCAGCTTGTACAAGCGCTGCCAAATCATTCGACGTCATTTTTCCATGCGGACTTTAAGAGCTAATCTTGACCAAGGCGGAAAAAGCGCATGGGACACCAAAGGTCCAAGTGCATCAACATTCTGCGCCTTATCATCAGAGTGACCCATTTTCCATGAAATACATTTATCACTGCATTTATCAGCTGCAATTTAGGAATTGAACACCTGAATGAACAAAACTGCCACGATTTCCTGCGTGTTTGCACACGCAGGCCTCGAAGGGAATGAGTGGCCCAATAGCGAAGCCCGAGCATCAGCTTACAAACAACACATGCGCCAATCGCACTTGCGACATTTGTGGGAACACGTGCATGCCTGTTAGATCCCTCACCGTCAAAAGAAATAAAGAAGTGACGCTGCAAGGCTCTGAGCACGTGAGCTCTGAACGAGAAGAGCACGCCGACGACCAGAGCGGCCTGTTCCACATAAACGGAGGGGCTGCCGAGGGGCACACAGACTCTAGTCCGCCACCTTGCAACCAACACTGTGCTAACACCAGCATTAAAGACTCAATCTTTTCGCAATTACCCCTATAAACGGATACACAATCGTTGCCGAGGCACGGCGACAACTACCCAGATCATTTGAAAATGCCGTGAATATTCGAAGCTTCGTAGAAGCAAGTTTGCAGAACTTCGTATTGCAATTCGCCTGGCCGCATACAGCGACTGTGTTATTCTAGTAACCCACAATAGCACGGCCATCCCTCTGATCTGGCCGAAGGGTGGAGAATTTGTGGCTGAGGGCCTGAGCCCGAAGGTTTATTTGAGTCGCCCGCAAGTGAATCAGCACGCATCGACCACCGTGACAACGATTAGATCACATGGCCGCACTGTTGCCTAGAGTGATGCCAGTATGGTAAATTGGTTTTTGAGGAAAGGAAATGGCGCAGTATCTGTCTCACATATCTCGGCAGACACCTGAACTGCGTCGTAAGGGAAGGGAGGAAGATGGGAGGGAAAGAAGAAAGAAATAGAGGAAGAGGGGCCGCAGTAGAGGTCTGCGGAATGATTTCGACCACCTGGGTATCTTTAACGTGCACTGACATCGCACACCACACGGGCGCCTCTTGCGTTTCGCCTCCATCGAAACGCGCCGCAGGCGTCTAATCAAAGACGCGCATCAATCACTCACTCACTCACTCACTCACTCACTCACTCACTCAATCAATCAATCAATCAATCAATCAATCAATCAATCAATCAATCAATCACTCACTCACTCACTCACTCACTCACTCACTCACTCACTCACTCACTCACTCACTCACTCACTCACTCACTCACTCACTCACTCACTCACTCACTCACTCACTCACTCAATCAATCAATCAATCAATCAATCAATCAATCAATCAATCAATCAATCAATCAATCAATCAATCAATCAATCAATCAATCAATCAATCAATCAATCAATCAATCAATCAATCAATCAGTCAATCAATCAGTCAATCAATCAATCAATCAATCAATCAATCAATCAATCAATCAATCAATCAATCAATCAATCAATCAATCAATCAATCAATCAATCAATCAATCAATCAATCAATCAATCAATCAATCAATCAATCAATCAATCAATCAATCAATCAATCGATCAATCAATCAATCAATCAATCAATCAATCAATCAATCAATCAATCAATCAATCAATCAATCAATCAATCAATCAATCAATCAATCAATCAATCAATCAATCAATCAATCAATCAATCAATCAATCAATCTTTCTGAATGAAATAACTACAGATAAATAATTAAATAGAAATCAATCCAAGAAATAATATCAAAACAAGTCCGTGCTACGAGGATTTGAAATAACTGAATCCCGTAGGAATACGACTGCAACCAAGTTTCCAATAACACGATGCCCGCCAATTGCACTTGATTAAAAACAATAAGGATGCTTTTGAAGCGAAAAGCTCGACTAGGCTAGTCAACATCCGGTCTGGCGTGCTCCGTGATCAATTTTAGCCACATCTGCGCGTGCGCGAGTTCGCCGCGTGACGTCACTGGAGAGGCGCACGTGGTCGGCGGCGGCTCCGTCGGTCGCGCGCCTTGCGCGTGTTTACCCAGTGTGCATCGGCGCGAGGTCCGCTTCCTCGTATGATGCTACTGCACATGCACCATCTTTTCGCCCTCCTTTCGCCCTTCTTTGCGGCGCATCTGATAACGCTGCGAGGTATATATATATATATATATATATATATATATATATATATATATATATATAGGAGCGCTCGAAGAAATGCACACGCCTCGCCATGAACGAAGATTCCGAAGTGGTGGCTTGCAAGTTGGCCCAGAGGCAGCGGTTATACGAGAAGTGCAAGGCCGAGCGAGCTGCTGAAACGCCAGAAGAACATATAATGTGTGCCTATAGGATTCACATGAGGCAATGACACACTGCCAGGAGTAACCGTGGTATATCTACAGGGTAACCACAAGTACACAACCATGGCATAACCACAAGCTAAACCACAAGCATCAACGAAGCTTTTCGCTGATATCCGGGCATAACCATAGCCAATATGGCTAAGCCATAGCCAATTTTTTAGTTGGGAAAAACACGACTGTAATTATTCGGATTTTCATAGCCTGTTGACCGCCTATGTTCAAAGATATCGAGCACCCGTATGTCCCCGAGATAGAAAGGTGTGATTACTGCTCAATACGAATTATAATCTGGACTCGGAAAAAATAATAAAATATGCTAAATACTCAATTACGATGTCGCATTTGGTCATAAGATTCGTGTCCATTTTCCTCGGTTCAATAAAACTTCTCGCCTAGAAAAGTTTGCCGACGTTTAAGTTGACGACGGAAGCATGGAACACCAGAAAATGCTCCTGTGCGATTCTGAAGCGCTTCCAGTGTACCGCACTCTTTCGCCAGCCTTCGTCGCGACGCTCTCGCATCATCCGCTCCAATGTCAACAAGTTCTGATTACGAGACGAACCGTGAATTTCATTTGAAGTGTGCCGCTTTCAATCGCCATGTCATAACACCGTGAAACTGTGCCCAATTGAGGCTCTGGTGAGGACTCCGAGCCCGCATAGCACGCCAGGTTAACCTCCAGTACGTTTCAGATGAGTTCAAGCCCTACCTTGGACACGGGTGGAGTACAAAAAGTTAGCGGATGCGGGTTGCTTGAAAAGAAATTGTTTTTCTGCCTAGCCCCGGCAGCCAGGCAGCTGGTATTCCTCCATCGGATGGAGCATGTATTCCGAGCAGCGCAGGTAATCAGCCCAGTGTTGAAAATGGATGGTTTCACTGTGGTTCTTTGCTTCACCGGCCTTTACCAATACATTATGTAATAATGGGCCGATTACCTCTGCTGCTTGGGAGGCTCCATAATGCTTCCACGCTTAATATTCACCTGCTGTTTCCGATGGCATAGTATATTTTTTTTCCTTAAGCCCGCATCTCCTAAACTTTTCTCCTTTACTGCAGTGACAGTTTTGTGGGCTGCTCTGGATAGCTATGCATAGGGCTGCGCGGTCCTTTTGTGTTCATTTCTCTGGCTTGTTTAAGTTAGGAGCATACGATCAGGTGAATATTATTGTCCAGTGTATTTTCGGGGAACAGGGTAGCTTCCTTTAAGTCACCCTATTTTGAAGCACTTCGAACAGCGAAATCTGTAAGTCTTGGGCATTATGGCCAAGGTTTGAGGTTGGCGTTTAATATTACTGTATAATACAGGGCGGCCATGGGCAACTGCGATTCAGATCTACAATAGTGGCAAGTGGGCACGTGACTTTCGTATCGGCTGATTTACTTGTTTTTTTTCTGTGAGTAGAAACAAGTTAGGTTATAAAGGTGCATCCTCTCAAAGTCAGCTCCTTTCTTGACACTTGTGTGTTATCATCACCATTCTCTGCTAAGCAGAGGTGCCTTGTACACATAGGGACTACCGCGTCCGTCCACTGACTGCGTCCACATCACCTTGCGCTCTCACAGCCGCTGCCCGTTAGGAAAGCCGAAGGATAAAACGGCACTCAAAATTCTTACTCCTTGCTTTTAACAAGCGCTTCACATCATAAATTTACAATTGAGGAATCGGCAGGCAAAAATCGACATTAGTCATCGCTTTGCCGCGGTCATGGATATCAAATTTGTTTTTATTACTTATTTATTGTTCCTCAAAGGTCCCTTTCGGGTCATTCCATGAGGGCTGGGGAAAACACGGCAAAATATTATTCATTAATTCAATTACTATTCTCGAGGGCCCACATTTTCTGCCCCTGGCTCCTTCTCTCTTTTCTTTTTCAAACCCACCGTCGCATTTCTCCAGTGGAAGGTAGCCAACCAGGGCACGCTCCTGGTTAACAACCCTGCCTTCCCTCTTCGTCTTTATTGCTCACTTTCTCCTTTTTATGGATGGCCCCACATGATGGCCTGAGTAAACAGTACACCACTGCAGTGCGGCATGAGCGGCTTTATGGGACATTCTCGGAGGGAACGGCGGAAGAAAAAAACGGACGCGCTGTTTGCGCATTGCATTTCATCAACTAGCTTTCGCCTGCTCCTGTTCAGGTGTTTTTTTTTCTTCGTATACAGTGATCCAAACGTAGATATGATTCTGCGATGTTCACGGGTGGCTTTTCGTACCTGATGGCACTCGGGCTTTGTAACACTCATTAAGAAAGAGCGTGAGGACCGCCGCGAGTCCTCCCCACAGACAGACATAGCAAAAAAGAAACCAGTAAAACATAACAAAGCGCCCCGCTGGGAGAAATATTCAGTGCGTACGGTGCTGAAATGGTCAAAACTTGTAAGTTTTAATAAGATGCGCAGCACAAATATGCTGTTATAGTAGTTATAGTAGTAATTGCAGTTCTAAACATGCAAAATGATTTACATGCGCAGAAATAAACACCACAAAATCTCTGCAATATTCGAAAGGAGAATAAAACTATCAGTTCATCATAAAAAGCATAAATAGCTGGGCAAGTTTGCAATAATTCGTCGGAGGGAGGGGGGGATGAGTTGATTATAATACGAATGAGACAAGGGTTCTTTCATTAATTATAGGCATTAAATAATATTAAGAAGCCATTGTAAAAAATACGGCAAATTTATAACACAAATACTCGAAGAGTTTTCTAGGATTGCACGACTATCAGGTGAAGATACCTGGAAAGGCATACTGGGCTTTAAGGCCGGAGATTTTAGCACGGGGATTTTGGCACGGGATTACCAGTTCAGGGCTTTTGAGTGGCGGGGATTATGACGCTCGACAAACGCTCCCGGGTTTATGAGAGGCGGTACTAAAGACGCGGGGCTTCTCGGCAGGTCCGCTGCACTGGGGAGCAATCGTGCGACATCCCCCGGCTGGTGTTTTGTAAACACAGCCAACGGTGGTGCTTATGGAGCCCAGGTTGCTCTTGTCGAGCGACCACTCGCGAATAATTTAACTACCACGTGCCACGGTAAGCAGTTTGCTCAGAGTCCGGTAGGCATGTTTCCATCTGCCACTGTGGACACAATGTGATGACATCACAAGATCACGTGAACTAGTTAGTAGGTGGGCCACCTGCTTTTTCGCTCACAACACTGCCGCCTACGAAGGCGACACCGCTGACGACGCTGGATGCTCAGTAGAACGGAGGCCTTAACACTGACGCGTTAAAAATGCTGCGATTTGCAGGTAGTCCACAAGATGTTTTATTCTTGGTGGCAGCAAATCCTGATCGAAAGAAGAAAATAGCAAGCGGCTGAAAGCGATGAGAGCCGTGACAGTAAAATTAGTGGCAGTAAAGAATACCTGGAAAAATTTCTCAGCAACGAAAGAAAAGTTGACTAGTTATTTTGAACGTGATGTTTTCCATCCTGAATGAGCGCGCTTTACAGACGGGCCATTTCAGTCAGCATGAGGAAAGCTGCTCGCGCGACCAGGCATATGAAGCAATCTGCAAGATCAGCGCTAGGGGTTATTTATACCGGAGGGGGTCAGTGTAAAAAAGAAACATGAATAACGAACATCACTAACATTAGAAGGAACAACAAACAGGCTGGGTATTAGGTGGAAAAATAATTAAGCACAAGAGAGTAAATAAAGAAGCAGGCGATAGGCAACAATATAATACAAACTATAGGTTTAAAGAAAGCGATGTGGAAAAAAGGAAACAAAAAATACTACAGTGTAGCTATTAGGATCTAAAAGAACCGAAGTAATAGCAAAAGCAGAGCAACTTAAAACAAATCATTTCAAATGCCAACGTCGCTGCGGATGAGATCAACTAATGTGGAGGCATTAGCTTCAATGGCTATGTGCTCTGGTAATTTGTTCCACTCTATGATAGTGCATGGTATGAGTGACTTCGCAAATGGAGATGAACGACACGCAATGTGTTTAACTTAGTGCGGATGGTCGAGCCGCGGAAAGAAGGCAGATGGTGACTGGAAAAAATCGTGGTGAAGTGACGGATGGTGATACAGCTTACGGGAAAGTGCTATTCGTGATAGTATACGGCGGTGAGACAAGCCTTCTAATTCGGCGCGATTTTTTCAGACGGAGACGCTGGTAGTATATCAGTAGTCTGAAAAAATAAAATGCGCAGCACGGTTCTGCAAGAACTCAATGTTAGCTACAAGATAGGTCTGGTCAGGATCCCAGATGGGTGATGTATATTCAGTTTTCGGACGAATGAGTGCGATGAACGCAAGTTTCTTCAAGAGCGGGGGAGTCAGTATTAAGGTTATGGCTTAGTAGGCCGAGTGAGGGGTTGGCGGCTGCTAAAGTTACATTAATGAGGTTAAGCCATGTTAAGCGTGATTGCAGGTGAATTTCGAGGTACTTGCTAGTAGTTACAAGTTAGACGCAATTTTTATTTAGGAGATAAGTTGCGGAAATGCCAGAACTGCGAGCGAAAGACATAAGCTTAGTTTAGATGTATTAAGCGACATAAGCCACGATGTGCACCATGCGGTTACTGCATCCAGGTCAGTTTGCAAACACTGTTGGTCAGTGATAGAAAAGATATTATAGTATATTACGCAGTCATCGGCAAGGAGCCTAACTCGAGAAGGCACAGAGTTAGGTCAATTATAATGTATACTGAAAAGTAGAGTGGACCAAGAACCCTCCCGTGTGGTACCCCAATAGTGACTTTAGAGTAAGTAGAGTTGTAGTTGTTAACTGAAGTAAACTGAAGTCTAGCGTTGAGGAAATCCGCGATCGAAGAACTAACAGCGGGGTGAATATTCAACTCAGTTAGTTTGCGCATAATCCTATGATGAGGAACACGATGAAATGCTTTCGAAAAATCAAGAAAAACGACATCAATTCGGCCGCCAGCATCGGTGGATGAAAGCAAATCATGTACGAATCCTGCGAGTTCGGTGTCACAAGAGAGGTCCTTGCAAAAGCCGTGCTGGTATTTGCAAAATAAGATTGTTGTCTTTCAGGTATACTTAAAACTATGAATGACTTGTTCGAGAAGTTTGCAGGAAGTATTGATAAGCGAAATAGGGCAATAATTAGAAGTCTAGAAATAAATTGCAACTTTGTTCCAACAAGGAGGTGTTCAAATGGAAGGTAAAGAGGGCATGCTTTTATTGCGCTAAGACCAAAAACAGGGCTCCCGAACTTTCATTATTAGAAATGCGTCAGAGTCTGCCTCCCTCATTTTCGGAAATGCAAAGTTCTTTTGAGAAGCGAAAATTAAAACAACGCAAGAGATCGTGTACGCAGTCAGAGTATTGCGACAACACGGTAGCTCTATACGTGCTTGTTTATTACTCAATAAAGAAGTGTCATCTCTAAGTGGGGTTAGCAGATCTTCGACAATACGAGATACATTCCTGACTACTCTCTAAATAAACCATTTGTAAGCATGCCCATGGCGCCATCATAAGTGAGTGGGCTCGGCAGCAGCACATCGAGCACAATGCTCAGGAACCCATTTTGCTTCATTGCGCAGGTTTTGGCCGTCTTGCTGCCCGTACAACCATCATGCCTCGGTTATGATTTCTTCGAAGTGCCTTCATATCAAGCAAGTGACGTTTGCTTCGAGACTCCAGCACGTGCCACCCTTTGCTTGATTAACCACCCCAGCGTGCCTATCACCACCGTTTCTGCGACTGCGCCATCACTGGGAACGTCACATCACGAGGGTATCGACGCCTATATAAGAAGCTCCTCATCGCCGCCGGCATCCAGTGGGCTCGGCAGCAGCACATCGAGCACAATGCTCAGGAACCCATTTTGCTTCATTGCGCAGGTTTTGGCCGCCTTGCTGCCCGTACAACCATCATGCCTCGGTTATGATTTCTTCGAAGTGCCTTCATATCAAGCAAGTGACGTTTGCTTCGAGACTCCAGCACGTGCCACCCTTTGCTTGATTAACCACCCCAGCGTGCCTATCACCACCGTTTCTGCGACTGCGCCATCACTGGGAACGTCACATCACGAGGGTATCGACGCCTATATAAGAAGCTCCTCATCGCCGCCGGCATCCAGTGGGCTCGGCAGCAGCACATCGAGCACAATGCTCAGGAACCCATTTTGCTTCATTGCGCAGGTTGGCAACTATTTATCTGCCAGTTGCTATCGTATCGATAACCGCTTTCTGTTGCTGCTGCCCTGCCCACTGTGTATAAAAAATGCTTTGTCGTACGTTTATTCTTTCCAAGACGATCTGTTAAAATGTGGTGACATAGAATCAAATCCAGGCCCAGATATGACAGAAAAGGAAATGCTGCAGCAGCTACTCTTGGGCCAAAGCACCCTGGCGTCGTCTGTGAACGACATTCTGGCAAAACAGGGTTCTTTTGAAGAAAAGATAGATGGCTTGACAGATAGGATTAAAAATCTTGAAAATGAGGTAGCAACGATCAGTACTTTAAAAACGGAATTGCAGGACCTGAAGTCGACTGTAACTAATATGGAAGGCACCATTACATACCTGTTAAATAAAACAGACGACCTGGAAAACAGGAGCCGTAGGAACAACCTACTTATTTTCGGAATAAAAGAAGAGAATGAAGAATCAGAAGCAGAGCTTAGGGAGAAAATAACAAGGGAAATTTTTGACGAGAAGTTAGGAGTGGCAATAAACAGTATAGAAAGGTGCCACAGAATAGGTATGAAATCAACAAAGAATCGCCCTGTCATCATAAAATTGAGTGACTACCGAGAAAAGGCTTCAATAATGAAGGCTTGCCCGAAGTTGAAAGGCACAGATTATTCGGTTAGTGAAGACTTCTCAAAAAGAATTCGTGACGTCAGAAAAAAGTTATGGGAAAGCGCATCTCGGGAAAAGAGCAATGGTGCCAAGGTTAAGCTGGTGTTTGACAAGCTTAGCATCGACGGTAACATGTTCGGATGGGATAATGCAAGAAACACTCGGTATAAAATCCCGAGGAACCAAAAGTGACACCAACAAGGGAACAGTCTGGTTTTCAAAATTCTTAACATAAACTGTCGCAGCGTCGTAAACAAAGCTGCAGAACTCGAAGGCATGCTGTTCTCACATGACGCGGACGTTGCCATGCTTACCGAGACCTGGCTAAGCAATGAAATATTTGACAGTGAATTTGTACCTAAAGATTATAAGGGTTTTCGTAGTGACCGTGACAGAAGAGGTGGAGGAGTGGCAATTTTAATGAAATCATCATTGCAACTTTTCAGGATGCCTGATGCTCAAGGCATTGAAGCCATATTTTGCAAAACATACATCAACAGGGTTCGCTTT
Source organism: Amblyomma mixtum (assembly GCF_055824585.1). NCBI lineage: Eukaryota > Metazoa > Arthropoda > Arachnida > Ixodida > Ixodidae > Amblyomma > Amblyomma mixtum. Next base: position 180,384,741 of record NC_143016.1, on the reverse strand, counting down.
GTTCTTGGTGTTTTTTACAGGCCTCCCAACTCTTCTGTTGCGGTCTTGGAAAACTTAAGAGCATATTTACAATGCCATGTAAAAAGAGATGATAGACTAATACTGGCTGGTGATTTCAACTTGCCTAATATTGACTGGCACACCTTTTCATCATTCTCTGCCCATAATGCTGATACTGTAATGCTCGACATTGTGTTCACATTTGACCTGCTGCAAGTAGTAAATAATTTTACGAGAATGCAAGGAGCCGCGGGATCAATTCTAGATCTATTTTTTGTCAGTGGTGCCATCCGCAATTTGGTAGCCTTTGAAGTCACAAACGGAATATCCGATCACAAAGCTGTGCTGCTGAGCTTGTCAAATGTGTACCCAGATCGTCAAACTAGCGTGCAATTTTTTCCCAATTTTTCGCGTGCGGAAGACGAATCGATTCTGGACATGCTTGATTCATGTTATGAGAATTTTAGGAATAGCACTGATAGTGTGAATGACCTATGGCTTACTTTTAAAATGATCGTCTCCCATTGTATTGCCCGTTTCGTTCCCAAAATTGCAAAAAAGTCTGTGTACCGCAATCCTTGGATTTCTCGGGAGACGTTACGCTTGCAGCGAAGGCTTAAAAGGTTAAAAAAGAAATCAAGTAGGAATTCATCATTAAAACCAATTGTGGAAGCAATTTCAGAGGAACTTAAGCAGAAAATAATTTGCGACAAAGAAAAGTATTACGGAACGCTCCTGCCCTCGTTCATTAAAACGTCTCCCGAGAGATTCTGGCGCCAAATCACGCCCAAATCTTCTTCCACGAACGAATTCATAGTAGACGGCAAATGTGTGCGTGATGAGGCTGTTGTTTGTTCTGCGTTCAACAAATTTTTTCAGTCAGTATTCACAGAGGATAATGGATGCCTGCCCAACTTTTCTGCAGCACTCCCTGCCATATCTGATGTTGTAATTTCAGAGACTGGTGTTTGCAACTTGCTTTTGAACCTTGATGTCAAAAAATCAGCAGGTCCCGATAACATACCAAACACTTTTTTGGAGCGCTATGCGGAGTGGTGCGCAAAGTACTTGACAGTAATATTCAACAGATCTTTACATGAAGGATCTTTACCGGATGACTGGAGGACAGCCGCGATTAAACCTCTGCACAAAACCGGAAAAAAAGCACACATCGAGAATTACCGACCCATATCTCTAACTTCCACATCATGTAAAATTTTAGAACATATAATTCATAAACATATATTAGGTTTCTTGGAACAGCACAAAGTACTTACCGATTTTCAGCATGGTTTCAGGCGTGGGTTTTCCACAAGTACACAGTTAGTTGAAACTGTGCATGACTTTGCTCAGTCGATTAACCAGGGAAAACAAACAGACGCAATATTCATGGATTTCCGTAAAGCATTCGATAAGGTGTCACATAACAAACTAATTCATAAATTAAGTTATTATATTAAAAATGACAGGATACTTGCATGGATTAAAGCTTATCTCTCGAACAGATGTCAGTTCGTCACTCTGAACAATATTTCTTCTAGCAGTGTCCGGGTTATGTCTGGCGTCCCCCAGGGATCTGTTTTGGGACCACTCTTATTTCTTTTGTTTATTAATGACATTGTGGCAGATCTTTCAGTTCGCGTGAGGCTGTACGCGGATGACTGTATCCTTTATCAAGTGGTGTCTTCAGTTGACGACCAGGTGCGTCTAAATAATGACCTAGCGAAAGTGGTTGCGTGGTGCAACAAATGGCAGATGTGCATTAATTTTGAAAAAACCGTGTTCATGAAAATTACAAACAAGAAAATGCCTGTTCATTATGTGTACGGTACTAACAGCATATCATTGTTAGAAGTGACAGAGTATAAATATTTGGGCCTATGGATTACTAACAACCTTTCGTGGTCAAAACACATAGACGCTGTAGTAGCAAACTCAATGCGGAAGCTATTTTTCTTGAGGCGCTCCCTAAAGTCATCCCCATCTAGTGTTCGTCTATTGGCCTACAATTCTCTCATCCGTCCATTACTAGAATATGCCGTAATCATTTGGGACCCTTTCACGTTAACAAACATTCAGAAATTAGAGCGAATACAGCATAAAGTGGTTAGATTTGTTTTTAACTCATATGGCCGTGCATCTATAAGTGAGCTCGTGAGGCGAAGTGGGTTACCCCCCGTCACTGAGCGCAATCGTGTTTGTCGACTAAAGTTTTTTTTTCCAGCTTATAAAAGGACATTATAAAGTTGATACCTCTAATTATTTTCTTACTCCTCAGGTTATAACACGAGACAAAGGCATGTACTAACAATCACCCCTTTGAACGCGCGAAATAACTGCTTTAAATATTCTTTTTTTCCGAGGACAATTACTGATTGGAATAAACTTAATAGCGAGACTGTTAATCAAAATTCTTTACTTCTGTTTGAAAAGTGCCTGTAAATGTTGTGAATTTGTGTGTGTTTATATGCTTGTATTTTGTTTTGTCCCACCCTGCTATGATCTGTACAAGATCGCAGTATCTATAAATAAATAAATAAATAAATAAATAAATAAAAGAAATACACATTCCACGCATGATTGAAATAAACTTGTTAAGTGAGGGCGTTTTGGGCCTGTTTTTGTGTCTTAGTCTTTGTGAGCGTTTTTTCGTCTCATTCAGGAAAAGCAAGGAAACGCTTTTCACGTATACTGTACATACCTAACTGGAAAACGTATGTAAGGTGACAGAAAAGGTGCGTTTGATGTGCCTTGTGTTGTTATAGAAGTTGTTAGAAGTAAACGTTCTAGTAAGACTGCAGAAGTTACCTAGTGGAAGTAAGCCAGCCTTTCAGAACCTTGCTGTCGTGTTTTACGCTGAATGGTCGCTTAAGTTTCCACGAAAATGTATCGAAGCCCAGCACTGCCTCAATGACGTGCTCACTGATGAATCCTGTAGCACATAGTAGAATACAGTCACGCTTCATGGAATTTTATGTTAACAATGCAGCGTTCTGAAAAGGCGCGAGGTACACCTGAGTTCTATGTGCCTTGCGATTAAAAAAAAAAGCGCACCGTTGCGTAACGATTGCATTAGCAGAAGCCATACAGAAACGAGATAATGCCTTTGGCTCTGAATGGTCGGCTACGTGAGGCAAGAGAGATCTCGCATCATTTTCCCCTCTCACCGCCCTCGGCGCAACGGTTCCGTCTAGTCAGTTAAGGTGTATATAAGCGAGCAGCGGCGTTCATGCTTCCACAGTCATTTCGGCGATCCCTGTATATTGTGTGCCGTCAAGAGAAGCTCAGAGAAATGGATATCAATATCAAGGTGAGCTATTTTCAATATATTGGATGCAAATGTAGCTCAGCCTCTTGTTAAGCTCAGGGTTGGCAGTATGCAGCCCTTCCTCACTTCCTATAGCCGTTTATTCAGGCAGCACACTTCAGTGCTCATTTATGGGAACAGCATCCAACTCTGAGTATTTTTTTACGTCGTTGCAATTACCCCCCATCTGTTCCCGTGAAAAAAGAACTGTCAGTGCAGCTTCTACCTTCAAGGCTCTTCACAAAGGCTTGTCTAGCAGGAAGTAGGAGACTGCGCACTGAATAAGAAGAGAGTCGCTGCTCGCTAAAGAAAATAATCACTGCATACGCTCTCGATACGGAATGTCCAGTTTTTGTCATTATATGATGCCATTATATTTTGCCATTAAATTAGGTTCATGCGGGAAACGTGTGTTAGGTGTTTCACTGTGCAACAATGTTTTGGAAAGTGTAACATGCATTTATTATGTATTCCCAAATAACTCACAAAAATTGAAACATTAAGCATGAGATTACCATAACGATTCTCGTCAGTAGTGGCAAATGATATATGTGAACGAATCCTGCACGCAAGAAGCCAAGTAAAAAAGTAAGAGTCGAGAGAAATGATGATTATACCCGCAGTTAACCTACAGCATAATTGTACCGTCCACCAAGGATTACACTCACTTCCGACAAAGTCCGACATGGGTGCAAAAGCTAACTTTCAAGCGCGGCGCATACATGCATTCGTGCCAAACGTTTTAAAGCAACCTTAGTTTTGTGAAATAGCCATGCAATCTACAACCTTTGGGAAACATTCCGTTTTGGAATAAACAAGCGTTCGTAACGCAGGATCAAGCATTTTTCCACTTTTCTTTGAGAATGCTTCATTCCTGCCTGTGGATGACTTTACATAATTTTGGAATAGCCGAAGATTTGAGCGTTACACATCCGATTGAGTTTACTTTGAAGCTTACCTGTGCAGAACGCACGTCGATAGATATGGAAACTAGCAAGATGCAACTGGCTTCTTTGGTCGGTGGATCACCATATCTTACATAAGCGCCAATGTTTGCCGTGCGGCAGCAGTTTGATACACATGTGAATTCAGATTACACAAGCGATCGCATACTTTCAGTGCCCATTAACCTTTAAAATCAGCTATAGCAGCCAGCGTGCCCAGCGGACGGCCGCGCTCATCTTATCATCTGTTTGCTTTTACGGCTCTTGCTCGCATACAAGGCTGTCCTGCTGCTCACCTCCCTCGCCGGCATTTTTGCTGAGAACCGAATTGGTGCGAGCTATGGTGGTCCTGCAGCTGCTGGCGGCTCGGGTGCGGGTGCCTCCTACGTACGTACTTTTCTTCTAAATGACGATTGTAATTAAAGGTGCTGCGTAGGATAAAAATATTCACCGCATTGTGGAAGTGACTGTTGGCTCCCGTCAAATATCGATCACTGTAATTTTACTCACACTTGGGCAATATATAGTCCAAAATATTTTGCAAGGTTCCTCCTTTGTCGTATTTTGTTTGTTGCAGAGATCAAGGCAGTCAGCCTGCCACTTTCTGTGTATTTCTAGGCAACATCATCTGCCCTTGAGTTTTAACAGCCGACTTTAAGAACAAATTCACTCCTTGTGCGTTCAGGTAACTTATCGATACTATCCTCGTCCCCGCTTACAAAAAAAAGTACACTTGAGCAATGAAACCCCTCCTGTTTTCATCTAGACGTCGGTGAGACTGCGCGTTACAGAAACGCCGCAACATTTTGTGCCTTTATGTTTGTTTTCTTTCCTAGCCTCCGCAGCCGTACAGCTTCGGCTACGACACCACCGATGAGTTCGGCACCCAGCTGTTCCACAAGGAGGAGGGCGATGCCAACAACGCCAAAAAGGGTTCTTACGGCTACCGGGACGCCAACGGTTTGTACCGCACGGTCACCTACGTGGCTGATGCTAACGGTTTCCGCGCCACGGTGGACACCAACGAGCCGGGAACGGCCCCTGGTGCCAGCGCCGACGCCGTCTTCAATGCGAAGCCTGTTGCGGCTGCAGCTCTAGCTCCCGCTGCTGCGCAGGTGACCCCAGGTCGCTACGTTGGAGCCAGACCTGCGGGCTACGGTGCTGCCGCTGCTGCTGGAGGACCCTGGGCAGGCTAACATTTCGCTGCTTTATACCGCAATTTTTCCAGCCTCATGCGAACTCTTGCTGCGCGCGCAGCTATCTACGAAAATCTGTTGTCCACCTGTGCAATAAATAAAAGTATTTTCTCATTTAGTTTTGCACTTTTGTATCAGACTAAATTAAAACGCCTCGACATAAATACAGTATCGGTATTCATTGTCGGAACTGAATATCCTAAATGCATAAGCTGCTGTCTTGAAAGACGCGTGTTCAATCCCAGCCGCGGTGGATGCATTTCGATGGAAGCGAAATGTTAGGGACCCGTGTACAGTACGACGTCACCGTATGTGAGAGAACCGCAGATGGTCGAAATTATCCACTGTCCTTCAGTACGGTGTTCTCCATAGCCTGAGTCGTTTTGGGATGTTAAACTCCATAAACTAAACCAATGCAACCAAAAGTATAGAGTTATGTTGCAGATAAAATGGCTTTTCGGTCCATGCAGTTCAATATTACTTATATCCCTTTATGCACATTATTACGACTTCACATCTCTCAATGGTATGGTAGAAATACTGGCATGAAACCTCCTTGCTTTAATTATCCAAGCACAATCGTAGAGTCTAGTCACCGCACCGGTCATAGCATTCAGCTGCTCAGTACGTAATAGCTGCAGCGGATCTCGTCCGCGCTAGTCGCATTTCGATGGAGGCGAAATATAAGAAACGCCGGTGTGCTGGGCACGGTCGTTCCACGAGAAGGGAGCCGATGGGGTGGAAATTTTTACGAAGCTCTGAACAACGTCTTTCTTTCTCTTTCTCTCCTATCACTTCGTCTATATTCCTTTCCGCAGCGTGTCGTGCAAGCGTCGCCGAAGTGTAGAACAGTTACTACGTCTTTCATTTCCTCGTAGAACATACACTCTTTCACATCTCTGTGTGAGCTAATGTGTAGACTTCGTGAGCCAACTTGGCGAAAACTATAGAAGGCGCCATTCTACCTTTTGAAAGCAAGTGAATTTTTGCAAGTAGTAGCGAGAATTAAAGCAAGCAGCGAGTTAATATTTGTTTTTCCTGTGCTTCATGTTTGACTGGAAGTTGTTTGCATAAAAAATGAACGCCAATCATTTTATTATACACAACCAAAGCCACTGAGCCAATAGCTGTTCAAGGAACGCACGACAACGTCGTCTTGCAATGAATAACGCTCAATTTCATTTTACTGGCCCCTCAGCACGGTAATGTAGCAACGTAAAAATGCAGTCAATTTCACAGTGCGCTCCAACTGCCAAGTGTACGTTCAAGTTATCAAGTTATGTATAACAGCAGAGGTGCCCCTGGCAAGCAGTGTTCAGCACACCGTATTGTGGTCAGCGCTATTTAAAAATTTGCTTCCGACTTATTAAAAGCAAATATTACTGAACCCAGAATTAATTTTAATGGCGATTGCACACGTTGTAATGATGATGAGCGCTGTATACGAAAGCAGAATAAGGTTTCAATACCATTTGCTTTTCATCCTCGGTTCATCCTAACTCCTCGAAAGCCATCATGCACGCGCAGAAGTAAATTTGGCAGAGAGAGGGAAACTTTTCAAAGAAAAAGAAGAGAATTTAGCAGGCCCTTAAAAATCACTGGCATGCTAGTCTGCACTGGGAAGGGAATTGAGAGAAAGACGGAAGAAGAGTGGTGGGGAAAACGTAAAATGAAAAAAGAGGATAACACAAAATGCGGGCATGAAATGCCTACGGAGGTACATTGGTGAGTAATGATGTAACATACGAAATGATGAAGTGCCTAGTCCGACATACGAGCTAGCAACATTCACTGCCTGATGAATGGTTGAGGTTAACATGTAAGGTGAAATTCGAGATTCTCAACATGTTCAATGTCCTTTAAATTTACAATCAAAAAGCTCATTGCATGTGTCTGTTCCCTAGTGCATGCTAAGGGACCTAATACACTGTCCATTGTTATAGGCACTGAAGACAGCTTCTTCATGCATTGCTCACAGCACGCACGCTCGTCAGAATATGAAGGCCACACAAGTAGGATATGTTCCACGCTCCAGAGCTCCAGAGACGATATATTTCTTCGGAAGCAAATCGTTTAGCCATTTGCGATGCATCGGATTTCGTGAAGAAAGTCCGAATGTATCTCCGAGGTTGATCGCCTTAACGGGCCACTTCATCTGCTCTTTCATTGGCGAGAATGCCACAGTGTGCTGGTAGCCGCAGAAATGTTACGCAGTGGCCTGCGGCAATAGCCAAATGGTGTAGATAACCTATGTCAAAGGAAACGGGATGATGATTGGTTTTCTTCAGCAGGTTGGACAGCATGTCATTTGCCATTGCTTCCCGCAAGCCATCAATAAAATATATTCGCGACTATAACAAAGCTGACTATGCTCAAATTAACCAGGTTCTAGAAAAGTTTCTTTGTCATTTCCGTAACTCTGCTCCCTCTCGAACAGTTAATAGTAACAGTTAATAGTAGCATTTTCTGCTTTACAAGCAGAAAATGCTATCGCTGATGGAGTCATATGTGCCTCTTGTGTGCATACGCGGAGATGCTGATAAGCATTGGTTTTCCAATTCTCTTCGAAGATTATTAAAAAAGAAAAAGCGTCTTTTCCGAGCAGCCAAAAATTCAGCCACCGTTTCAAATGTCTCCGTAATTATACGAATCTTTTGAGACGCTCCAAAAAGAAATTTTTTAATAATGGTTTGCAAAACATAATTAAAAATAACCCCCAGAAATTCTGGAAGATTCTGTTGCCAAACCATAACTCGCCGCAGGGTATTATCTTGCGTGAGCAAGATGGCTCGCACGTCTCTGCAGATCGCTGTGCAGATGTTATGAACAATTACTTCTCTTCCATTTTCACTCATGAACCCGTCCTCCATGTACCCAACCATAACAGCTCTCATTTCAGCCAGATGCCCCCAATCTCCATTTCTGCCGAAGGCATAGGTAACCTTATCGACAGTTTGAAGTCGTCTAGCGCCCCTGGACCTGACGAGATACCTACCAAAATACTAAAAGGCACTAGAGAAATTTCATGTCAGATATTACAAATAATCTTTAGCCAATCAATTTCAAGTAGTTTGATTCCAAATGACTGGAATTTAAGTAGGGTTGTTCCGGTTTTCAAGTCAGGTGATCGCTCTGATCCATCAAACTATTGCCCTATTTCATTAACATGTATTGCTTGCAAGATGCTAGAACATATCATATACTCACAGGTTGCTCTTCATCTAGACAAAAATTCCTTCTTCTTTGCCAACCAGCATGTATTCCGTTCTGGTTTCTCGTGTGATACCCAGCTTTACGAATTTACTACGGACCTTAACCTCAATTTGGATTCTTCATTTCAAACTGATATTATCTATCTGGATTTCTCTAAGGCCTTTGACCGTGTCCCACATCAACGTCTGATGTTTAAACTCTCATCCCTCTCTCTTGACCCCTTGGTACTATCATGGATTTCCTCCTTCCTTTCAGACCGCACTCAGTTCACTGTTATTGGCGACCATCGCTCAAAAAACTCCAATGTCATTTCAGGCATACCCCAAGGCTCTGTCCTCGGTCCACTTTTATTTTTAGTCTTTATAAACGACCTCCCTACAGGCATTTCATCCACAATCCGCCTTTTCGCTGACGATTGTGTACTTTATCGTGGCATCACTAATACATCTGACCAGTTGCTCCTGCAGAAAGACCTCAGCACAATAGAAACCTGGTGCGCCACCTGGCTGATGAAACTGAATGTGTCCAAGTGTAAGAGCATGCAAGTCTCACGAAAACGCTCCAACCTTGATTATTCATACTCGAACTCCATGATCATTTCACGTGTAGAATCATACCGATATCTGGGAGTTATTATCACAGACAAACTGAACTGGTCTGAGCATATCACGAAAATTGTGGCGGACACATCTAAAACTCTTGGCTTCATCAGGCGTTCTCTCTCTTTATCCCCCAGTAACATTCGTAAGCTCGCATATGAAGTATACATTAGACCTAAACTTGAATATGCCTGCGCAATATGGAGCCCTCATCAACAATACTTAATTGACTTACTAGAAAGCATCCAGAATCGTGCATCTCGCTTCATCTGCTCAAAATATGATACACGGATCCGCGTTAGTGCCATCAAATCATCCATTGATCTCGACTCGTTAACTCATCGAAAGAAGTCATTACGGCTGAGTTTATTTCATAATCTATATTACAACCGCCCTGACCTGCGAACCTCCCTTCTGGTACCACCTGTACGAACGTCCCGTCGGCTCTTCAATTCCCTGAGCTTGCAGCCTATTACTGGTTCCACAATTGTTTTTAATAAATCATTCTTGCCCTTGGCTATTGATGAATGGAATTCACTTCCCGAAACTATTGTCCATGAGCGTGACAACTCAAAATTCAGGCAGTTAACATCCGCCCATTTTTCTAAATAAACTGATGTGCAGCAATAGGATTTCATTTTTCTTTTGCTTTACTTTTCTCTAATACACTGCATTTTTTTGTTCAGTACCCGATTGCTTTTCCTTTTTGTGTGTGAATATACTGTTTTGTTGATTGTTAAAAGTATGCGCACCATGACTGCCTGTGTAATTTCCTTTTACTTTTTGTGTGTGAATATACTGTTTTGTTGTTTGTTAAAGTATGCGCACCATAACTGCCTGTGTAATTTTCGTCCGTTTGTTTTCCCTATATTTCAAAATGCACGGATCATAGAAATGCGCGTACATCACCATGCCTCGTTGTGTTTTTTTGTCTGTATAAATATGACCATGGCCATACTTTCTTGTCCCCCCCCCCTTATGTAATGCCCAAACCAGGGCCCTTAAGAAATAATAAATGATGATGATGATGATCTGCAGAGATGCTTTGGAGTCGGTAAAGATAACCCAAATGTCGGCGGTTAGGCGCAGGATATAAGAAACAGCTTCTGTAATGCCGTAAGCTCAGCTGTCATACAGGATGTCTTCCGCTCCAGCCGGTAAGAAAAGACGTGGTCTGGTGAGGGCACATAAAGGCCTCAGGAAGAAGTTTCTAGCGTAGCTGAACCATCGGTGAAGATATGGGTGTGCTGCGTATATTCTTCGCTTGAGTAGGCGAGAGCAACTTGCGGAAGCGCTGCCTGTGGCATGAGGCTCCTTGCATTGACACCTGGAAGAAACTTCCTCAGCTTCAGATGCGAGAGTGTCCAGGGGCAAAGGTCAGAGGTAGTAGTTTCTTCGATTCGTTAATGGTAGGGAGGGGCAGAAGCTGTGCAGCTTGGTCAAGGCCCGATCGAGTTGCGGTGAATTAGGTGGACACGGTGTAACGAATGCTTCTTCCCTTGCGGGACATGACGGAGATAGGTACACAGTTTCCTAGGCGGCAATCACCTGTAGTGGGAGAGAGCCTGCTTCGGCTACCATTCCTGATGCAGAAGAGCCCTTTGGAAGGCCAAAGCATATCCGCAGGCACTTCTGCCACATAGCCTCGAGAATCTTCTTGCTAGTTGGAGATCATCTTTGAAGCAGTGGTATTTATTAGCGCAAGGTTCCTTCAACGTAGGCTTTTTGAAGCAGAACATTTGATCGGCAATTTTTGCCCCACCATGCTCCCGCCACGAACCTCAAAACTTGTGAGCTGCAGTGGTACTTTCGCGTAGTTTTTTTATCTGAAGTGACCACGCGAGATTACAGCCTATCACAACACCTAGGAATCGCTGAGTTTGTAAATAAGGTAGTGACCGTCAAGCTAAGAGGAGCGGATATCGAGACATCGTTTTTCTTGTAAAACCATGGCAACACCCTTTTCTGGCGAGAGACGAAGACCTCAGGGAGCTAGGTACATCGAGATGTGCAGTAACGCTCTTTGAATACGTTGCTGTGTAACATAGCGCCACAGTGACGATTCCCAGATGCAGATGTCATCAGCATAAATTGTTATGTGCACTCCTCGCAGAAGGTTTCTTGTTAGGTCTATAAGGGTAATATTGAGCAGGAGAGGGCTGAGCAATGCTCCCCGAGGTACACTCCTGTCCACTGCGTGAAAGAGTGTTGGACCAGTTGGAGTCCTCATGAAGATTTGCTGTTTTTTTAAATAATGTTCAATCCACTTGAATAGGTCTCCTCCGGGGCCAAGACTTGCCAAGGCCGCAAATTACATGGTGAAAAACAGTCAAAAGCTGCCTTGACATCAAGGAAAACGGCTGTCGGGATGCACCCAGCTTGAAGGTGAGGGTGATGACAATCATTCGCCGACCTATGTTGACGGAACCCGTTCATTTCTTGAGGATACTGGTTGCGGCTTTTGAGGAAACAAGTGATGCGTTTACAGATCATTCGCTCCATAAGCTTACATACACAGCTTAGTAGGGCGATGGGCCGGAAATCCACGTATCTTTTTGGCTGCTTAGAAGGTTTAGAAATAGGCAGAATTTTCAACAGCTTCCAATCCGCGGGGACCTCACCAGTCATTCAGGAAGAATTGTAATACTCCACAAGTCGAAGACGGGAGTGGTGGGGTAGCTTTAAAATGGCGTCATAAGTCGCTTCATCGTGACCCGGTGCGTCTGTTTGATTCAATGATGTCTGTGGATAGCTCTTCAGTTGTGAAAGGCAGGTCCAACACTTCCACTGCCGCCTGTGGGATGCTTGATTGGCCATCGGCGGAGACTGTCGAAGGCCCTTACCCCGCTGACAGTTGTCTGCAGTATTCTTCTGAGACTTCACTTAGCGATTTACATACGTGCCAATAGCATGCAGTGAAGGGTTGAAGCTGCTTGAGTTCAGTGCGCATACCTCTAACGATGCGCCAAACTTTGATTAGTGGTTGGCGCACATTTCCTATGTAGAACAAAAGTCACACAATCCTTGTCGACTGAGTTTATCCATGTAACGCCGAATCTCACATTTCAGCCGTTGGCGGGCATGAAGATTGTAAATGCTTTTTATGCGCAAAGGTTGCCTCTCGGCTCGCCTGCGAATAGCCTACACCCTTTGAATTGCCTGATATTTGATCAATTTTAGCAGTACTGCGTGTACTTTCTCTCAGTCAATGAACCATGTCGATACAAATTCCTTTCTTGGTTGCGGCCGTAATTCTGTAGATTTTATAACGAATTTCTTTTGGGCCATCTGGGAGCGGCCAGCTGATGTGAGGACTGAGTAATGGTCACTTCCACGTTTCCAGATTGGTTTATCAGCTCATGTTGTGGACAACTGAACTGATTATAAAGGTCACTTCGATACTGCTGGCCATTGTCAGGCCTCGGAGGTACATTATGCCGCCATCATTTAGCGACTATATTGAATGTGTTTAGAGAAGTTCTGCAAGCTTGGCACCTCGAGCACATGTATCTGAGCTTCCTCAAATTTCATTCTGAGTATTGAAGTCTCCACAAATAATATGCGGAGAGGGCATCCTAGCTGTCAGGCTTTCTAGCCTCGAATGAACTGCCTGGCTCAAAGTATGCTCCAATGAAAATGTAATCCCGTCTGCCAATTACTGTTATATGGCGCACTCGTATTCGTTGTCACTGTGAGTCGGCACATCGACTAAGGAGGCCGGGATATACTTATGAAAGTTGTTAACAATCTGCTGAAGTCATCAGGTCGTTGTGAATGGTGAAAACTATCTGCGAATTCGAAGTTTCCTCGAAGCACGATTCAGAGATGACGCCTAAAGGGGAGTGTCATAATTGTCTAAAATACTAGCGAAATGAGCCTAAAATTTCATTTCTTGCTTCTCTGCCTCAGAAGTGTGGATTGTTCTAATGCGAAAATTTACGCAAAAGTTTCAGGGTGCGGCGGAACGTTGGGTAGGCGGATGTGATTAAGCAGTCTGCGTGTGTAAGGTAGCCGCAGCTGGCACAAAGACAGGGCGAATTGAATAGATGAGAAAGGGGCATTTTACTGCAGTGGGTATATTACAGCAGATGATGATGGTCTGGAGTTCTTTAATGCGCACTGACATCGCACAGTAGACGGACCTCTAGAGTTTTGCCTCCATCGAAATTCGACCGCCACCGCTGGGATCGAACCCGCGTCTTTCGGTTCAGCAGCCGACCGCCGCAACCACTGAGCAACAGCGGCAGCTGACTTAATAACGTGTGTCGTAGGTGACTTAGCAATGTAAGTGAGCGCGGACATATGTCTACATTGAATGAGAAAGGCGATGACGGAAGTTTATGCACAACTGAATGGTATGAATTAAAGCCGAAATAGCGGGCTGAGTAGCCTGGCTTTCTATGCACAGAGAAGGAAGGGCGACTGGTTTTATGGCTGAAACAGAACCCATGTTTTTTCCTAAACTTTGGCCGTGAACTTCAAGCTTGAGCCAACAGTCTTCAGTTCATTTAGGAACCGCTACACGTCTTCTTTATATAAAATGAAAAAGCAGTCGTTGACCATCACGTAGAAGTCTCTGCGCGGCGGAGTGAAGATCTGCAGTACTTCTTCTTCCAGTAGTTACATGACAAGGTTTTCGGTGCTGACCGATAGGGAAGTGGCCATCGCGTGCCTTGCGTCTGCTTGTAGAACTTCAAATCATGCCAGAAGTGCGTTTTGCTGTAACAAATGCGTAATAGTTTTTTTCAGCTCTGGAACGTCAAAAAGATCACAGATTGGCACGCAGTTAACTTTTTGGGATGTTTCCTCGCACATGATGACGGCTATATCTGTCGGGATAGTGGTGAAGTGCGTCGTGATGTCGCCATGAATGCCTGTCTTGGATTCACACATTTTTTCAACAAAGGTTGAAAGGTTGCCGACGTATTTCATGGTGTATTTACCTAAAGGACTCAGCACATTGTGGATGTGCCCCGAACGTCGATGCAAGTGTGACCCCGTGCAGTCCACAATCGAACGCATGGGAACCCCCGCTTGTTTGCCATGGGAAAATTGTACACAGAAGGAGCCAAACCATTTCTGCAAAGGAGGTGGTAGCGTATATTTTATTATTCAATTAAACATACTGCAGGCCCTTTTCGGGTCCATGTAATAGTGTTTACAAAACATTCTTCTGGTGACGGTAAGTATACACACACAAAGAAGAGATGTTCTCTCACCTAAAACATATACGCACTGTAGATTACTAGATAACTTGTTTAAGGGTGAATATTTTTATGTTTTCGATAGCTACCGCTGCACCCCCCCCCCCTCGCGAACCTGTCGAGAATTTATGATTTGGGGACAACTTAGGAATCACGTTCCTCTACATGCAATCATGTTTTCGTTATAATTACAATGTGAGGGTGGTGTGCCACAATTAACTGCTCAGGGAGACCTAGTTTCTCTACTATGCTTCTTGCACTGGAATCCAATACTCCTAGTGTTTTGCTTTTCGTTGGCAATTCATTGTTGCTGTTGGAGCTTGCCGCTGGAGTTAATGCCGGCTGGGTTTGCCTTGGAGTTGATGCCGTTCTTGTCAGTTATAGCTTGGTATGTTGTTTTTGAAAGAGATTGCCTTGATTGACAGATTGTGACTGTTTCCCGTTCCTTCTGTCTTCCCTCTTTAATCCCCTCATTTTCTTCCCCTGTGCAGAGTAGCCAGCAGGAATCCTTTCTGGTTAGAATCCCTGCATTTCCGCTCTCTCTGTATCTATCTTTCTTTTGGTATGTTGAGTTTTGTCCCAAACGATGGTCCTGCCTTGTCGAAGGATAGCGACACCGACGTGTTCGCCTTCTCGCGTTCCGATGAGCGCTATGGCTTAGTGAGCAATTCCCACACCCTTTTTGTAAAATCTTCCGATATAGAACTGTTGAAGCCTTTTATTTTAAAACAGCACTACGTAATTACCGCTTTCTCGCTGGAGCTAAACCCAAACTTACAAACTATTAATGCACGTGCTGTTTCACTCTTACTATTGCCGATTCTGTGAATTCTTTCCACTGACCTCACTTCCATGCCAAGATTTTTTTGCAGATGGTCTGCTTAACATTTTTTTCAAGTGATTTGGCATTTATCTTCCACCAGATTCTCCATCACACCTTAGGTTATTAAATTGTTACGTCGACTACGTTTTTCCGAGTAATATATGTTTTCTTTTGGACCCTGGATGTATTTCATTGTAACTCTGCACAGCCCTTCACTTTCAATTAGTTTTTCGACGCTTTTCAGCCGATTCAAATCGCCTTGAACTGTTTCGCTTCTAAACTTCATACTATTAACCAAGTTTTCGACGTGCTCTAATTTTGTGAAAAGTTTTTTAAAAGTTCTGTCGGTTTTTGCTTGCTCTTTTAGAATCATTTTGAGAAGTTCACTG
This sequence comes from Amblyomma mixtum, assembly GCF_055824585.1. Taxonomy (NCBI): domain Eukaryota; kingdom Metazoa; phylum Arthropoda; class Arachnida; order Ixodida; family Ixodidae; genus Amblyomma; species Amblyomma mixtum. The sequence continues at coordinate 180,369,066 of NC_143016.1, read as the reverse complement.
CTAAGGTTTCTGCGTTTTCTGAGCCTGAGCTATGCCCTGGGTTGACGTCACTATCACCGGATGTCAGCACTAAAAGCCTAATACTGTAACAATCACAAAGCAGGCTAAGATGAATTGTAGACTTGGATGCGCAATAAGAGTAACATCGTCATCGAACGAAAGATACAAAATATCTCCTATCAACCTGTGCGACAAGAGCGAAGAATCTGGCCATCTGTCTCTGGCCGGCGCCACCAAGCCTAAGAAGTATCGGGAGAACGGGATGCTGGTTATTTGGCTGCAGAGGCTTCGTGCCGTTGACGTGACACCTGCAGCTGGCAATGGTTTTCCAGACTCTGTTCGACGTAGTGGAGGTTACACGCAATTTCCTGGAAAGCAGCCGCTTTGCGGTGACTGCCGAATAACTGGCTTCCAACGAAGCAAGTGCGTCCGTGTTAGTGATGAGACTGGCCGGCTACAGAGCAACCCGTGCGGCAACAGCGAGGAATCTGAACATATTTCTCTGTGTCCAAACCCATGTCTTGCTCACGTTAAGTGAAACGAAACTTATTGTTGTGGGGGCATGAGTTTGAAGAGGCCCGCCAGCAGTTCTTGGGGTTTAGTTCGCGGTCTGGCTGTAATGTCGCGCTGCACAAGTGCGTGGTGCCGTCTATCAAAAAACTGGTCATTTCATCGTTGTACTCATCACTGCTGAGCAGGACGCTCCGCAAGTGGAGGGTCCTTTGTCCTCTGGTAAGATGAACACATGGAGATTTTTTTTTAGGTCTCAAGCGTCGTTTCTTTTCAATGAGCCGCTGCGGTGGCTCGGTAGTTATGGTGCCCAGCTGCTGAGCCGAACGATGCGGGTAGAATCCCGGCCACGTCGGTCGCATTTCGATGGGGACGAAATGATACATGGGAGTTGTTCAAATTTCATTGGTATCAGAGTCTCCATTTTGGCTTGAGGAGGACTAGATGCACGCACAGAAATAAAGGCGAGATGTATGCCACCATGATTTCGCATTCCTGGGACGTGAGCTTGTGTTGAGCCGTGTGAAACAGCACCAATTCTAGACTAAGTGAGTAGCAAAATTCTTGTGCAACCACATGTTTTCTACAGTTTGACGTGAATTCTTCAATCCGGATTCACATGTGACTAAGAGTTCCACGCACCTCTTTATGCAAGTGGTGGCACCAGAGTTCTATATCTTTCTCTTTGTTTACTTCAAGCGCTATCATTGCCCACTTAGAATTAATGACACGAGTCTACAAAGAAGTCTTGAAGTTGAACAAATCTAGACCAGGGACGTGTAAAAAATGCTTTACTACAAAACGCGAAAAAGTAGACTTGGCGACAACTATATAAATAAACCGCAAGAAGAACAGAAATCTTCAACAGCGTGTAGTAAAAATTATATAAGCCTGCATATTGGCCTTGTGACTGATTTCCACAATCTCGGTAAAACTGAAAACAAAAGTTGCTCAAACATTAATGGATGACACCCCTTAGTCCTAATAAAGTGGGCTTTCATAAACAGCTGCTACTAGTGCTTCGGAAACATACGAATTATATTCTGGCGCGAACACGAAGAGAGCGATGAAAAATATGGCGCACTCTCTCTCGAACCCAGCAAAGGGAACCCAGCTGGTCTCAGGCGCGCCTTTCTACACTGAATAAACCACAGCTTGCAAACATATCAAAAGAAGAGACTGTAATAAGCACAAACGTTTATGAGTTATGTGTAGAGAAGCTTAGTGTGGAGCAAAAATAACTGGAGTACGAATCGGACTTCAGCTTTCAGTACTGAAATCTACGTAAGTTACGAGCTACAACCTTGATGAGGCTCACACCACACTTTCTGCACTGCGCAAAATAACTTACAACATATCAATGCTTATCCTTCGAACATTGTAACATGTAAAAACAGGTGCAAAATAAGCGCCTTCGAGGTGTAAATCCCTCAAAGTATCAATGACCAAGAGAAAAAATGCTCAGAGAATAGCGTTCTCACAGCAAAGCCGCTCACATTTCATTGCATGTAACTTAGCTCTGAAAACAGCCCCGTTGTTCATCGCACCTATTCTAGCGATTTATTAGCTTGAAATCATTTTACGTGACCTTGGTACTACCAGTGCTTGCAAATATTCGTCTTATATGCGTGAACATATCAATGCACTTGTTAAGAGACTGCTACTATTTCTTTCAGGAATGCGTTTTCGAATTGAAGTATGGAGTCACGTTCAGGAAGAAGATTTTCTATAGTAGATACAACCAGCAGATTAGTGGCCCCTCTTAAAGATCGTATTACTTTGTGCGAATATAAATGTTTAGAGATATCCTGCTTTTTTTTTGCTCTTCGCCATGATGATGATAAAGAGTGACAAAAAGTGAGTAGCGGAAACAAAAATAAAAGATACGAAATAGTTACGATTGCTTTAAAGCAATATTCAGGAGTGTTGAAATTCGCCACATTTGTAGCTCAGCTCCTCGTAAAGTCCTGCTGTCAGTTGCTTTTGCCCTTGTGGCCGCTCCATTTTTTTTTCGCACTTTTTGCGCCATCAGTGTATGCTGCAGGGTTTCCGGGTGAAAAGACCGGGCTTGATCCCAATGTGCCTCAGGATGCCTATCGCCTAGAGTACCGCTGTTGGCACTGTTGAAATGACACGCGCCGTCCCACAAACGAAGCTTCAGTCTTCGTTAGTTGACGTAAATAACCAACGTGTTCCAAAGGTCGTGCACCCCTCTTGCGAGCGTTTGAGCTTTTAAATACGAACAGAAATGAGCATAGCTATTAATAAAGAATTGTTATTATTCTGAACTGAAAAATTACTTATTCTACCAAAATTAGGCAACTATTTTGCTGTGCCAAACAAAAACATTTAGTTGCCGTTTTCCACACTAAGATCCGCTGGCGGTTTAAACTATGCTTTTATCTTTGGAACGGTGTCAATTAGAAACGAAAATATATTTTTCATCGCCATCAGAAGTGCCTCGGCATCTTGACGGAATAAAATTCTACGTTGACAATTCTGTCAAAGTGGGCTCATAGTAACATACATTGAAGTGCACTGAACTCGATTTTAGGATATAAGTATATTTTTGATAAACGAGAATTACTGATCAGCGTTCACACCAGCGCAGCCATACGACTGCAAAGAAAAGCTACACAGCTTTCACAGAAATTTGTCAGTTAAAGAAACATTCGCCTTTTTCCTGGGTTTGAACTCAGGACCACCGCTTGTCCGAGACAGCCGCTCTACCCCCTCAGGTAAACAGGACGGTTACCAAATGGTGGGGAGCGAGGGAATTGATTAAAAAATCGATGTTGTTACGTTGTTTGACCACAGTGTAGAGGATTCCCCTAGCTTATAGATTTGTAATACGAGAAAAATTCCACATTAGAAATAACCACATACTACCTTATACAAATGAAGTCGATTTTGGGGCATTCTCCAAAACTTTGGTCTAACACCTCTATTTGATGTGGTTAACTTCAAAGAATGTTTTATTTTTTAAACTATGAAGGTACTTAGGACAAAGGATCCCATAGAAAGAGTTTACTTCTTCTCTGCGGTAAATTACGCTCATTGCAGATTTCATTTCTGTTTTAAGAGTGCTATGTAATATATGCGTACCTAGCAAGATAAGAAATATGTGGCGGTCGGCATACATATGCACCCATGGAGCGCAGCAGCCGCTAGAGAAGGAAAAACACAAAACCTTCAGCCCACCCATATTTCAGCCACAATGCGCTGTCACTCTGGCCACCCATGATGTGGCGTGGATATCTTGCAACACGATTAAAACGTTACAATGTCCGCCGCTACGCTCGTCAGCTCAGGCCGTACCTTCCGCTGACGTTCAAAATCGGTGGAAGACAGCAACAACAAAAGACGAATACGGCGCAGAAATTGAAATGGACACTTTCGCAGTATTCTACGCGTGCAAGCGCGTCACGCTAACGACTGAAACGATGGCGAACGCAACGCGAGCGCACGCTCGGTGCGTTCAGTTAGCGCTCGCTATTTGGCAATCCAGCTCAGCGACGAATTCTCACGTCGTGCAACGCGCCGCGGATTCTTTGTGCGGCAGAAAGACAGCGCCGCGTAAACGCTGCCGTGAAACCCGGCACGCGCTGCAAGACGGAACGAAGCACAGAAAGAACGGGGCCTCGAGGTCTGGCCTCGGCGTGAAAGTCGGTGTGCAAGTGACGCGGTAATCGGGAAGAGGTGGGCCCACACATCCGCCACCATTTTTTTCTTTTCTGCAGCTGTGCTCGTCTTTATTAATTTTTTTTCGGAGAGAAAGGGAGATGTAAAAGCAGGAAGAAGTGCAGTGTTACAGCGAGGGCAACTGTGGTTGCAGCAGCAAAACCAAACGCGAGCAGTGGCGTTCTAGGTCGAGTCGCGATGAACCGCATGCCAGTGGCTGCCCTCTTGCGGCCGAAAAAATAGGAGTATAAAACGCTAGACACGGCCACTGTGCGTCACTCACAACCACCAGTGCCTTCTAGTCCCCCGCACAGCTTCAGAACAGCGAAGCAGAAACGGCAGCAGCATCTCTTGGCAGCAAGAGAACAGACCAGTGTGTGCAGTTTTCAGTGTCGCTTCCCGCTCTCCGAGAGGTTTACTCCAACCGCAGTCACCATGCACCCAGCAGCAGTTGCTTTTGCTCAGGTGAGTAGCTCGTCCTTGAAATAACCCGTCACTAGAACATTCACTTCGTGGGTGTTCAAAAGGAAGCAGGGAAAGTGCGCTAGTTCCTGGCACGAGGGGCCGGCAGAGACAGCACGTTAATATTGTCTGTTACTTTCTAAATTTAGGACATCGTAAACGTACCCCAACTTGTACGGTTCCGATATTTAGGAACGAGAATGTTAACCTACGATAAATAGTTTGGCTTTCTTGTACAACGGGACAAAAATGAGAGCCCAGGTCTTATTCTTGTACTGCATGCAAGTTTTTGCCTGATCTACGTCCCTGGCTTCCCATTTTCGAAAGCTGATCAACATTTTAATCTTTCCTAATGTTTGAAAATGGAGCTGCCTTTTTCATGACATTCATATCTTGAAGAGAAAATGTTCGTATTGCGCAGGGCATGTTTTTATTATACTTAGGCTTAGCTTATGATTGTGACACATAAATACAGTTTAGACAATTGGCCTATGGCATCTACTTGTTATAGAGATGCGTGTGCAGTTTCGATTCCTTCAATGTATTCATAAATAAGTGCTATCGTACTCCCAGGCCTTTGTGATCTCCATGGTACCCATTGCCCTCGCCGGCGGCCAGTTCGGTTTTGGTGGAGGATTCGGCACTTTCGGCCCTTCCTTCGCCGCCACGTTCGCACGGCAAGAGCAGTACTACGTGAGTCATTTCCAATGTTCAGTGTCACACTGGAAAATCTCCCATTTAAGACAGGAAAAAAAGTAGTATTTTCCAAGATCAGTAGGCCTAATTAGGTCTCATTATAAGAATACCATGCTACATCGTAAAACAGCTAAAACAAAGGAACCAGAGCAAAATAATATGTCATAAGAGAGAGACCACAAAGATAGTGATTCGTCAAGTTTGTTTAGTGATGCGCACATTCAGCACGTAAAGACATCGGCGCATTTTGTCTTTTAAACACGGACCGTTTCTTGGGAATGAACATCTCTAAACTTTTATTTCTTTTTCAAATCAACAATGAGCTCCTCACCGCGCTTCCTCGACTACTGCGAGGAAGCGAAATCACAAAATAAGTCAAGTAGTTTTAATTTTCCTTAGTCTCCCCAAGCGATCTGTGAGGCCTGTTGTTAAAGGGCTAATATTGCCCACAATAACTGTACAAAACGATTCACAGTCACCTTATTCCAGCTGGAGAAATGAGTCCAATTTTTCGTGAATAAATTTACAGCTCTTTTAACAGAGTTCCCTGACACTTTCGTACGCAGCCACCGCAACCCTACAGCTTTGGCTACGACAACGTTGACGAGTACGGCACCAAGTCTTACCACAAGGAACAAGGGGATGCCGCCAACGCCAAGACAGGAACTTACGGATACTCGGACGCCAATGGCATCTTCCGCCGCGTCAAGTATATTGCCGATGCGGGCGGATTCCGCGCCAAGATTGACACCAACGAGCCCGGAACCGAGGCCGGAGCTAGTGCAGACGCTGTGTACAACTCCAACCCGCTTCCCGCCGGCAGCTACTATCGCCCAATTGGAGCCGCGTCGCACCATTCGGCCGCCTACACCAGCGCCTCCACGTACGGTTTCGGATACGGCCGCCAGGGCCCGTGGGCAGGCTAATCAATATTGTGACTTAGTGACGCGAATGTGAATGAAAGCAGCGGAGCTTCATGCGGCGTTCCATAGTGACAGGAACGAGCTTCGAAGACGTAGATTCAAGGTCATCCACGAGGTGTGTATAGTGCAGGCTGTCTAGAATGCAATAAAACTTTCAAACGTATGATTCGTTCTTCGTGTATTCTTTTTTTCCTTCAGTGTTTGTTCAAGACAAATGAATGAAATTATATTTTCGCGCATACATGTGAACCTCATCATCATCGTGCTTTATAAGAACTAAAACCAGAGCACTCATCCCTCTCTGCTTTAAGAGCCACTTCCCAGATACAAAGCAGCAGCGTGCGTTTCTTGTTGCCCTACGGAGATGTGGACGTAACCACGAGACAAGGTAAGTCAAGGTAATTCATCCCAAAACAATAGGCTTCATGACGACAATAGCACTGTCATATCAGTTTTGCGCTCAGGGCTGGTGAAAGTGAACCCAGCTTCTTGAATGATGCCTTCTCAAAAGTGCATTCCATCTCCACTACTCCATGAAGATGTAACACTGTCATGCACTGCTTATCAAAACATTTTTTCTCATAAACAATACATGCAGGCTTCAAGTAAGCCATCTATTGGCAATTTAATACAGCCATGAACAAAGTTTGCATACAAAGTTTTCCAGTAGTTCGAAACCGGAACATTGAAGTGCTAGGACCTGTGGGATAAACACCCGAAAAGTCGTGGAATCACTCTCAATATCAAAAATGCTTATTTATTTATTTGTTTTAAAATACTGCAGGCCCCAAGCAAGAGGGGCACACAACATAACAACCGCACAGAAAGAAAAGAAAATACAACACACAGCATCATTAGGTGTTCACAAAGCGAGGAAAAACATCATTAATAATAATAGAAAATGAGGAAATGTTCTTCCATTGCGTTGCTAAAATTACTATTTTGAAAAAGGGATTCAGGGGGCATGTTCCAAACGGAGATGCTTCGGGATAAAAAGCTATACTTAAATGAATTTGTTCGTGTGAAGGTAGAGCTCAGTGTGTGTTCCTTAATGTGTCGTGTTCGTCTGGTGGTAGAGGGTTGAACATAATTAGGTATTGGAATGTTTACCTGAAGTGAAAGAATCTCACGAAGGAACAAAGTTCGGTTTGCTTTGCGGCGATATGAAAGAAGTGGGATTTTATTTTCTGCCATCAGATTTGTGGGAAAATCTAATCGGCTGCATTCGAGGAAAATAACCCTGAATGCTTTCCTGTGGATGATTACAAGGGAGGTAATGTTCCTTGTCGCGTCAGAATCCCAAATAATAAATGCGTATTCGAGATTAGTGCGAAGGAAAGTGTTCCATGCCAAAAGCCTAATATTACAGAGGGCGCAACTGAGTTTTCGTTTTAGGAAAGATAATGGTGACAATGCTGAAGATGACATTTTTGATATGTGAGTTGGCCAGTTCAATTGATTCATAAGTATAAATCCTAAGTACCTATGGCTGGCTGTAACTTGAATGTTGGGGACTTGTAGACAACAAGTGAATTTTCTAATATGTTTTTTTTTGTTACATGTAGCAGTACAGTTTTCTTGATGTTAAGGCTCATGCTACGATCCACATCCCATCTGTCAATAGCTGCCAAATAATCTTGGAGAACACCATGCTCTTAGGAGTCCCTTATCTTTTTCAACAATATGCAATCATCTGCAAATAATCTGATGGATACAGAATACGAAACCACACCAGGCAAATTATTTATATATATGGGAAACAATAAGGGACTCAATACAATTCCCCACGGTACACCAGAAGTGACGACCAGGGATTCGGAAACAGCACCATTGACCTCCAGAAACTGACTCCTGTTTTCTAGATATGCATCACTGCATTGAATTATGTGATCACGAAGACCGATGAGCTGTACTTTATAAATAAGCTTATTGTGTGGGACCATATCGAAGGCCACGGAAAAGTCACTCTAAAATATCACTTTAAAATTTCCCAAAATATTGTTATTCCTAGTAGCACAATATGCATGCACAGAAGTTGCGGAGGAAGTCCTAAGCTGAGTGTTAAGGGAAATATTATTTACTGGGCTGAAAAGTTCGGTCCAAAAAGCACTCTATGTTTTGGCAGTTTTCACGATACGACGGGGTGCCACTGTTTCTCCAATTTGGCGGCACTACGGAGAACTGTTTCTACGAGTAGCCTACACGAAGCGTGCATGTTTGGAAATTTCACGAGAAACCTGGGCTCGTTTGTCGGTCGTGGCAACATCATGTCCGTTAGTCATTCGTTATCGGCGGCCGGAAAGGATTAAACGAGACAGAGAGAAATCGCTCTGGTGTGTAAAAACGGCTGTCGTGAATATGTACAAGAAAAACTTTCGTTTGGGCGAGTTGGTTCATCTTTGAACGAGTACGTGCTTGCGCGAAGAAGACGGGACAACAAAGAAACACACACGACATATACAGAGCGCTCTGTTAAAAAAAGGACGGTACAGTGTGCAACGCGGTACACTGGACGCGGTATGTAGCGGTACAGTAGACGCACGCTTTGAATATAATTAAAAACAGTAAAATCGACGTTGGAGTCTTGTACAGCGGATGGCTGAGAGAACTAGAAGCGCAACTTTTGCATTTAGCTCTACAGGAAAGGAAGCCTCAGCGACTGCCTTGCGGCTTACGCTGAAAACAAGCTAGAAACTTAGCCCCTGTCGCATGAGCTGGGACTGCTAAAGCTGCCTTCGTCATGTGTTTTTTTTTTTGTTCACAAAATTGAATAACCACGTGCGACTTTAGATACAACTATAGATATTTAATCATATGTACAGGTCGAAAGGGAGAACATTATTCAATAGTCTTCTCTGCGCATTATTATTACGGAGTAACCACGCCTTGCGCTCTCTGCTTGTTCGTAAGCAGTCGGTGAAAGCCACATCATGAAAATAAGAGCACAGTGATAGGATATTTCCGTCTGATCCCATCAGGTCCTTACCATCCGCTCGTCAAAGCGCATGTTGCATGTTGCAGCGGAAGCACGAGGCAGTAACGCCGCGAAAAAAGTTTTCAGGTTATAGGGCTCCCGTAAATATCATCACATCATCTTGTATTTATAAGTAAATCACCATATCACCCTCTCCTTGAATAACAAATCGTCATAGACGCGCACCGCAATAAGGCCTTCTGCTAGGACATGCACGCACAAAATTCCTCGCTCTCCCTGAGCAGTGTGGGATCAGCGATGGTTATTAAAATATAGCTTCTCGTATTTACATAGGTGCACGGAAAGCATCTCTTGAGCATTACATGCTCGGGGCCTGATAAGAACTGCGCTCTCGTGGTCCCACAAACGCGCATCTTCAGAGCGTGGAAACTACCTGTCCCATGTTCTATCTGCAATACTGTCGTCACAAAACGCGCGCAGTGATATTTCCATTTCTTCTATCTCATCGGCATTCAAACTTGCATGTAACATAGGTCCTAAGATATATTTTTTCGCACAAAAATGTCAACAACAACGTCTAAGTGTACCGGTGAGATATTCACGCGACGAGGAACCGATGTGGCTCTGCGCAGCCATCCCTTGTAGATTAGTTCTCGGCGCTGCCGTAGCGCTGCTCCGATTTCACCAAAATTTCCAGTATGCGATATGAACACGGCTAAATCCACCTGAAACAATGAAATCCCTGCCGACTGTAGCACACTCCAAGCAAAAGCTGCAAGTTTGCTATGCACACAATTGTGGGCATAGCGCCAGCTTCCCTACAAGAAGTCCCTCCACTAAAACCTGAGCAGTGCACAACGTCAGAGAATTATGACCGGACTTGCAGCACTCATACCATACATTCTATTTACTAACTGCCGGTCACAGTGCTCTTCATTTCTTCTGACGACTGCAGTACGCGGCCTGTGGGAAACGTTTGTGAGCTGGGCAAAAAACACAAAACCAAACTAAAGTAATTTCTGACGGGCTGGGAAGGGATATCTTGTAAAAACAAGTTGGGGGGAGGGGGGGGAGGGGGGGAGTTGGTGGACTTAGTAAACGACTAAATACAACACACATATTAGCGTCCACAGTCTCTTGACATGCCAAAGAAATTACTAGAATAATAATGGGAGCGGTGCAGTTTGGCCAGCGCTCTGATGAAAAGCATTGCATCTAACTGGGGCCCCTGAAAAGCAAAGTATGCTAGAGTTGCAGGCATGTCAATAGCCGAATTTGGGGTCATAATTGGAGCGAGCGAACACGCTAAACGCTTCGAAATAAATAAACATCATGGTTAAAAAAGTAAGAAACGATAGCCGAAGCGCTGACAGGTACAAAGAGAATAATGCGCATTACAGAAAAAACTCGAGCTAATTGATCTCCTTGACAAGAGAATACGTCTGCGCTAGTTGGTGATCGAACATATTCAGACCGTCATACCGGTGAAATGACGGGGCAGACAGGACCACACTCGCGTATTTCGCCTGCTGTCTGTCACGCCACGTTGTTCATTAGCTAAGTTATCATGCTAATATGGCCGATATTAGAAAGTAAACATGTTTCCGTATGAATTGGGAGAAAAAAAGCGTTGGCAAGACATGAAATGAGGCGAATAGACTTACAGCCGATAGATAAGAGAGTAGAGCTCGAAAGACAGGACAAAACAAGAGGGCACCACATGCGCTAACATTCTATTGATTTTTATTGAAAGCAAACACAGTTTTTTTACACTACCAGAACGGGAACACATCATCCCACAATCTTATAATTCAGCAAGCCACTTTCCACCAAACCTTCTGCGTCGTCAAGAAACACCATCTCCCTCCTAGATAAACAGAGGGACTGCTGTGACAATCTTATTTCTAGTTTTTTTTATTTCCCTGGAAGGTGCGGTGGAAAGTGACTTGCTTTGTGACAGGATTGTGGGATGATGTGTCCACGTGATCTCAGTGTACAAAAACCTGTGCTTGTACCCGAAGCGGTCGCGGGTGGCGCAAAACATGAATACGTAACACAGCTTTTCATGACGATAAAAGCGCACAAGCCAAAACTTAGATTCTTGCGCGCTGTTCACAAACATTCACCTGCAAATTTAACTCGCGCGTAGCAAACGGCAGCGCGTAGCTTTCTTTTGCCCGTGCACCGGTGCCCCCGACCAGGTATGACCGTTAGTTAGAATTGAAGTAATTGACGGCACTGACACACAAAGCGCAGGCACCCAAACGCAACAATTCACGCACTTCTTACAAATGTAGAACCTGATTAAGACTCAATTATGGCGGAGTTCAAATTAATAGGGATTGTGCAATTGTAAAAAGAGCAACTAGCATAACGAAAAGGGAAGCTTGGCCGCCGCGGTGGATCAGCGGTTATGGCTCTTGGCTGCTGACCCGAAAGACGCGGGTCCGGTACCGGCTCCGGCGGTCGAATCTCTATGAAGGCGAAATTCTAGAGGCCCGTGTACTGTGCGATGTTACAGCACGTTAAAGAACCCCAGGTGGTCGAAATTTCCGGAGCCCTTCACTACGGCGTCTCTCATCGCCTGAGTCGCTTTGGGACAGTAAACCCCATAAGACAACCAACCAACCAAAAGGGAAGCTGAAACCTAGCCCATTACGCCTGTTACCCGTCTATAATAATCGGCGCCTGTTATCACCCCCCCCTCCTTACGCCAACGCTTCTTTTGTCGCCGAATTCCACGCAGTTCTTCAATGCATAACTGCAACGCACCGTCAGTCAACTATTTTACTGTTCGTAGACTTTATCTCTCCCGCTGTTACCTGGTCTAATCTCGCCAAAACGCTATCAAAGAATAACATTGAAAGTGACTTCGTAAACACGTGCCTAACCTTTGGACTAACGCAAGTAGTCTCCCAACCAACACGTCATAGCAGCAATTCGTCTTATACACTCGATCCGATCCTTACCTCTGACTCCGATAAGCTTTCTTCACTCACACATTTACCGGCTGTTAGTGACGATTACATCGTGCACGGTTCGTTTCATTGCCATCTACCGTGTACACCAACAGTAATGAAAACCATAACATTATATGACAAAGGAAACTATTTCGCAATGAACACTGCACTTGAGGAATTTCCGTCTGGCTTCTTGAGGACTTTTCAAAACGCTCCGCTGGGACTAACTGGTTACTTTTCAAGAATAAAATGCATGAGCTGATAAAAGCGTACATACCCACAATCACTGTAACCGATAAACAATTATCGCCACTGTTCAACCGCACGCTGAAACGTCTCAACAACAACAAGAAAAGTTTCTCCCGCTCTGATAAGTGAATTAACAACGAATGCTCATGGGAAAAATATTACACTGCGGAAAAGAAGTTTGAGTCACTTGCTAACAAAACAAAGCGTATTTTCTATTCATCAGTTTTGCCAACCATGCTAAAAAATAACCCTAAAAATTTTTGGAGTACTATAAACCCTAAACGCTCGCAACGATTAGAATTATACGATCACTGCAATCACCTCATTCCTCCAAATCAATCAGCCGAAGAACTAAACCGTGCATTCAGTTCTGTTTTCACGCAAGAACCTGCTAACGCTTTACGAGATTTTCCCCATTACGATCACACTGTTATGCCTGAGATAACTTTTAATCCTCCCAGTATTGTGAAAATCATTGACTCATTAAGACTTTAATCTTCTGCAGGTGTCGATGGCATTAACACCAAGGTATTAAAACATACGAAAAACACTGTCAGTGTGACTTTATGCAATATTTTTCAGCAATCATTGTCATCGGGAGTGGTGCCGGAAGACTGGAAGGTATTCAAGGTTGTTCCAGATCCGAAAAAAGGTCCTCCATCTTTATGTTCTAGTTATCGTCCAGTTCACTAACTAGCGTTTGTTCAAAACTAATGGAGCATGTGCTTTACTCTCACATAGTAAATTTCCTGATATCTGTCACTTCTTTCCATCCTGATCAGCATGGGTTTCGCAAAGAGCTATCTTGTGATAGTCAACCAGCTTTATTCATTAACGACATATGTTCTAATCTCAATTCAAACATTCCGGTGGACGCTCTCTTTCTGGATTTCGAAAAGGCATTCGGCAAGGTTCCCCATCAGACTTCTACTTAAACTTTCAAGTTTACGCCTCAAACCCCTTGTATTGGATTGGATACGCAATTTTCTCACTAACCGGAAACAATTTGGGTATGCTCATAAACTCTCGTCATCTTGCTCCCCAGTCCTTTCCGGTGTCCTCCAAGGTACCGTGCTTGGGCCTTTGCTCTTTCTAATCTATATTAACGACCTGCCTAATAATATGACCTCTCATATCCGCCTATTTGCTGACGACTGTGTAATCTACCGCCCCATCCATAACACCTCTGACTTCCGCTTACTTCAAGACGACCTTAAACGTGTTGAAGCCAGGTGGAACACTTGGTTAATCTCCTTAAACACTAATAAAACATCACTGCTTTCTTTCCATCGGCGCCATAACTCTCAACCCTTCAAATATGAAACAAGTGCATCTGAAATATCATCTGTTCGTTCGTATAAATATCTCGGCATCACATTTTCTACACACTCACTTGGTCAGCATACGTAACAAACATAACAAACGAAGCCAATCGCACTCTTGGCTACCTTCGTAGGAACTTGCGACTCCCTTCTGCTTCAAGCAAAACATTAACATACCTCACATTTGCCTGGCTGAAGTTGGAACACGCATGCTCAGTCTGGGACCCTCATCAATCTAACCCTTCGAACACCCTCGATTCAGTTCAGAATCGCGCAGCTAGATTTATTTGTCGGACTACTCGTACCACAGCAGCGTCACTGCACTTTAATCTGAGGCTGATCTTACTAATCTCGAGTCCAGACGTTGCATCTTTAGGCTCTGGCTCTTTCATAAATTTTATCACAGCCCACTTGATGTTTCAGCTATCTTGCCAGCTCATCGCTTATCAAGCCGTACCAACCATCCCGAAGCAGTCTACCCTCCCCCAGCACAGACTACAGCTCATCTTCGCTCAATTTTCGTGCAAACTGCTCGAGACTTGAACAGCCTGCCAAACGACTCCGTGCACCAGTCCGATCCACTGGACTTCAAGGCTGCCATCCAATCTCTCATTAGCGGAACATTCAGCCCATCCCTCATGTAATACCCTATTCCTGGGGAATTTGAGGTATTGATAACAAATGAATAAATAAATACTTTAAAATCATACCTACGTCGAGCAGCTGCTATGTCCAACAGCTCAAAACACCAAAGGGCTCAGTGACATCAATCATGCACTAGATGGTGCTGAAGACAGGTCAAGCCTCATGCATAAAAACAGAGCGAAAAATTTAAACTTTTTTTTTGTGACAAAGCTCTGAATCGAAATTGAGCCGAAAGAAACTGACAGAAGATCGGGTTGGCACGGTGTTTGTAGACGGGCACTGTCCTGTCATCATCAAATTAATGCTTTCCATACCAAGAGAACACATTATGTCAGAGATATTCAAGTTGGATAACAAGTCCAACAATACCGGTAAAAACTTTACAGCAGCTACCCGCTCCAATCGTATGGAAATGATCTTCTTTGCACGTGAACAAAACTCCCCTTCCTATTTCAAAAGAAGAATTTGGTAATTGCACCAAAACCTTACATCTAGAGTAGATATCAAAATTGTGCGCGAAACAAATGCGAAATGGCTATATAACAGTTTCTCTCCGTGACGTATCACCAGAGAAGCATCTTTCAGGTCTGAAAGCCACAGATCAGAAGACAGAAATGACACCTAAATTTTAGTTATTTACGCTCACGTTGCATCCATTATGTAGAAGCGAAAAGACAGCACAATAATACAATCTTGAGAATCATGTTAACCAAAACGTGGCCTACTGCCTTTGTGAAAGAAAGAAATCTTTTCGTATTTGCCATAATTCATAATAGAAAGTTATACCATATCGTTACCGTGTTTACGTTGCCATTTACCGTATTAGCGGATGGTAGATGCCGCACTTTCCGGTTAGCGATGCGCACGCTAGAAGACGTGTTAGTATACCGTCTCCCCCGTAATAAGTTACCATATGGCAAAAACGAATGATGATGATGGCAGATGCCCCATCATTAATTACAAAGATAAATACCCATGCAAAGCATTCTTTTGCAGTGAGATACTACACGCTCTTGAAGCATCTTTTTCTCCGCATATAAATATGTGCACACTACTTTTCTGTTAATCGCCGGCTCAGCCGCTTTAAAAATACCAACTCCTTGAAAAATATTCTGAAGAGCAGACAAGTTTACTACTCAGAACGCAGTAAGCTTGGGTACGCTGCACTTACTGCGTTACGAACGCTATAAAAAACGCAGCTACAACACCGTCTGTTTGTCGCGCGCAGCGTCGCTTTGGATGTTTGGATGCCTGTTTTGGATGTAAATATACTGGCACCATCTGGTGAAAGTAAGTCAAAGCGCTTGAACTCTTAATTAACTGAAGAAACTTTTTTTTCTGAATTTATTGGTGAACATGACAAGCACTACCGGAAGTTTTTGTTTTTGAAGCAGGAGAACTATGAAAATAAAGGAAAACGTTAAAGCTGGCACAAAAAGTACAAAGTTGTTGCTACTTTGGCTACGTTCGAGTATAGTTAGCTTAGCTGCTCGCAAATCGCTGAATTATCTTGACAACATGGGCTAGTTGTCACTTAAACCTCGACGTACGAGTGGAAGTGTGAGTATTAAGAGCGAATGCCTTCATTTAGATCAAGAAATGGCGCCGAAGAAAGCGGCGGCGATGCTGTATTTGGTCCGAAGCGGCCGTGCAGGGCGCCACCATGTTTGTTTACGAGCGAACGTTAACTCTCTCTGGAACGATAAAAGAGGTTTCGTAAAATGCTAGCAGTCTGGGAATGTGCGCGCATGCGCAGATGTCGCTAGTCGAGTCCGGGGAACAGTAACGTAAACACGGTAACGATATGCTATAACTCTCTAATATATAGAAAAGCCCGTTCGCTGAATAAAGACTGTGGCGTCTAAATTCCATTATAAAGAAAGACGTGTCAGTCTAATAAACAAAATGACGCTCTCTTAGAGATGCTAGGGGCGACCTTCTGTAAAATGGGCGCACTTATCGTGTTAGGCGTGTGCTACCGTCCCCCGAAAAGGTTTTATTAAACACTTAAATGTAAGTAGCCATGCGCACAGTTTATTTTTTGGCAGATTTTAATTACCCAAACAGAGATTAGTTTCAGAATTAATGTCCAGTTTCCATACAATGCAATGATCTTGTTCATTACTTGTTAGACTAAAAGTTAACGCTGGTGATCGCACAGGCCACAAGGAAAACTTTTAGCGCATCGAACACCACGGATAGCACTAACTCTGTCACTTCATGATTGTACTTTCTAGCTTATTTTAAATAAGCAACCATAAGGCTATCCTCTCTAAATCAACATTCCTTAGCTAGAAAGAAAAGCTCGCTAAGAAATAAATACGGCTTCAGGACCCCGGTGGTTACCGAGGAACAAAGGCAGAGCTAACAAAAAAAAATTGACAGTGGCTTAGCTGTGGTTAAGCCTGGATCATCATCATCATCATCAGCCTGACTACACCCGCTGCAGGGCAAAGGCCTCTCCCATGTCTCTCCAATTAACCCTGTCCTTTGTCAGTTGCCGCCACTGTATCCCCGCAAACTTCATAATCTCATCCGCCCACCTAACTTTCTGCCGGCCCCTGCTACGTTTGCTTTCTCTTGGAATCCACTCCGTTGCCCATAAGGACCAGTGGTTATCTTGCCTTCGCATTACATGCCCTGCCCAAGCCCATTTTTTCCTATTGATTTCAACTAAGATGTCATTCACCCGCGTTTGTTCCCTCACCAACTCCGCCCTCTTCCGATCTCTTAACATTACACCTATCATTTTCCTCCTATCAATTTGGGATCATGAGAGGGAAATAACTAGAAGAATAAGAATGAGGTGGAGCGCATATGGCAGGTTCTCTCAGATCATGAATGGTAGCTTACCAATATCCTTCAAGAGAAAAGTATACAACAGCTGTATCCTACCGGTACTCACCTATGGGAGAAACGTGGAGGCTAACAAAGAGGCTTCAGCTTAAGTTAAGAACAACGCAGCGAGCTATGGAAAGGAAAATGATGGGTGTAACGTTAAGAGCCTGGATATACAAGCGAAAAGGTACAGTTACGCTTTGTTTGACGTCATGGCTGTCGCAGTTCGCGCACAATGCAGTGGGAGCACAACGATAACGGTGGAGGCGTTCGGCCGTCCACACACTGCCTGTACAGAGGCGAAGGAGGAGACGCGCGTGTAGTGAATACGGTGCTGTCTTAGAAGGTTGTTTTAGAGGCATGTACTGTGGTGTCCATTCCTTTCGTGTGCACGCCAAGATATGAGAGGCAGGCATTTCCTTTCCTCAAAACCAATTTTCATTTCATTTTATTTTCCTTAAGGCCCTTACGGCGCACCCGCCGCGGTGGCTTAGTGGTAAGGCGCTCGTCTACCGAGCCGGAGTACCCGGGTTCGAACCCGATCGCGGCGTCCGCGTTTCGATGTAGGCGAAACGCAAGTGCACCCGTGTGCTGTGCGATGTCAGTGCACGTTAAGAATCCCCAGGTGGTCGAAATTATTCCGGAAACCTCCACTACGGCACTTCTTTCTCTCTTTCTTCTTTCACTCCCACCTTCCTTCCTTCCCTTACGGCGCGGTTCAGGTGTCCGCCTAGATATGTGAGACAGATACTGCGCCGTTTCCTTTCCTCAAAAACCAATTTACCCATTTACCTTACGGCGCGGTTCGGGTATCCTACACCTTACATGATTTCTCTCCCCACGCAGGATCACATATATCAGAAGCCCCTACCGCTCAATACGAGCGCTAGTCTCCATCAGGGTAGGCGGCAGGCACGAGCGAGCTCGAGGCTGCACAGCTGCAGAGTCCGAGGAAGTAGCTGTTGCTCTAGCGGTGGTGGAGGGCTATAGAACCGGGCGGTCGTTAACAATACTCACGGACTCTCAAACAGCCTGCCGAAATTACATGAATGGCAGGATAGGTCGTCACGCGCGCCGTATACTCCTCGCAGCGAGCGACAGAATTAAAAACCAGGAAGAACAAAACGACAAGATCCCATACAAAATTGTGTGGGTACCGGGGCACACGGGGGTGGCAGGGAACCTAGAGGCCGACAGGATAGCTCGAGGATACATTACTTTCCGAGCATCCGAGACCGCGGAACTCGCGCCAGCACCCAGGGAATACTCGGCCATACTACAAAACTATAGAGGCAGAAGAATGCGATATCCGCCACCGCACAAATCTCTCAGCAGAGAGGAAGCTGTCACTTGGAGACAATTACAAACAGGCTCTTTCCCAAACCTACATATATTAAACAAAATGCACCCTACGATATACGCTGACAAATGTCCCTGGTGCGACGAAAAACCTACTCTATACCATATCACATGGGCCTGCCAAAACATAGACGTGGTCCCCAAAATACAAAACCCGAGTGCGGAGCAGTGGGAGACTCTGCTGTCCAGCGACCGCTGTGAAGACCAACTAGGTCTGGTACAGCGAGCTCAACGGGCGGCATTGGCCAGCGGAGCCCTGGACTGAGGGCAACCGACCACTGATTAGGGGCGGACGACTTCGACAGGGAAGGCTCCTGGGGGTAGAACCAAGACGTCTCTGAAGATGCCCCCAAACCGCAGGAAAAACCATTAGTGAAAATTAAGTTTTCCTTTCCTTACACCAAAACATACAGCAACCGCTCCGATATCCTTTATGTCGACGCGGCAGAAATTTATAAACCAGGATATTTCACGGCTGTCGCAGCCTATGAAGACGGCACAGTGGGGGCCGCCGCCACTATCTGAACTAATTCGCCTGCAGAGGCGGAAGCAGCCGCCATCGCAATTCCTCTAGCCCACTCCACCATTGACATAAACGTAACCGAAATTTCCACGGATTCCCAGGCCGCGTACCGCCACTACCTAAAGGGCGTGGCGACGCCGGCAACACATCGTATTCTTTCCACGGCCAGCTCTCTCGGTCGAACAGTTACTCTGTCGTGGGTCCCTGGGCACGCCTCGATCCCCGGTAATGAGCGCGTTCATGCGCTGGCCCGAGAACTCTCCTTCCGGACCACGGATGATCAGGCACCCAACCCCGCGCAAGAGGCCCCATCGGTCCTCTCTACATACAATCAAATCACCACATTCTACAAACTCAGCCGCATGACACTGCCACCACCCCACAGCACCTTGTCGCCCTCATCCAGCGCCACATGGCGACAATTACAGACAGGCTGCTTTGTTTCCCCCCCACCGTCTCTCATGCTTTCACCCCACCTCTCTTCCTGATTGTAAAACCTGTGGCGTGCCCAGATCCACAATTCTCTACTACCTTTGGGAATTTCCTTCCCCCAAGGCAGTACCCCCCGTCCCCAATCCCACTCATTCTTCCTAGGAGGCTGTTTTACGGACCACTCAGCCCGCTAGCCAGGAATGGTTGGTGCATCGGGCTTTGCGTGAAGCACAAGTCCGTGGTCTCCTGGACCAGTAGGGGACCACCCTGAAAGATTTTTTTTTGTGTGTGTGTGTTATAAAGTTTTTCCATACTTCCATCCACCGAGATATGAGAGAGACAGGCGTGATTTCCTTTCCTTAAACCAATTTTCTTTTCATTTTCCTTCCCTTAAAGCGCGGTTCGGGTCTCCACCAAGATATACTGTTTGTCTTTTATTTAATTTTTTTATTCCTGACATTTTATCTCTTTCATTTCTTTTTTTTATTCTCATTAATGTGCTTATTTTTATTCTTTATTTTATTACGGAGTCCGCGGCCAATCTGCGCTGCGCGTGACGTCGCTCGGTTTCGCGCATGCGCAGAAGTGGCAAATCTGGCCTCCGGCTCACGCGAAGCGCGTTGTTGACGAGCCTAGTGAAGCTTTTCGCTTCAGTAATTACTGTTCTTACAAAAGCGTATTTCATGTCCGTTCTATAAGAGAACAATAGAGCATACGCACGACAAAATAAAGAGTAAAGCTGCTAAAAAAACATACACAAGAAAGGGTACGAGGCATGTGTGCAGACGCACCGCAGCACAGGCTGTTTATTTATTTAATCAATAACCCCCTAGAGGCCCTCAGTCGAGTTTATTACATATGTGGGAGCACAGACACAAAAGAATGCAAAACAAAAATGTGCCAGCACCAAGGTGTAATACATAAATACAGAACAAAGCAGAAGTATAAAACAAAGCAAGAAAAAGGAAAAATAACACGTAATATACATTATAATTCACAAGAAAACAGAAGAGATAGTCCATCAGAGGCTTAACATAACAACTGGAACAAAACAAAATAACAGAACAGCTGAATGCAGAGCCATTCCAGACAGACATTTCGGTTAGAAGTTCGTGAAACTTGTTAAGGCTCCTTTCTGAAGCGATGTGTGAAGGTATATTATTCCAGTCGACTATAGTACGAGGTATGAAAGCGTTCGCAAAAGAAGAAGTGTGGCATGATATGCGTTTCACTTTCAGCGGGCGGTCGCGACATGGTAAAAAATATTCTATTGACTGAAAAAAACCTCATGGAGCAGATCACTATGGTAATGTTTATGGAAAAGAGCGAGGCGTGTTAGTTTTCGACGATGTGACAACGTATCAAGTTCTGCGCGGGCCTTTAGTGCGGTGACGCTAGTATGACGAGAATAATCCGAAAATATTAACCTAACGGCACGGTTCTGCAAATGTTCCAACTCATCTATAAGGTAAGCTTGATCCGGGTCCCAGATGGCCGACACGTATTTGATTTTAGGCTGCATTAAAGTAACGTATGCTAGTTTCTTTAGGTGAAAATGCCGTTGTTCAAGGTTACGTTTTAGGAGACCAAGAGAGCGGTTAGCAGCTGCCAGAATTTGGCTAAGATGGTAATTCCATGTTAAATTAGACTGAAGATGTAGTCCAAAATACTTGTAGAAAGTAGAAAGTTCAACCGGGCTATTCAGGAGAGTGTAACATGTCGGGATGCGGCGTGACTTGCGAGTTGAAGGGACAAGTTTTGTTTAGAGGAATTAAGGGTATTCCACCAAGACGAACACCAGTTGCCAATGGAATATAAATCAGTTTGCAAAGATTAGCGGTCGGAGTCATTAGTAACGTTACGGTATATACCACAATCATCAGCGAATAATCTGATTTTGGATGAAACGCAATCGGGTAAGTCATTTATGAAGATTACAAAAAGTAAAGGTCCCAGAACGCTTCCCAGAAACAGGTGAGGAGAAAGAAAGATCATTACTGACAGAAATAAACTGAGATCGACATGCATGAAAAGCCTTAACCCAGGCAGTAACATCATAATGAATGGTCAAGTGGGTTAGTCTGAGCAAAAGTCTGTGATGGGGGACCCGGTTGAATGCTTTAGAAAAGCCTAAGAATAAAGCATCGACTTGTTTGCCTGCTTCCACTGATGAAAAAAGGTCGTAAGTGAATCCGGAAAGTTGGGTGTCGCATGAGAAACCCCTTCGAAATCAATGCTGCTATTTGAGTATGATGTTGTGGTGCTCAAGATAGCTGATAATATTATTGTAAAGAACATATTCAATGAGCTTAGATATGGAGCTATTTAAGGATATTGGAGGATAGTTGAGAGGATTAGAGTGGTCACCAGATTTGAATATGGGTATTACTTTAGCTACGCGTCAATGACTAGGAATCGAACAAGATGATAATGATTGTGTAGAGGTGGATGACAATACTGGATAAATGCTCTCAGAGATGTTTTCAAGAATGTTGTTGTTAAAGCCCAGAGGATCAGAGCTAGAAGTTAGTTTATTATTATTCAGGAGGGATTTAGTTCCTTCATCATTAATAACTATTTCGGGGAAAGAAACCTGAAGAAATCGATCTAGGCTGGGAGGTGAAGCGGTGCCTTCAAAAGTAAATACACACGAGAATGCTGTAAGAACCATCTGTGTACATCAGATCAGAAGTTGGAGTGTTATTTGACTCGGGAAGAATAATGTCATCCCAACTGGAGGGATTAACAACGCGCCAGAATCTTCTTGGGTTATTGGTGGTGAAAGTTGGCCAAACATTGCTGAAGAATTCCCTGCGGGCTTTTTTTAGCAAAAATTTGTATTCCTTATCGCTCGGCTTATGCCTGTCAAGTGAATGAGCAGTTCTTTGTGCTTTGCTTGTCTATAAACACATTTTTCTTATTATTAGCTCTACGAAGCCTATGATCAAATCAGCGTAAACTTGGGTTGCACTTTATCGATATAAGTTGAATGCACTGATTGATGAGGTTAGTAACTGTAGTTTTGAGCAACATCCAGTTCTCCTCAACAGAATGAGAGGACCAATCAGAAAGGTAGTGCACTGAGAAGGCGGTTAATTCAGAGTTCATTTTATGAAAGTTAGGCCTGTAGTAACATCTTATCTTTTTTGGAACAGTTATTCTTTCGCTGAACGAATGGTTGATGTGCCCGGTGGTAATGTCATGCTCGGAATGCCCTTCATGATGAACTACATCTGAACAATTATTTGGGTCACTGGTTAGGGAGAGGTCCAAAATATTTGCGGGATGTACCAATGACCGAGTAGGCTTAGAAATAATTTGACATAACAAAGAGTCAGGACACGTCTGTATGAAGGCATAAGCATCTTTGTCACAAGGAAGGGCAGACAACATATCCCACTTGATGTTGGGAAAATCCCACCACCGAGCGGGGGCGGAACTACTAGTCGGCTGTAAAAGCTTACGGGCCAGAACAAGGGTGTTCATTACAGTAACTGCGCTCTGACTGGGTTGGATGACGTGCACTACCCGGCAAAATCTGAAGTTTGCGCTCGTCCCGTACTCTGCCTTTTGTGTGTGTGCTTTTCGCGCAAAATTACAACGTTACAAAGATACACAACAACTAACCCGACATGTTATACTTAAGCTAAACGAGCTTAATGAGAAGAGTGAAGCTAGGACCTGCGTCAACATTAAAAATAAAGCGTCAACCTCGTGGCTCAATAATGCAGTTATAAATTTATGATCAAGTTAGACGGCTATACAGGACTGCAGCCTTAAAAAATTCATGCGTGTGGGAGGCACACAAAGCAGCTGATGGAGAACAACTGATGTCCGCAGGCCGGCGAAGCGACGCTTTTTTGACACAGCAGTGCCAGGTATGCTTAGAAGAAACCACACACGACTTTTGAATTCAATAAATACCTCATGGAACTCTTCGGTAATCATTATTGACATTAGGCTCCGCGGCGGCTCAGTGGTCCTGGCGCTCGGAAGCTGCCCCGAAAGACTATGGTTCGATCCCGGCCGCAGCGGTCGAATTTTGAATGAGGCAAAATTCTAGAGGCCCGTGTAGTGTGTGACTTAAGTGCACGCTAAAGAACCCCAGGTGTTCGAAATTTCCGGAGGCCTTCACTACGGCGTCCGTCATAGCCTGAATAGCTTTGGGACGGCAAACCCCATAAACCAAATCAAACCTATGATGACATCGGTGATGAGCCACTCAAAGACAGTGAATTCGCAAAGGATTTCAACCAGCGATTTTGTTCGATCCTCACGCAAGGACACCGTCTGAAGTTCCCCAAACCCT
This sequence comes from Amblyomma mixtum, assembly GCF_055824585.1. Classification (NCBI taxonomy): domain Eukaryota; kingdom Metazoa; phylum Arthropoda; class Arachnida; order Ixodida; family Ixodidae; genus Amblyomma; species Amblyomma mixtum. The sequence continues at coordinate 180,345,222 of NC_143016.1, read as the reverse complement.
CTCGGACACTGATTTGTGAAACTATATCACGAATAGCATGGTAGAGAGAGGGTGCGGTAGATGGTCCTTGGCGATCACAAAATGAACAAGGGAGGGGAAAACCTCAGGTTGCTAGAGCCAATGTTTCGACAAGGGGACTTGTCTTCGTCTGGGCAAAGCGTTCATCATCGGCAGGGATTAAATAGGGCCTTCGCTCCGAAGAGGGAGGCCCCGGGGGTGGGGAAGGAAAGTGGTGTGGGAGGGTTGCGTGTGAGGAAGGGGAGGGAGGTGAATCATGATTCGTTAGGCTGCAATAGTGGAACAACTTATATCCGGGGGGTGTGTAATGAACAAAAGGCTTTGAAGGGGCTGCGACGGGGGGGGGGGGGGGGGGGAGGCGCTGGGTGAACCTGCAAAACTCAGATAAAAGGATTAGTCAGCGTGGTACAGGGAAATGAGAACAAGCAAAAAAAAAGGGGGCTGGCACCGGAAGGAGAAAGGGAGGGGGGCATTTTCATATTTTAAGGTTTAATCAGGAGCTCGCAATGCTAATATAAATTTTAAAATACAAACCTACTCAGTGAATCCCTGGATTTATTTTCGGGCAGTCAATTTACTAGCGGAATGTGCAAATGAATAGAAGAAGTTTGTTCCCATCTTTAAATATTCCAATAAATGCCCATCTACCACTATCGACCCACATCATTAACAGGCGTCTTATCTAAAATTATAAAAGAATCTTGAACAATATTAACCACCTGCGAGCAATATAATTTTTGTACACACAGCGCAACACGAATTTTGTAATGAGTTTCCTGCAAAACCCACATGTCTTCGCGACCTGCACATTAGCAGCCATAAAACTCAAGAACAGACGCTATTTTCCTGATTTTGAAGAGGCTTTGAACGGAGCTCCTCATTGCCAGTTAATGCACAAATTATCGCATTAAAATATTCACGGATTTGATCTTTCATGAGTTAAAAATTTCTTTGACGACAGAAAGCAGTTCGTAGTGATTATACTAAAGGGTTGGGTTTCTGTCGTTTCTCAGGTATCGGTGCTCGGCCCGCTTTTCTTTCTCTTCTTGTCTTTCTCTGTATGTACGCAAGCTGCTATTTGTTCAATGCCATGTAACCATTTCTTGTACAATTTGCTTTTTCCCTTCCTGCTTGGACCAAAAAGGTCTCAGTATCATGTAAATAAATAAATAAATAAATAAATCTCTGACGGTTTCTGTGGTGTACAAAAACTGCAACGACATAACGCAACTTGGGTGTCGTGTAAAGCGGCATGTTCACCACAAGACATTATGTGCGCCGATATTTCATGGCAGGAATGTTCCCCTTTCGCCCCATGAAAATGGGGCCACCATCGTCGCGTTCAAAGGTGCAACCTCCAACCAAGTAGCTAAACGCCAATGCCCCTGAGCTACCCCGCTGGGTCTTCTATGTATTGAGCCAAGCATTGCATAGCCTACTAACCCGCATTGCTAGCCCAGTGAACGGAGCCGTTTCTTTCCACTTAAGTCGGCACAAACTATTACGCACGTGCGAACAAGACGGAAGGCAACAGAACTAAATGCTCTCCGCGTGGGAGGGCGACAGCGTGGAAAATACGTCCGGTGGCGAGGGGGCTCGGCGAAGCCTAGGTCGTGCCTCCGCGTGAAAGTTGGTGTGAAAGCGACGCGATGACCGGGATGCCTTCCGCACTCGCTTCCGCGCGCGCGTGCAGTTGTTTACTTGTTGTTTCTGCCACGGGAATGAAGGCGCAAAGAATTGAGAGCGGTGAAAGAGCTGCTTCGGTGGCGACAGCTCGAGCGCCAGCAACAATGCGAGCACCGCCACTTGGTCAAGCTGCTGGGTCAAGCTGGGTCAGGCATACGTCACTTGCCTCCTTGCCCAGAAGGCGTCGCATTATAAAACACTCCCCTTTGCTGCAGTCGGCACAGTCGCGACCAAAAGCGAGTTCAAGTCTCCACACACATCCAGGGATCCACACACAAGAATCACTCACAGTGTTTGCAGCCATAGACGGGTTGGCAGTTCACGTTTTGAAGATTCCTTGCACGAACGGTTTACTCCGACTCCAAGGTACCATGGACGCTTCAGCGGTGATGTTCCTCAAGGTAAGTGTCCCAGTGCCCATGCAAGCGGCCATTTGAATCGTATTATGCTTTATCTTGAATGTACGTAATGCGCATTGTGAGATGTAGGCATGAGAACGGCTATTAATTAACAGATGCATGTGTGAAAAATTGTCGCATGTTGCCTCTGCAAGGATGCTGGCTCACAGTAAAACAGACGTTGCTGCGTTCGATTCAAGTTTCTGTTAAGAAGGAAAGTTGGGCAATTGAAAACTTCTACCGCGGCGTTTTTCGATAATTTGGAACATGCCGCAGGAAATTTGAAGTAAGAACAAGAAAAATAACAGGAAAATTTTCGTCGAACAGTATTCGGCTGCAGCAAAGATTTTTTATGCAAAAAACTTAGCGGGCAGGAAAAACCTAAAATATGACTCAGATAATACCATAAAAAGGCATAAAGGCACGCGATTCTAATTGAGCCTTTCATGTCACGTTCTATCAATTATTCACGATCATGTACCACCTCCGAGCCGTTAATTGCTGCCGGCAATAACACAATCACCGTATTGACCATTGTGAAATTGCACCATGCAGACTGGAGTTTGATTCAGCTTAAGCGCCCGTGTAGTCTTTTCCTTCGTGATCTTCTGTCTGTTTTGCGCTGGTCCTCAAGATGAACTACTTCCAGCTCGATCAATACAGCCTGCTGATCAGTTAAGATAAATCAGTCAAGCGATATCACAAGTTACCGTGTCTACAATAGGCCTGAAAGAGAGATCAGACAACGTACGCTTGTTAAGCATCCGAATTCTTAACTGGATACGCAGCTACTAGCAGTTTTTGGTAACTACAGTTATGGTAATGCAATTTACGTTCATACGACCAAACCAAAGCGTTTCTTCCCATTCATTGGGAATGCCGTAATGGCGGCTGCGCTGGGGTAGGTTGTCCTGAGAAACCCAGGAACACATATATCATAGGTGAGCAACATAGCTAGATAAATAGCAACGGCAATTTGCCTGAACTCCTCTTAAAATGAAATGACGTGTCCTTGCCACAGGCTCTCGTGATCTCAGTTCTTCCCGTGGTCTTGGCTGGCGGCCAGTTCGGGTTCGGCGGCGGCTTCCAGCATGGAGCTTTCGGGCCGTCGTTCGCCGCTGCCACGCAGTCATTCGCACGGCAAGAGCAATACTACGTGAGTTTTCCTACTACCTAAAGAAACGTGCGAAGCTGTGCTTCTCCAACACCTACAGCATAGTGCTACCAGATACTTTTTCTAATTTTAACTCTCTGAGATGATATAAGTTCCCTGGAAAGTATCCACACAACCTGAAGAGCGCGTAAATATTTGTTGTAATTTTTTGCTCTGCGCTCAAAGACAAGACGCACTAAAACTGACAGATTTACGTAGCACCGTGCTTCTCTTCCATTTTTCGTCAGTTTGCGTCGTCTGTCTTCTTCGCTTTCAAATGTGCCTGTAGGTTTTGTCATCGGTCTGTAGCAGAATATGAGAACACACTGAATCCTATGCCGCTCGTTCTCAGCGATTAATGGCTTCAAACATGTCCGATTCTTCAACGCAGCCACCACAACCATACAGCTTCGGCTACGACAACTTGGACGAGTACGGAACGAAGTCTTTCCACAAGGAGCAGGGCGACGCTGCAAACACTAAGACGGGCACATACGGCTACTCGGACGCGAAAGGCGTCTTCCGCCGCGTCAAGTACATTGCCGACGCTGGTGGATACCGCGCCAAGATCGACACTAACGAGCCAGGAACCGAGCCCGGAGCCAGCGCCGACGCTGTGTTCAACTCGAACCCGCTGCCGGCAGGACAGCATCATCTCGGTGCCGCTTCGCATCACAGCGCAGCCTACACGAGTGCTTCGACTTATGGCTTCGGCTACGGCCAGCCTTGGTCTGGCTAGTGAAGCTGGTGGTTAGCAATTGTAATGTAAAAATCAAACGACGTGGCTCCCATCTATTTCCCATCGAGTGAGGAAGAAGGGCGGGCAGCCAACGCACCAGCCACAACTGCTAGTGGTTGATACTATAGGTCCGCATCATGAATGAATAAATTATGTTTCTGTGCAGCATTTGTTTAATGCCTCGTCAAAAGTTGAATGGCACCATGCGTCATGTACTATGGGATAAGCCACAGCGAAAAGAAGTTGTTTCCGTCTATTACGATGTTGACTGTGAGATTACAGCTCCGTAGTCGACATTGCAACATGGCAACCATGTGATCACTAATGCTTTAAGCTTAAGCACTGCCTTCATTGCCGTACAGATTAAAACTAAGCCATGCCGAGGCACAGTTGCCAGGCCCAACACCTTTAGCTAGACCATGAGCAGGATCGGCTGCCTTACTTATTTTTTTTTTTAAATTAACATTGCGTATTCCTAAAGCTTGCTAAATATACTGACATATCTATAAGCACTGGTGCAGGGATTAATAATTTATGTGCCACTATTTTGTCTTCTTTGCCACCCGTCTTGGCATTTTGGTGCTAGCTATTAACAATTTTCTGCCATAGTCAGAGCAGCAAGGAAGATTCGAGGCATATTGCTTCAATCTAGTTAAATGCAAGGTTCATTCGTGTAACATGGACCGAAATTTATAGTTATTAAGTTCGTGCTCGGTAAAGCTTCTGTGCGCCGCGCCTAAGTTTGAATAGCCCTATTATGCGAAAAGAGGCCGCGTAGCATGGAATAAAATTTAGTTCAGAAGGGCATAGTTGCAGGCCACTCGCCTGCCTCTCTTTTTGTCCTGTTTTTGTCCTTCAAATTTTACGGAAGCGGATTTTCTTGGCTAGAGTTCACTGGTTTCCTGTTTGACATATAGTTATCGTATAGGGTCTCTGCAGGACCCTGAGCTGCGTGTCAGTGCACCATCCCGCTCTCACGAACAGCCAAGTTATAAGAGAAAGCAGCCACTCCTTTATGCTTGCTTCATCGGTTAGAGACAGTGCTCGCTCGATCCGCTTAATTAAGCTTCTCAAGTAAGCATCATTCTAGAAAGAAATGATCTCACAGTGAGTGGACCAGGTTCAATTAAATATGCCCGCTGCGCCAGGAGCCGTTTGAGCGGTTTACTAACAACAAACTGGCCTTGAGGGTGGGTGGTACAATGCATTGTAATTGCCATTAATCATAAGCCCTTTCTAGAAGAAAATGAAATTAAGTCCTCTTGATACAGAGATAACATTTTAATGAAAATGTGCGCTCGGATCAAAAAATGGCTGCGGCATAACTCACCTAACCCTGATTTTGCAAGCGAATGTTACGCTTGCGTACCGGTATGACCCCGCTGCGGCCTATTGCTGCAGTTCCACGTATCTGCCATTGCGTTGTCAGTGCAAACGCATGCCGCCCATATCTCTCTCTTACCACCGCCATGAGCTTCAAAGCGCGATTGGGGCAGCCAGTGACCCACGGAGTCAGTTATGCTCCCTTCATTTCTTGAAAATCATCGGAGTCCAGAACGCTGTCAACGCTAACGCCAATAACCGCAATGAACGCCGACGGCTTTTAGCAACACGTGCCGCGTTTCTGCCACAACGTTGTCAATGCCCACGCATGAAGCGCACATCTATCACTACCGCCGCGTAGATTTAAGTCCGTATGACGAGTCCACTGTCCCAGGAGGCCAGTTATGTGTCTTACTTTTGCTTCCGAAGCTCCGGCTCTTCAGCGGTTTCGGCTGCCCGCTTAGCGCACTTACGCACCCTGTCGACTGCAAAATCCTTCGCACGGTTGGCAATGTCGACTGACCGGATGATACGACTCGGCCCAACGTCTGCGAGCACCCACTTTCGAGGATGTGAGCTCCGGCTGACTTCCTTCGTTCACAGCGAGACACTGGATAGGCGGAGCGCAGGGGCCGCGGCGATGGCTGAGCCTGCGGCTGCCGCTGCTGCGCATCACGTGGTTACTTAAGCAGCTCCGCGCCCCCTGCTCAAGATCTTCCGGGCAGGCACGGCGAAATCGGCGCCGGTAGGCTAGTACAACTTTCGTTTTAATAAAGAAACTACGGAGAAGGTTTACTACATTCGAATCGGAGCGAAAGCACGGATTTATGCTACGTAGAAGACGACGGTCAGCATGCAAGGCCGCGGGACGGAGCAGATGGAAGTTGATGGAGACGACGCTCTCCAATGCACAGCACAAGAGTGTGGTGCATTCAACACAAGGCCACTCCCCCGTTGTGGGTGCGTGCCATTTTATTGGAGGCCAACCAACCAACTAGGCGTGATGGCTGCTGCGATAGCGGTGGATAGCGGAGCACTGGAAAGTTTCGGAAACGGAGGGGTTGCGCACTTTGAATGGAGACATTTCATTTCATTTCATTCCATTTATTTTAACCTCAGGGCTTTCGCACTACAGAGGGGGTGGGACAGTAAAAAAACAATACATAGATCAAAAAGAGCGCTATATATATGAACAATATTGAATGATGCTAGAGACAGAGGACGAAAACATTAAGAACAGAACAGAATAAAAAAAATAAAAGGATTACAAAAAGAAAACCTTATATAGTCTATATATGGGTAAACAACATATCACTATTGGTCTGATTCTAATAGTGTGAGTAATTTGCTTTTAAAACGCGCAGTGTCGCTATTACAGGTGGCTGTGGCTGAAAGATTATTCCAGTCACGACATATTTTAGGCAGGAAGGAATTAGAGCAGGTCACTGTGCGGCAGTGTGGAACTGATACTTTTTGATTGTGGTCTATGCGAGGCGAGATAAAAGATGGTGCCTTTACACAGATGGCTTTTAGGCAAGGATTATTGTAGTAAATTTTAAGGAAGAGGCAAATGCGTGAAAGCTTACGGCGAGTGGAGAGTAAGGGGAGTTTAAGATTAGATTTCATTTCTGTTACACTGGCAGTGCGATGGTAATTTCCAACGACGAAATGGACCCTTCGATTCTACATGGCCTCCAGTTCTTTTGTTAATGTGATGGTGTCAGGATCCCAAATCGAACATGCTTACTCTAGTTGCGGATGAATGAGTGTAGTATATAGTAGCATTTTCAGCGAAGGTGGAGAGGATGAAAAATTTCTGCGGACGTACCCTAGCATGCGGTTAGCCTTTGAAGTAATGAACCTGATATGAGCTCTCCAAGAAAGGTTATAACAAACATTAACGCCAAGATACTTGTAAGACGAGACTGGACTCAGCTGAGTGTCGTTAATAAAATAATCTGGGCTTGTTTGCTGGTTACGGATTACGCGCATGCATTTGCATTTAGATATGTTTAATTCCATTTTTTACGATTGGCACAAGTCATAAGTTTTATTTAAGTCTGTCTGTAGCTGAACAATATCATCAGTGTTAATAATTACTCTGTAAATTACGCAGTCGTCAGCAAACAAGCACATGTTAGATGAAATCTTTAGAGGTAAGTCATATATGTATATTAGAAATAATAACGGGTCAAGGACCAACCCCTGGGGCACACCTGAATGTACTGGCGCTGGTGATGAGTCGTCGTTATTGGCGAATACAAACTGAGTACGGTTACTAAGAAAGGCAGGAATCCAATTGAGTATATTAGGGCAATGTTAGGTTTGCTCGGCTTTAAAAGTAAAAGAGGATGACTGACTTTATCGAAGGCTTTTGAAAAATCTAAGAATAAGCAATTAGTAATGAGTCCAGAGTCTAAAGAAACATGCAAGTCGTTAGTGAAAATCATTAACTGCGTTTCACACGAGAAGAATTTGCGAAAACCATGCTGTTTCGGAGTAAAGAACTAGTTTGATGCTAGGAAATTAACAAGATGTCTAAATATGATGTGCTCTACAACTTTACTCATTGCACTGACTCATGCTGGTGGCGTCACTGTCAATGACGTACCTCATCTCTTGACAGATTGCGGTCTACAGAGCCTGGTTTTAATTACAGGCAGGCCTCGCTTGTGTCTGCGTTGCCACAAGGTTGGGCATAAACGCTGTCACTGTCGTACTCCCCGTGCGATGATTGCCGCCGATTTGGCCATGCTTCACAGGTGTACGTTGTGTCGTATGGCAGTAAGCTCTATAATGGCACTCGTGCCACGGAAGACACTCTGCAGGAGCATTTGAAAGGCGCGGCAGAAGTTTTGGATGCTGCTGGTGGCATGTAAGCCGTTACACCTGTTGAATTACCAACTGATCGCCTCGTGTCCGATGCTGGTCTTTATCTGCAGCGTGAGCCTCCCACGCCTCCCACTGCGGGGCAGATGTCTGCAGATGAGGATCACCAGTGCTTGGCTGCGCACGCACCGGAAATGCACTGCGCCAGTGATGGAGCTTTTAGTGCGCGTTCCTGCCCTGTGCGGGAGTCGGAGAAAGAAAAGTACGGTGGTGTGGTTGCGGCGTCACGCGCAATTGTGCTGATGGTATTCCTGATTCCTATGTTGGGTGTCACATGCAGGTGGCTGATTGCCATTCTGTCAGCTCACTGCCTGACGGCAAGTGTGGGGCGGATGTACCAAGTTCAACTGTGTCCTCGAAGCGTGGCGTGTCGCCGAGTTCTCCCTCCTCTCAGGAACACGCCACCCCTGCATCCAAGCACAGGTCCCGCTGTCGAAAGTCAAAGACCACGAAATCTCCTTGGCGCTCTAGATCGAGGAGAAAGGGTGCCAGCTCTAGTGAAGTTCTGCCTTCCAGATTGGCGCCCGACATCGCGGATGGTTGTCTTATCTTCAAGTTGGTCACCATGGCGAACGTCCCGCAGTTGATCGTCGCCGCGCTCAACGTCTGCGGGCTCCGGTCTAGGCAGAAACAGGTACAGTTGCGCCGATTGTTTACGGGCACTCGGCTAGACGTTGTTGCTTTTCAAGAGACGAAGATCGAAAATGAACTGCATACAGAGGTGACCCTGCGGCCTTTCTTAACAGATTACAATGCCTGTGTGTCGTACTCGGTACGCCTTTCGGCAGGCTGCTTTCTGTTCTTCAAAAAGAGTCTCTCTGCTTCTGACTTTATTTACCAGGTTGACACAGAAGGGCGCGAGTTATGTTGTGACTTTCGGCTGCATGGTGAATCGTGGAGGTTCGTCAACGTGTATGCTTCAAATAAACGGATACAGCGAGCAGTTTCCTTTGGGGGCATGGCAACTCTTCTAGACTTTACCGGTATGTCGTACACATGGGAGATATTAACTGCGTGTGCGACTCACGTGACCGCACAGGTCCAAGTGAAAAAAAAACGCTGGGATTTTATCGACTACCACAGAAAACGCAGGACTAATTGATGTCGGATTGTCATCCGCCTTTGCATTTCTTAGAGGAGCCTCGCACTCACTGCTAGATCGAATTTACGTTTCCGCAGATCGACTCAGAAGGTGTATTTCGTGTGAAGTCAGGCCTCTTTATTTCTCTGGTCATTCTATAGTCACTGCGTGGATTGGAGAATGTGCCCGTCCTAAATTTAAGCCGCAGTGGTCACTGTGGGAGCTTAACTCTTCGTTGCTAAATGAGGAGGACTTCAAGCAGCGAGTGAGGACAGCTTTGGAATCTTGTTTGACCATGAGAGTCCCATCACCTGCAGCTTGGAAGGTGCTTAAGCAGGAAGTTCGTGGCGTAGCTATTGAGACCGGATTCATGAGGTCTTACTTTAAGCATGGTGACGAGAAACGGCTGCTTCAGAGCCTTTGTAATTTGCACGAGCTTGAATGCGAGGGTCCAGGGTTGCACACAGACGAAATTAAACCTGTAAAGTGTTACCTTCAAAGACTCGATGCAGAACGCTTTCGAGCGGCCCATGTACGAGTCCGCAGCAATCCTGCTTTGCACTGTGAGAAGCCAACTAGACAGGCCTTGCTTGATGAGCGTCGGCACTTGGGGCCAAGCGCTTTTCTGAGCTCTATTGTGGGGCCACCGTGGTCACAGGTACAGATGAAATAGTAACCGACTTTTTAAGATACTACACCTCGCTTTTTGCTGCCTCTTCAAGCACAGCTGAAGATGTTCATGTAGCGCGCTGGGCGTCTGTGGTTTCTTCACTTTTTGTGGATGAGTGCGAGTTGACAAATGGTCCTATAACCTTGGGTGAACTGGAAGATGTAATTTATCAATTACCGCTTTCGAAAACCCCAGGACCTGACGGCCTCTCAGGGGAATTTTACAACATCTTTAAATCTGTGTTTGGCCCTGTCCTACTCCAAATTTTGGAGCAGAGTATTGATGCTGGATTTTTGCCGCACTCATTTACCAAAAATAATGCCTTAATACTGAAAACTGACGATACGGAAAAAATATGATTTGTAGATGGCTAAAGATCTATCACACTTCCTAACTATGATTAGAAGGCCTTAGCTAAAGTCCTCTCAAATCGGCTACAGCTTGCAATGGATACTTTGGTTGGATCTCATCAAACATATGGCTTGAGGTGTCGGTCCGTGCAATCTAATCTAGATATAGCGCACACGGTGTTGCAGTGTTGCAGTTACGCTCATGAATAATTAGCACTACTGCAAATTGACCTGGCAAAGGCGTTTCGATAGGGCGCCAAATTTGTTTCTTCTTTCTCTTCTAAATCACGTCAACCTTGGTTCAGTTCTTTCTACTGGTATACACCTTGTTACAAAAACTGTTCAACGCGCTAGAATGTTAATGGCTGTCTCTCACAACGTTAAAATTCAGTCCTCAGTGAAACAGGGCTGCCCGCTGTCTGTGCTTCTGTTCGCATGATACTTGAAGCCACTTTGTCTAAGTGCTATAAACAGGGAAGTTGTCCACGGTTTTCGTATTATGGGTCATGAACTGAAGGTGTTAGCCTATGCGGATGACCTTGCGTTTTTCTTTGCTGATAAGGCAAGCATCAATGAGGTTTTTCGTTTAACGAAAGACTTCGGTTCAGTGTCAGGAGCTCGAATTAATTGTAATAAGAGCTGCGGTCTGTGGTTTCGTATGTGGGGAACGACAACTGCTGAATATGCTGGTATACAATGGACACATACGCCACCAAAGTACGTTGGCGTTCCTTTCAGTGCCTATAAGCACAGTGCTCACTACTGGAAAGACCGCGTGCCAATTTTAAAGCTCTATGCTGAGACTTTTGTGCCCCATGGTCTCTTGATTTTTGGCAGGGTGAAGGCATAAAATCTCTTTCTCGCCACTAAAATTTGTTTGCTTGTTTGTTTGTCTGTTTGTTTGTTTACTGGGGTTTAACATCCCAAAGCAACTCAGGCTATGAGAGACGCCGTAGTGAAAGGCTCCGGAAATTTAGACTACCTGGGGTTCTTTAACGTTCACTGACATCGCACAGTACACGGGCCTCTAGAATTTTTCCTTCATCGAAATTCGGCCGCCGCGGCCGGGATCGAACCCGCGTCTTTCAGTCTAGCAGCCGACCGCTAAAATTTATTATCTACTGCAAATTACTCATTGCATAAGACTTTACATCCAATATTTCCACAGAGTTTTCGCAACTTTCGTGTGGAGTTCGTATTATGAATCAACGAGGAGTGATAAACTTTTCCGGCCTGTAAGCGCTGGTGGCCTCGGTTTATTCCACCTGTATGTTCCACAGGTAGTTTCACGGTTCATGTTTTTCAGCGACACTACACACCCTATAATGCGGGCATTCCTGCAAGTGAATTTAGTTCATGCTTTACCGAGCATCCTTATGTCTTCTAATGCTTCTGATCCTCCGTGTTTGCGGGGATTCATGCATGAGATGTATTTGTCTACTCGTTTCCTACTTGTTCGTTTTCCCCTGAGTTTCATTTTTCGGTGTCGAGGAAACGGTTGTACAAAGATTTAATGTGCATGCTCTTTCCTCCGCTACTGTATCGCTCTATGTATTTCGGTTCACCGGGACATGACGTATCAAAGAGAGTACGTAAAATGCCCCTCTCGCCACGTACAAAAACATTTTTCTCTAAGCTACACAGTGAGACAATACCAGTTAAAACATGGCTAGAGAAGAAGGGTGTTTCCGTATCTACGGTGAACTGTCTCCTTTGTGAAGCTCCTGAAACGATTGACTATTATTTTATCCATTGTAAACATGCAATACTCTTCTGGATATCATGCAATGGACGTTGAAAAAAGTTAATTTGACGCCGCGTTCTGTACGATTTCTCACTGCACTGCCATTTTTTGATGAGCCCTTAGATATGTTATTTTTAATTTGCTTACACAGCCTGTGAAAAACACTCATAATGGACCGACATTGTGAATCTGTTGTTTCTGCCACAGACCGTTTCTGTAGAATGATTGTACACCAAAAAGAATTGTACGCTCACAGTGAGTATGAACTGGAGTGGTACTCACTCTTAGTGCTCTGTTGTTTATTGCCTTTTTTCTAGTTCTTTGTATCAGAGATAAGTCGTGTTAAGATGCATTCGCTAAGTGCTCCGAAGTGACTCTTTTCTCGTGCTTGTCTCTTGATGTGCCACTGTATGTACATAGCTTATGTACATAAAACATCGCATTATTGTAATAAATACCATGTTTAAGGCCGCCGCGGTGGCTCAGCGGCTATGGTGCTCGGCTGCTGACCCAAAAGACGCGGGTTCGATCCCGGCCGCGGCGGCTAGAATTTCTTTGGAGGAGAAATTCTAGAGGCCCGTGTACTGTGCGATGTCAGTGCACGTTAAAGAACCCCAGGTGGTCGAAATTTCCGGAGCCCTCCACTACGGCGTCTCTCATAGCCTTAGTCGCTTTGGGAGGTTAAACCCCATAAACCAAACCAAACCATGTTTAAGAAAAAAAAGAGCGGCGATAGCCCAGTGGTCTCACTGAGCGGCCCTTAAAGGAGATCTGTTCGCGCAGCTGTGATTTCGACTCCCGGTCATGGATGCTGATTTAATTTATTTGTCTCTTCTTCATGGTTTGACCTCTAACTCAGCTGAAGGTCAAATTTACAAGGTCCGCGATTGAAGCCCGAGGTACCGTAGTGAAGCTTGCGGCGCATGGAAAAACGCTTGAAGCTCTGGCTCAGCCCACGTAGTTGCTTCGTCCATTTGTCTTGCAGCGAAGCCGCTAGAACCTCAGTACGTGCGCTATACAATCTTTGGCAAGGCATTCGCTCAATAGCTAGACGTCTGGTCAAGCGCAAATTGTTTGTTTTGGTGGGGCAGTGTGCGTAGTTAATATTACTAGATACGCCGTGGAAGTGAACGACTTAGGTAATTTTAAATTTTGCTGCCCTAAAGGTGAGCACCATTGTTGTAGTAAGCAGACAAGGGTAGGTAAATGAGGGGTTCGTTAAAGCATGCATATGAACGAAGCGAACAGCCGCTGATCCAACTAAGCAAAAGAATAGTTCTTTATTTTTGTTTGTGCACTTGATAAACAGTAAACTACAGTGCGATCAATCTTTTACGTGGGAGATAGTTGATAACAAAGTAGAGGAGAAAGAGCCGCCTGCTGCCGGTCACACCTGAGCCCATGGCGTCCAAATTTCGCTAAAAGTAGTCTACCAAAAGAGCTACGGCCGCTGCTGTTTTGTGAATAACTTTCTTTCGACCATGTATATAGTCTGCATTCTGTTAATAAACTGTCAATTTCATGTCAGCACTTGGGGTGTCTGTTCCTTCTGCGTCCATCATCATTCTGCGCTTTTTTTTTCTCAAGTTGCTGAAATGCCGCTCAAACGTCCGCATCATTCAACCATTGCGGCGGTCTGGGACCATACAGTCATACCGCAAGTGTCACATAGAACGTAATCGAACGATGAGTGGGAAAGCTGGGCGATGATCCTCTTATGCAGCTTACGGCATGCAGAGAACCAGAACCACCTCAGCGGTGGTTCGATCCCCAGTGCCGCCATTTATCCGCCGGTGATACAATGAGCACTAGCTTTCCCCTGGCCTGGTGTTCGGCGTCTCTGACGTGTAATGGTTGGAAATATGTCTGTGACTTCGCCGTGAGTAGACCGACATACCTTGTTCCATATCGACATAGCGTGTTCCAGAAGATGAAACGTGTGATTGCGCAATCAAAATCGAAATTATCAAATCAATACCACTGGAACATAGGCGCTCGTTAAACTATTGAGCAGACAATGTTAGGTAAATCAAGGGATTGTTAAAATATACATACGACGGAATGCAATAGGCTTTGAACCTAGGCAAGCATAAGGGAAGTTTTTTTAATTAATTGTTTGCTTTGAGCAATGAAAAATTGTAATGTAAAATTTATTTCACTTGGGAGATAATTGGTTCGAAAACAGAAGACAAAACAACCCGTACCGTTTCCATGTTTGACTTGATGCATGAGGGTACATTTCACGTCCGCCTTTATTGTTGAAGTGGCGTTGGTGGCAAATCTCGGCAAAAGGAAAGAGCAAGCCACGAAGCTAGTTGACTAAAGAAATTAAGGGGCCCATTGGATAACGACGGATAGCTTCAAGAGAACACAGAGGGAAAAATTCGGAGCTCTCTGAGAAGGAAACAAACCAAAATGGGAATCTTATCGAAAAAACATTTGAATAGAGCTTTAATCGGTTAAGGGTCATATACGCATATATCCATATAGGGCCATATATATGTCAACCGCTACTTAACATTCATAGATCCTGGGACTCTCATATCCCTTTTGGCTCAGTAGTGCAGCGGTAAAGCGATGCGCATCTACTCCGCGATAGCAGGTGCTGCTATCGGTGGGGCGTGTGAGGCTCAGATTGCTCTCATTAATTTTGCTTCCACCTGCTACGGAGTGCACTTTGCTCATAATCCGGTGTGCAGATTGTGATGACGCCGCAAGGTTGTGACCTAGGTGGCACATGTGCCTCCTAGGCTGCTTCTCTGAGGATTCCTCGCGGATATTTTGTCCACGATCAACGAAGCCGGCGCCGTATTGCCTGCGCCACAAGCTTCTTAAAGCTATCGCGTTAAAAGAAACGCGGAGTACAGGTCCTCCTCGAACGTAAAATAAAGTAGTCCACTCATCCCGGCACGATTGAAGTTCGCTAAGCAAATAAGAGGGAGCCAATACAAATCTGGAACCATATAAGGTGTCTAGATAAAAACGAATAAAAGAATGCAAGAATGCATTTAAGATGCCGAAGAAAAATGTTTAGAAGGAGCCCACGCTGTGGAATACATTACTTCGTTTATTCCTATGTCATTCAGTATCAACGATACGGCAACCTTCCCGATTAGAAAAGCAGCACAGAACAGCCTAATGGAAATATGTTTAAAACTACTCAATCTTAAGAGGAGGCAGACAGAGAAAAAAATTCCTATACACACAGTGGAAGGGAAGGGCAAAATTCTGATCAAGTTGATTAATGAACTTCTGCTAAACAGCAAGGAAACGTTTTTAAAAGCATTGGAAGCAGTCTCTGCAAATCCGCTTGTTGCGGATAGGTGGCGAAAAAGTAAAATTATTTTGATTTCTACAGAGTAAGGAAATAGGCGAGCATAAAGCTCTCCTGATCAATTACGATAACATCCTTTATATACAGGATGGCAGTGCAGGCGATGAAATTAAGGATGCAGGCAGGGAGAGGAAGTAATAACATACTCTGTGAACTTCAGTACGGGTTCAGAAGTGCTCGACGTTTAGATGATATCCTGTTGAACTTTACCCAATGCATTGAAATAACTCGGGCGGAAAGATGGTCTTTGCATTTAGCCATCCTAGACATAAGCGGTGCGTACGACAACGACAGTAAGGAATCTCTCGGAAAATACTGAAAGACTGAGGTATCGGTCATGAGATAATTGGTTTCCGAAAGGAAATGTACTGAGATAGTAAAGCTCAAATTGCTTGGGAAGGGATAAGAAGTATGACAATTGTCGAGGTACGTAGAGGATTAACTCATCGATGCCCACAGTAACTCCTGCAGTTAATTGTTTATGAGATAAATATAGAAAAGAGGGCTCCAAAAAGTTATCTAGTTTATGATATATCGTAAATCTTAGGCGGAAAGTCCGTACCGCAGCGGCACCTTTCTTTAATGTATGCGGACGATATTATATTATCGGCAGGTAGCCAAGCAGATTTACAGACTCGTAATTCTAGTACAGAGGAAAGAGACGATTTAGATCAATTAGATCAGTTCTGATGACTTTCAACGATTCCACTGATCAAGTACTTGCAATAAAAGATCACAAGATGCCGAGATCGGAAAGAACACAAAAATCGCGAGGTATCGGTAAACGAAGGAAGAGCCCGAAGAGTCTGTTAGGGCAAAAGGGCGAAAGGTACCACGGTAATGAAACAGGGCTTCGTTGGAGTACATCATGTATGAAGTACTGTGAGGTTTTTAGACAGAAGTCATGGCTCGCGAGTGCGGTTTTGTGCCTAAGGGCTGAAGTTCTGTGGCGCCTAGCATTACATACCCACGGGTCAGCACTAGGTGTCCACAGCAAAATCACAAAGGAGCCAGTGCTGGCGGATATATGCTGGGCATCTATGGGTGCACCGCAAGCTGAGAGTACAACATTATAGGAAGAACGCCGGAGGAATTTGAACGATAGCAGTTGAGCAGATAAGGTAGTTATTTATTTATTTATTTCAGAGTACGGTAGCTCTCAATTAAGTGGCATGACAGTAGAGGTTTTTGTTTTCGAGGAAAAAAAACCTCTGGCACCGACAAGACACAAAAATCATTACCAAAATACGAGTACAGTACCAGCGAGCTATGGAAAGAAAATTATGGGTGTAACGTTGAGAGACAGGAAGAGGGCACAGTTTACCAAGAAACAAACGCTAGTTAACCACGCACTGATCGAAATAAAGAAGAACATATTAGAGAGGATTTGCATAAAGAATCAAACGCGAAGAAGGTTCGTTAGTATTGGTTATCCCTGCTATACTTTTCTATGATATGTGAGGAGAAAGCAGTCATCAGCAAAGCAGATGCTGTAGAATTTCGGGATCACCAAATCTATAGCGGTGAAAGAAGGTCTCCAGGGGGGAGAATGGTAATCGGAGATCAAGGAAGTGCGCTTGATGGCGAGCACCTGTTAAGGCGCAGAGGTGAGCACAAGCTGCGTTACGATGCAGGTCCAGGGAGCACCGCGCGTACACGTCTGCTGTTATTTAGCTAAGGGGCGACAGACGCGGCGGGAGAGGCCAAAGTTGAGGGCGCGCTAGTAACATGCGACTGCTCAGTACGGAGTAACAGACGCATGTAAGTACAACAGTGCCCGGTAACTGCCGCGACACCCGCAACTGTGATATGCGCCGCTCTCTCATTGGCAGCATCTGCGCTGCCCCTTCAAGTTCACGCAGAGAGAGAGAGAGAGACAGCGGCCTCGGACAGACATCGACGAAATTCGTGTTTTCGGCCAGAAGTGGCACGCTCTCAAAATGAGCATGGCAGGTAAAGGCAAAAAAAACGATGTCGTTAAGTGTAACGCAATGGATTCCAAGACAAGGTAAGCGTAGCAGGGGGTGGCGAAAAGTTAGGTGGGCGGTCGAGATTAAGTAGTTTGCGGGGAACGGAGGACGCAGTTGGCAAAGGACTGGATTTCTAGGGGTAAGAGAGAGGTCTTTCGCTTGCAGCGGGCATAGCCAGGTTGAAGATAATAATGATCATGGATTTCCTGCTGGGTGCAATAAATCCCATTTGATGCGTGATGTTACTACCAGTTAAGGAATTCAAACTGGCAAAACATATTTCGCAGCTCGCCGCTACTGCTTCTCTTTCCCTTCCTTGATTTCGTTCTCCAAGCCTAGAGGGAAACAGCCCCAATAGGGCCTGGGAAGAGGGAAGAATAACGGAGGCAGCGTTCGGCGGGCGAGGATTGGGCGCAATTCCGTCCTTCGTCCCTCCAAATGTTAATCCCTTCCCATGAGGACGGTGCCCACCGAGCTGTGCCGGGTTGACGTTACCGGTTTTCCTTTCTTCTGTCCCATCCTTCTCCTCTCCGCTCGCTAAGCTGTAGTAGTTTCTGACCACATACAATGAACGTACCTGTAAACAATTAGTGGACGCCTAGACACTGCCCAGCCTGGGTTGAGGTAGCACAAGGATCCAGTCGAGGCGTTTCTAGCCACTTCCGGTTTGCTGACGTTGGGTGACGTCACATGACTTGACATGCTTGCCATGACCATGCATCACGTGTCATGCTTAGGCATTCGCCTCGTTATACAGGCCAAACATGTGTGATCAGGTGACCTGACATTTTGTGTGAAACGTGGACGCCACCAAACAAACCGACGAGCTCTTTAGGATTCGCATAAAATCGTCCCACCTTCAAAAGCAATGTAGTGCGTCTTCAGAGCTGCTTCCCAGCGTTTCAACGCAGTGAACGTCTTGTGGCGTTTCATCTGCATGGAAGGGGTGAACTCAAAAGAGATTTCACTATGTCCCAAAGCTGCAAGGTGCGATGGATGCTAGTGAGGTGCGTTCGTGATTCAGCTCATGCCATAATTTTAAGCATCACCAGCGCATCTTAAGTATAAGAAAAGTGATTGATCCCCCTTCTATAGAATTGTAAGGACCTTTTGTAATGAAATATGCGACCTGTGCAATTTGCTACAGTTTTTATTCAGTCACACAGGACGGTCAGCTAATTTTCTTAAAGGGCCTTTCGCAGAAGTCATTCGATAACGAGTGGAGTTTTGTGCAAGCAGATCAAGAATTTTTACATGGAGTCATAGAAGAATGTAGTCATTTTTAAACTGCAAAACCGAGCATGGGTAGGATTTCGCATAACGAAGTTTATATTGTACATGGGCGATATGCAGTTTTCTCTCTGTAAACTACTTTTATGCGAAGCATATTACTATAGCTACACTACAGCCCGTCGAGCGCGGCGGTGGAGCTACCATTGACCTTTAGCGTGAACACGCGACACCACGTGACAACATGACGTCACAGCAGAGGAGAGATGGGCTGCCGGCTCGCGCGGTCGGCCGTGGCGGTGGAGGCTCCACATCAGAGGCGCGGCGGCTGACCACGTCACAACATGACGTCACAGCAGAGGAGAGATGGGCTGCCGGCTCGCGCGGTCGGCCGTGGCGGTGGAGGCTCCACATCAGAGTCGCTGCAGCTGACCACGTGACGCTACAGCAGCGGTATAAAGCTGAGCTTGCCTCGCTCTCCGGGCACTTACGAGGCGGCCAGGTGTTGGGATGCCGCCTAGAAGCAGGGCTGATTTGAACGAGAAGCGAAAGCTTCAGCGTGCCACAGAGACCGATGAAGAGCGGGATGAACGTCTGGCTAAGCGGCGTGCTCAATATGCGGCTCGGCGATAACGTTCTACAACAACTGAAGAACAAAGCGAGGAACTTTACCAAGCCTAGCCATCAATATGCTTCGCACCTGACTAGGCTTAACCTTAACTAAACCTCAGCCATTTTTTTACTTACTGCCGTTCACAAGCGCACTACAGCGCTAGCTCTAGAGACGAAGGTTCCCGGTCAAGAAAGGGTCGGTATCATAGGTACGAAGTGTCCAAGGCGAACGGCAAAAAATCATGGCTCGCGCGCTGTCTCCGCCGCCGTGCCCGCGTTGTAAGAAAACAAAGAAGCGCATTTAATGGAAAGACATGCGAACGCCATAGCCAAGCTCCGGGGAGAAAGTCAAAGGGCAAGAAACCGTGATGGGGGCACAAAAGGCGCGAACCACCCCCGACGCTTGAAGAAGGGACGCCATCGCAAGCCACGACCCTCTTGATGAAAACCATCTCAGCAGGGAGCCGCAGGGAAGCAGCCGCCAAACGGGCGGCACCATTCACGTAAATGTAACTGTGCATACACGCAGCTGAATTCCGGTACGGGGGCTCCGCAGATGAGGATCGTGGGAAAATTACGTTGCCAACGCCTCCTGGACACGGGAGCCCATGGCTGTTGCCCTGTTATTATCACTTCCCCTCACAGGCATTGGCGGAATTCGGATGGGCAAAGAAGGGGCAACGAGGAGGAAGCCCGGTGCCGGTGCGGTTCTCAAATCACTTCTCAGATCATAAGGCCGTGATCATCACCACTAAACATGAGTGAGTAGTGTCGACGCTAAATAAAATTATCGGCGTCACTTAAAGAAGTTACGTCCGAGTACTGCGAAAGCGTTGCACTACTATTTCAATTCTTTCAAATTCTATTCAATTCTTTTGTAGCTGGTGCGTTTGCAAGTTCTAGTACCGAATATTACCGTTTAATGTTCCGTATTTTCCGCCTTTGGGGAGATCACACCGTTTTTACCAATCGCGAGTTTTAAAACACTGCCGCTTTTTTGGCGACGTCGGGTTGTCGTGTCGATGAGCCATCTGATGCTTTCGTATTAATATGGGATCGAAAAGTGGCCTCCGTAGCTAGCGCTCGTTATCCGCATTTTTATTGTTGTTGTTCTAGTCTACAGTTCAGCGAAATAAAAAATTTGCTGCTTAAATGCACATTCATGCTTAAATTATGTCTTATTTTCTTTCCATGTTGCTTTTTCCTTTCATGTTGAATGGAGCTTTCACGCGTCTTACGGCACACGCGCAGTGGCTAACAGTCAAGAAGAAGAAGAAAGCAGGGTTTAAGAGGGTGCGTATGTGCCATGCTTTAAGAGGAAGAAAAAGAAGGAAAGGGTGCCTGTGCTCTGACCCAGCGTTCTGCCTTCGAAAAAAGACTGCTTCAGGATGGGGCCCACTGAAACTGGAGAGAGCTTCGGAGGCCAGGTGAGTGCGCCATCACCCAGTGCATTTTGCTTGCTCCTTTATTCCATTTTATTCTTTGCTGTTATTAGCAAGGCATCGGTAGTGTTTAATGGAAGGTGAGGGTTTATATCTTGTAGGCGGTTCCTATGGTGCTCGGCTATTGAGTCAAAGCATGCACGGTCGAGTCGCGGCAGCGGCGGCTGCATTTTGATCGAGAGTGCAAAAACGCTCGCGTGGTGCATGGCGTCAGTGCGATTTGGACTCCAGGCGATAACCGCGTCGCCCTTGAGCATATCAATCAGTACTAGCCTCGCCATTTGTCTAATTTCACCGATTCCAAAGCAGCGCTCCAAGGCTTATAAACTGCTCTTCGCTGTGGAATCCATGAACAACTGGTCGCGGAAATCCGAGAACTGCATCACTATGCCATCAATAAAAGGCACGACATTATCTACAAGTGGCTTCCAGGACACAGCGGTATAGGAGGCAATCACCGCGCGGACGAGGGTACGCGAACTTCCCACTGCGACGGCGATTGGGTGTCGATCCTCATTTCGAGAACACACGCAGCGGTAGGCTTCGCGCACTTTCGCGAGAAATCACGCTAGCCGCGTAAAATTCCGCCCAATTTTCGAAGTCAAGCTCAGAATCCCTGGACTCTCAGCGCTGAAGGTCCGGCTTCCAGCCGGCCTACCACGACGTGAAGCATCACTGCTGTGTCGCCTGTGGCTTGCTTTAGCTTTCAACAACCATTATTCCTTAGTAGTCGCTATGGCTGATAGCCCTGCATGTACGTGCCATCTGCGGATGTGCGTGACCAAAGCCCACATTATTTGTGCTATGCATGGAGTGCCGAAAGGCCGTCTCTCTGCCATGCGCTGGAGCCTCCAAATCCACGCCCACTGACGGAAATTAAGATTTTGAGCCACTGCTTGCGTTGTTCGTCGGCGGTGATGACCTCCCAGGTAGAGCGCCGCTTCTTGAGAACGTCAGGCTTCCACGATAGGTTGCGATTTTACCGCACGCCTACTGACTTAGCATACTAACTTCATTATACTGTTAATCCCTTTTCTTTTCCATCTCTACATCCCCTGATCTCTTTCCCCCAGTGCAGTGCAGCAAACTGCTTTCGTCTTCGGTTAACGTCCCTGCCTTTCCTCCGCCTCCTCCTCAGACTCCCCAATCCACACATAACCGCAGAGAAACCAACTTCAGCGCTCACAGCGTATACAGCACGAGCGTTAACGTTGCCTGTGCCTGTTTTATAACTGTGTGCTGCGTTGGAAAGGATTGCTGGAATGTAGCGCAGGCTTTCTTCCGCAGACTGTCATACGCAAGGCGAAGGGACTATTCGTGATTCGCTTTGTCTACCTTAGATGCTCATTGAGCATTCAGTGCAGCGGAGTGCCTCGTTGGTTTACCCTGGGTGCTTCAGAAGTCTTTCGCCGTTTGTTAAGCTCCATATTGGCAGCTAACTGCGCTCTTCTGTTCTAGACTGTGCGGGAATCGCTTCAGCTCTGCCTTCTTATGCTTGCCACGAGCACCCTTCAGCTGATGTTTGAACCACTCACGATCTGCATGATTCCCTGTTTACAATATATATGTGAGATTCGCATTTTCTTTTAAAATTTCCAAACCCCAATGCATTTCGAGCGTCGTGATTGCAACCAGGGTTGCCGTTGGTGGCTACTTTGCGCCAAATTGGCTACTTTTCGACCCCGTCTGGCGATGAAAATTTCACGCTGGCTCCTTGGCTACTTTCTGGCTACTTTGAACTTCTATTTTGGCGCATTTACTAGCCATTTTTTTTTGCAATTGCATATACAATAGCAAGCAAGAACAGAAAATAACAATTATTTCCAAGCTTTGCTGTCCTCATTGCTGTCCTGGTCGCCTTGATGCGCGCGTCCTCGACGCATATATTCCTCCAACGAACTGGAGTCTCAAATACGCCAGCAGCAGAGAATTAGCGGTGCCCTTGATCGCGCATCATGTTTGACTTTCTGGCACGTAGCGGCATCGTACAAGGACACTTGCGGCGAATGCCCTTTTCAACACCTGGCGCAAGGAGCACTGAACATTTTGACCCTTCCAATTTCTAATGCTGATTCAGAGCGCGTGTTCTCTTGCGTTAACTTGACGAAAACAGAGATCCGTAACAAAATGAAGCTGAACTTGCTTATGGCGATTCTGCGAATCAAATTTGGGCTACGACTCCAAGAAAAATATCATCGTTTAACGTTCCTGCTGAGTTGTTGAATAGAATGTGCCAAAATTACTCCGGCAAGAACACTAAACTACGCGGACTGAACTTTTATTTATTTGCAACGTACCTGATACTTGAAGGCCAAGCAAGAGGCCCAAAATTTCGTGCTCTTTATTTACTCTTTGTTTTTGTGTTGATTCAAAATGATATTATTTATTGTTCATTAATAAAAGTTGCTTATAATAATGGTTCTTTTCTACTTGGCTACAAATTTGGCGCCAAGATCAGGTGGCGTGGCTACTTTTGGCTACTTTTAGCTTCAGTTCTGGCTCTTTTTGAAAAATTCCCAACGGCAACCCTGATTGCAACTCTATCCGGCATCCGGGCGTTCTGCTCTCTCTAGTGGCGTCGCAAGTCGGCTGGTACATAGGAGAGGTAAGCAACAAGAGTGGACGAGCGGCGACATCTGCCGGGATAGCTCAAAACTAGGAACAGCGCGATTCTCTTTCGTCGCTTGCTAAACACCAGAGGGTGTTGCTGGTTTCGCTATAGTTTCCTATAGCTGCATGGGAGTCCTTTTCAAAGGAGGAAAACTGAGGCAAATTTGAGTCCGGGGAAGGAAGAAAACAAGCGGAGGGAGATTTGGTTTTCTGCGCATCTACGCTTGTTA
The DNA here is from genome assembly GCF_055824585.1 of Amblyomma mixtum. NCBI lineage: Eukaryota > Metazoa > Arthropoda > Arachnida > Ixodida > Ixodidae > Amblyomma > Amblyomma mixtum. The sequence goes on along the minus strand of NC_143016.1, from coordinate 180,321,743 downwards.
CTTAAGATTTCCTTAAGCAAAGGCCTCACAAAATCATACATACTCATTCACTAATGATCAGTCGGTTGATAGCGTTGCTGTCATCGTAAGCTCCGGATAATTTCTTGCTTCAGTTATGATGTTACTTCAGCAGGTTACTGCCACAAGGATTCCGGTTTGGCAACCAATGCTGTCGGAGTGGCCATTCGAACGTACGGTGTTGAGCAATCTTTGACGCATTACTTTTCAACATACGCTACTAGTTGTCACCACAGCATGGCCAGGCGTCATTCTAGCAAGGCGACAAGGCCAGACTACTACAAACGTTTCGGTATTTATCGTACCGTGTGCAAGCCACGTGCACAGAATTGCCTACTTCTCAGTGTTCTAACCGCTTGCTTGAAACGTTTTTCTAAGAATCCTTCGCCATCATCTTCAAGGCTTGAAAGCTAAGTGCAAGACTATCGGTTTCCGAACTTCACGTCATCTGCTGCCCTGCGCAACCAAAATATTCAAACCTCAATTCAAGGCACGCTTTCAATTGTGGCTGTAAACGCTGTACAGGGAATTAAAAAAAAAATGTGTCATAGTGCTGATGTCTGATGCTACATTTACTGCGCCCTTTATTCATTTTGGTTGGTCAGCGCTTGCACTCAAGCCTGCAAAACTGAACAGCATCTCGAATTGGTGGGCCGATTTTAACTACCGTGCTGAGATTCAGAACTGAAGGGGTGCCAGCATCCAACAGCGGGAGCACTGCGGATCCTAATAGTTAGACAGTCCAGCGCTCTAACCACTAGAGTAGAGCATGCGATCACATTGTTTCTGTGTTCGTGCAAGGTACTGTCATTCTAGTTGAAATTAGGAAGAAATGGTATTGGCGGGGCATGTGATGTCAAAGCAAGATAACCGGCTTTCTTTAATTAAGGGTAACAAACTCAATTACATACGAAGGCAAGCGCAGCACAGCGCAGAGTCAGGTGGGCGTATGAGATTACAAGGCTTGCAGGGATAAAATGGCCGCTGGCAGCTCAGGAGATGGTTAATTGGAAAGATATGGGAGAGGTCTTTGACCTGCAGCGCGCGTAGTTAGGCTGATGGCGATAATGATGCGGAGGACTAAACATAGCTCGTAAAATTTCGCGCTATGAACGTTACAGACGGCGCAACAAACTATCACACCTACAAACAACATTGACACTTTGAAATACCCTTGATAGATGGGCCAGCGGCTCAGTATAAAGAAGAAGACAATGTGTCACATGCGGCTAATTTTGTGAAAAAGCGTGCGTTGTAATGAAGTTGCGCGCAGTGTTTAAGTGTCCTAAGAATCTGCGTGGCTGTCGCAGCTGAGTTCGGAGATAGGAGCGGCGCACGCTCCCGCTGCCAAGCCGGAGAGGCACGCGGCGAGGAGAGAGATGGTCGGATACGTGGTGTGTGGCGTCACGACTTTATCTGTGCTGGTGGCCATCGTGTTCCTCATCGTGTACCAGACCAACATAGGCGTGGAGACCAACTCCCTGTGCATCACCAACGAGTGCAAGATATTCGCCCGACAGGTATGCATAGAAATGCAAGTGCGCTGTCGGTAAAAGAAACATATGCGGGAATAGGTGCACTTCTGTATTTGAGGAGGCTTACAGGTTTGATCAGGAGTGACCAGTATTTTCCTTCGGTGGCTCTTTTACCAGCGCCACGAGTGGCTTGTAGCGAAGGTACCCAAGTATAAGCAGCGTCATTAGCTATGGCAGCACAAACGATGTGGAGTTTCGTCATGTTTGCATTAGCCACATTTCGCGCAGTTGCTATAAATATGGCTGCATACACTTTATAATAGTGTTAGGGAAGGAAAAGTGGCACCAATCGAAGCACCAGTCTTTGGAATGGTGCTGCAAGTTGTCTTGGCTGACCAGTGCAAAGAATGACGGTACAGTATGTCACCATCCTTCACCTAATCTTATAATTCTCGGTACCGTGAAATCCCAACATAGGTTTACTCTCCATGAACTCCTCATAACATCGATCTTCCACACAATTTATGATGTGAACATCAGTACTCAGAAACCTAGTAAAAAGATGGGGCATGACTGTGTGCAAGCTGTGTAAACAAAAAGGGAGCGTGAATGTGTGACTGCCAGCCAGCGTCCAACAATTCCTCGTCGCTACTTTTCTCACAAATGTTGCATCGCAATTAAAAATACATTTTTGGAGCAAAAAATAGTTTGCTCGATCTGAACCTTCGACTGGTTAGAGGCCGTCGACTGGGTATTGAACACAGCTCGAGCAATACGGAAGAAATCTACCAATTGCTGCTAATTACCGATATGCCGATATCTAAGATTTTACGAGTTCTAACAAAATTTTGATAGCGCTTTTTTAATGTGGCTGCATCACCTAGCAAATGCTGAAACTAGCGATTTCTTTTCATTCATTCATAACCAGTGCCTTAGAGGGTGAACCTACCCTCCGTGGTCTGTCAGCAATACTCCAACGCAGTTTCGGTTTAGCGTGGCCACCGTTGCCTCCTGTCAGGAGTCACTTACCCTAAAGAGTCTACTCTCAGCGCCAGTTAGTACTCACCTACCCTTTTCGCACCGGAAATTATTTACAAGCATCATTCGTGTGCGAAAAAAAAACTTGGTTGCCGACTACTAGTTTGAAATCGCTACGAGCAATGACTGTGCCGTCTTAAATGTCTCCTTATCGGCATCGGGTGCGCATAGCTCACCGGCTGTCGGGGTCCAAACTGTCCTGCGCAGATGGCGCCAGTACTGCGGCACATGGCGAACCTCTGTCTGTGATATCACATGCTCAAAATTTGTAAATACATAACCTTGACCCATGACATCTTCCACTGAACTGGGCCTCCGTTTACAGCCCCAGCACCGCCTAATCAGCTGGGAGGCACGTCACAGCTCGTACACTCTTCAGCAGTTCCTATAGTGATATATAAGTTGACATGCCGACTAAAAGCTAAACCTCCCGCTTAGTTGTCGTACAGATTCTTATTTAAAACTTGTCACAGAGCAGACAAGAATAGGGAAAGGATGGGCGCGTTACGTCATGCATCGAAAGGAAGCCTAGAGACAATGAAAAGTGAAATAAAAGCGAAAGGGAAGGTATTCTTTACATTTGTCCCGTCTATGAGCCGAAAACTGAAAATATAACCCTACTTTTACGCACAGCATAACTGATTGTGCACTACAAAAAACACAAGCAGATGCCGCCGTTGGCATCCGAACTTAACGACCTCCGCATGTCCACAACAGTGGGTATGCTACTGCGGCGGCATCGTGTATTCTCGCTTGTAATTGTGTTTCTTGTTGCCTAACCATGGAAGTGTTCACCAGCAAACCCTGGACCATATTGGCTGCCGTGTAACGCCCTGTAATACCACGAGGAGCACGTGCCGCGTGAATGAGCAATGAGGGCGACTGCTATGTGAGATCCCTGTTGTGCTAACTCTCCGGGTTAGGCAACATGTAACACATATACATACCCAAAACTATAGGAATCGGCAGCGGCTATGTACCTGAGTTGACATGAGCCCCGGACACGATGTGAACTTACTGGCTTCGGATCCTACCCGTGGCAAATGGTTGGTTCTTCTATTTTGCATAAATGATACATGGAAGAGGCCTTTGTAATCTTTCTCTAGGAGATAATATGCTGGTGCTTTTTGTTGGCAGTTCAGTTCACTTTGTTCGATTTCCATTCGTTGCTGATAGTACAGCGCGGAAAATGAGGTGAGAAACACTGCGTCATCTTTAAACGACTTCAACCTTAACTATAATCTACCGGCTTCTTCGCACATAGTCAATTGCCTTCCGCTCGCATCTATCTAAACAATACCCTCTACCACAGCTCAGAGAGGCCATCCGCAACGACATATTACACAAACGTGACTCCCGGGCCATGCTTGCCCTTGATATGCAAAATTCATTCGACATAAGTCACAAGCCCCTAGCCACTACCTGCAGCGGTCCGCGCGCCTTGCGCTACATCCAGGCCTTCTTCTACGAAAGCACGGGCCGCAACACATGCGGATTCACTTCCGCTATCTTCCACCTAGCAAGGTGACGCGCCCCCGAAAGCTCGGTCCTCTCAGACCTCCTCTTTAAATCACTCTCACCCGTCTAACACGAATACTCGAAAACATACCAGATCTTCAACACAGATGATACTGCACTATATGCTACCTGTACTACCAAAGGATTCTTTGGGCATATTCACCATAGCATCCAAATCGCCACGGACGCCATCCAAACATGCGCACAGGCCGGTTCATCGTCATCAAACCCTCTCAACGCACCCCAACCATCACCATTCTGCTTCACAATATTCCCATCGCCGCAGTGCCACGACTCCGACTTCTCGGTCTTCAGACCCAAAAAGACGCGAGAGCCACCCACACCGAGCCAGGTCAACCAAATCACATAAATCACCCTCTACACTGTTAGCCGCTGTCACGGTCGCAAAGAAAGTGGCACTCTGAGAGTAGTACACGTCCCTATTGTTAACCATCTTGCCTGCAGTCCCCACAACACTCATCATCAAATCATAACTCACCAAGCTTAGCCTATGCCGCTAAAATTTCAAAGGAGCACTCCATTTATGCCGCCATCCCACCCCTACACGGGCACAATCCGGCTCTACTAACTATGCAGGCACATGAATGTCCAGGCAGTCGTGTAGGCATGCCTTTTCAAGCAGCAACGTAGACCCTGCACAACACCTGCAGGCACTCATCTTCGCTTAATCGGCTGCACTATGCCTGAGCCGTCGCCCCTCCACTCAAACCCCGCTTACCCCGCAAGCCACCTAGAACTCCAACCTCTCCCCTCATAACACGGATCTGTAACAGACCGAAATGCACCCCGTGCACGTATCTCTCTATATAGTACCGCTATCGCCATAACATCACGTAAATGGATGCCAGACACAATCTCACACACGCACTCCTCACCTCCGCCGGATTGAAGACATCAACCGCTAAGGATTCACGCCCTCTCTATCCAATCCACCAGTACTGCTGACGCCGAATGCCTAGCCATCACACACAAGTTGAATAGAGACTCGGCACACCACAATAACATACGAGTTCCTTTCAACACACCGACAACTCCTCCGATGCACTCTCCGACATTTTCCGCCTGGCCATGAGAGCGAATCTTCGGAAATTAGTGCTGTAGTGCGTCTGCCCGAGTACTGAGCTTCCGGTAGCCGGTGGTGGCCTCGCCATCCCCTTAACATAGACCCCATTGAACTTATCGACTACAGTGCAATACTAGACCACTTACACCGTTCCCGCGCGGGGTATTTACCACCCATCACTTGCTCAGTCGCACCCAAACCACGTACTGGCGACAACTCCAGACACACTTCTTTCCGTCCCTTCACGCCACCCATTTGCTTTCACCCCACACGCTTCCCACCCCAAACCGCCATTTTGCAACGCCATTGCACCCATCGTCCTCCACGACTTCTGGGAATGCCCAGATGCTCTGCGCGCTCCTCCCGCACACATTATTCTCCTTCTCTTTCTCGCGTGCTGTATTTGATCCCTATGTCATACCAACTGTCCCCATCCGCCATACTGATCTGCTGACATTCCTTTCTCAATATCTGATTTTTATACACAATCACCGTCGCGCCGATTTGTGGACCATGCTTTCTACCATTGTGCTTAGTTCTTAGCTTTTGAGCGCGCACATTCCGCAAAATTGGTCCGCCCGAAATCGAAGCAACTAAACAATTCCTGTGAACATTTAGATGAAAAATGGCTGCTCATCGCATGGGTAACACCATGCGCACTAAACAAGATATAGCGCATGATTATAATCTGCGTGTTGCCGACATGCAGTCAGACTTCTGACCCTTCCGTTGTCATTGTAGCAGTCTCACTCTGGCAGACGCGATCATATCCCTGCATTGTGTAAAAATTTAGCGTTATGTAGTGCGGTGATTATTTGGACCGTTCCTTGGCCAAGTGTTGCCATGAACATTACTCTCGCGAATCTAAGCGTTTTCTTTATTTTCTAGTATGCGTGAGCACTTGTTGCCATGATGCACAAATTAGGAAGCATAGCTTAGGACCTTCAAACAGGGCGTATGAATGTGACTGTGCGCTTGTCGCTATTTTTGTTGTCAACTCCTGTTGCGCATGCAAATAGCGGTTGACGAGTCATGTTCTTTTTCAGCGACAACCATTGATGGCAACAGCGGCTCTAGAGGTGCTACGATGCGCTGGAAGGCCTCGACGAGAGTGGAGACAAGAAAACTTTCGTTTAGCATGCATGACTGGCTTACTGTATGCAAGCATACTCGGAATTTAAAATAAATTTATCTTTGTTATGCGGCTGCTCAGCATTTGATTTCTGACAAACGCTTCTTAGTGCGCTCTGGGATCCGTCGCAAGTTAGCTCATTTCACATACACATTATTTTTTCCATACAAGGGAAAGCATACCGAGAGCGACAAAACTCTTTCATTTCAATATTTATTTTAATGATTCTTCACAATCTGCTCAATAAAAGACGTTAGCAGTTGAAGGACAAGCTGTTTTTGAGTGCAGCTCACCGCGTCGCTGGCACACCCGTTCATTTCGAGCAGTTGTCCGCGGCAATGAACCGGTCAGCCTCCCCGTGTCGAGACTTCTACGAATTTGCGTGCGGCAACTGGCCCGAGGCCAACCCGGGCCACTCGTCTGAGGCGTCGCGCAGCACGGTTGAGCTGATCGCTGAAGCCGGGGCATTCCTTGTGCAGAGCAAGTACTCCGAGGGAAACCAGACGGCTGTAGACAAGGCGGCCATCCTCTTCTCGGTGAGTGAGACGGCCCGTGATCATACTCAATGCGGCAGTACAATGACGACGAAAGCTGTAATAAGCTATTTTTGACGTGCATTAAGAAGAAAAAGAATTACAGGCGATATATTGGCTGATACGACGGAAATGCCTCACATTAGGCTTTCATTCCCCTCTGCAATGACACGACACATCACAGAGATTTCCTTGCATCCAACTCTCTTGCATACTTGGTATTCTCGATAGGTCTTTAAACTTGACTCCCTTGCAGACTAGGTCATTAAGTCCTTGCACGTTCTTCACTATCCATCGAGGACTCGGTTTGGGAGGTGGCTCGCTCGCACACAACCGCTTCCACGAAAATGAGCTCACGGCGCACTGTGCTATATTCGCACCTATTCTCGGCTGACTTTCTTCGATTCCCTTCACGTTGCTCGTTCCTTTTCCCGCGAAAGAACGTCCTATGTTCACGGTAACCACCCTTTGTGTTCTTCCGTTCTGATTTATTTCTCTTGCTCCACTTTGCTACCTGCCAACCGCAGCAGGTGGAGGCTTCAGAGAACGACTGATACTATTTTCCACAGTGGGGTTGCAATGCTGCCGCATCAAAAAAGCTTGGCTTGTTCTCCTCTATTAGGAAGCAACAACGACATCTGCATCGTCTCCCATTCCCCTGTGCACCTCAGCGCCTCTTCCTTCTGCCACTAAGTGTCTAATGCTAAGCTGGCTCACGTTTCAGGACCGAGGCGTATTAAAGGGCCTCTTAAGACATTCAAGGTCACGCACATCTGTACCTTCTTATTTGCCGCCTCCTAAACGAGGGAGCTTTCTGTTTTCCACACTGAGACTGGAACACCTACGTAGTGCACATTGAAGGAAGCCCTATTGAGTTCTCGCGAAAATGTTCAACAGAACATTTTTTTGTTTCGTTAGTAGGTATTTCATCAGACAAAGGGAGCAACTGAAGTGAAATGACGCCTACTGAGCAACTGAAAGAGTGTCATTAAGAGTATGTTTGTACGTATGTTTTTTTCATGAATAACCTTTGCCTTGGGAATTATGTTCCCACAAGCCTTGGTGAAGCAACATATGTACAGCGGGTAATTAGGAATTAGCGCAAACTTAATTGGTGAATTCCTTTTGGAAGCAGACATTCTTTGTCTATCAGTCACTGAGTTTCTCAACAGCGTAACAGTTTTCCTTATTTGTATATATTAATATCTTGAATTAGCGTTATGTCTTCATCAACACATGAGGTCCTCTGTGCTGTTGCACTAAACTGAAGAAGAGAATGACACAAATTCGAAACGGGCAACCAGACGACAGGATTCCCTAATAGAGTTAGTCCATCGGTACTGCGTGCCTTCATAAAGTACCCTCGATCAGAAGTGCTTCCAGCTTTTATAGTTATTTACGGTGCAAAGCAATCCGGTCGCACATCTGCTCAAACGGAGGATTTGGGACGACGCAGGGTTGCGTGGATGGCGACGACGAACTGCCGCGGCTGCGGGACCAACTGCTTCCCGAAATGGGCATCCAGTGGCCCCGGACGAGAGGCGACACGGACCCCTTGCAGATCCTCGTAGAGCTCAGCGTCCAGTGGCAGATGCCGACGCTGTTCGCCGTGCGCACCGACGACTTTGTGCAGCTGTCACAGCATCGCAGCCCAGTATTCGACACGGTGTCCATGGAATGGTGGCCTCCGGTGTTCCGGCTAATGCGTGACCACGGGGAATACAACGGCTACGTGCGTGCCTTCTACGAAGCGCTCACAACAGACAGGGACCAGGCGGTAAGGCGCCGGTTCAGTAGACATGAATGAAGGATCCGACCCATGGCGCCGCTCTTAAGCTCCCCTCCCCGATATGTCGAAACGCCGAGCATGCTGGCCGCATACGATGACTAAAAAGGCGACTGGCCTGCGTTCTGGGCGCCACGAAAACTGCGAATATTAGTGTGCGCGAACACGCGCCGTCACACCAGATACTCCATTTGCGCCTGTGATATAGATCCCCGTCGTACGTGTGCGCTAGCCCCAGCGGGATCTATGATGGTGATGCTTCCCCAAATGGCCACCCCAGACTACGAAGCATGCGAATCTACATTCTGCTGCAAGCTCCTCAAGTATAGCCCATCTTCGTTGGAGGCCTCCAAGTCTGGATGAGAAAAGATTGACGGTCCATTTGCGCACTTAGGCCTATGCGAATTATGGGCGCTAGCAGTTCGGTTATCACTTCGGTTTCGGAGTTCGGATCCATTGTTTATGGATGGCAGCTGTTCGGATAGGATGAAAGTTTAACGGCCATATATGCGGATTTTTTCCGCTTCGCATTCATGCCCCCTGGAAATTGTTATTACACACCTGGCGCAGTCGTGAAAAGGCAAAGCGATGCGCTGGCAGGTGCTGCCGTCGGTAGGGTTTGTGAGACCTTTGTTCCTCTACCTGACCAGCCTCTTCAGAACAAGCATCAAATGAACCTCTGCCTGCCCCTGTGTGCGGTTTGCACGCTGGTATATACAGGGTGTTCTTTTTAAAAAAGCGCGGATTGTATCTAGAATGTCGCCTTCACGGAATGTATATTCGGCTCGCCGGTCACAAAGTAAGGACATACCGGTGAAAGTTATTTAATTAATTAGCCACAATTTTGTTAATTAACTTTCTAACTCGCCACTTTACGCTTCATATTGCAAACGCACTATTGAAGACTGTAAAGATTCAAACCTAATACAATTTGCAGTATGTCCATAAGTGCAGGAGATATTAAAATATTCGCGATTGAGTTTTCAGCCTTTTCGGTTGCCATTCGAGAACTGAGCTCTCTGAGTAGCCAGGAAATCCCTCCCATCACACTACGTAAGAGACTAACCAAATGATGACGACAACCGAGGGCGCCAAGGCTTAGCTCCGACTGCGGCAGGCAGGCGCTGGAGAAGAGCCCATAGTTACTGTCTCCGTTAATGCCAATATCAGCAATAGAAGCCATTCAAAAATAGCGCAAACCATGGTGTTAGGTAATCCAAGCATCAGTAACATTGCTGTTTTGGCTTCTATAAAATTCGCCCAGAAAAAGGTTGATTTTTGCGCAGTTGGATGGAAGGTTTTTGAAGAAAAAGCCTCTTATTTGAATATTTCAGTTTTAGGTGCGAGGCTCAGTTTTCAAGTCTTTGTCAGTTTGCTGGCCCGTTGTTATAGAGCAAACGAAATATATCATGAAGCAATCTAAAGATATTGTTGATAACGCTGTTAAAACGAAAACGATACTGGAGGCTATAGTAATGTCTCATTTTGGGATTGAGACTAGAGACAAAACTTCAAGCTGCAACTATACAAAAGATAAATATTGTGGATTCTGAGACATTTTTGTCTTTAAAATGCAGCGTCCCAACCGACAAATACTTTTGTATTCGGACTCATTTTCTCCACAACGAATAATCCCCTCATCGCGACCATTTTCTCAGATTTTATCACTTGCCTACGTCATGCACTGAATTATAAGAAGCTGAATTTGCGGGACTTTTTTATTTCAAAATTTATGTTTGTCTTGGGAGCTAGGACAATATCGCGAATTTCGTGCCAAAAAGTACTTTTGAGGCAACGGCAGAAGCGGCCACTTATTACCTGGTGTAAATATCAAAATTAAACCGCCGTCTGCAGTCCAGTGGCTGCGGAGCAACTTATCATGGCGGCTGTCAGACACGTGACGCGGCTCGGGGAGCTAAGAAACTATGGTTCCCGCCAAGCGGCCATTTTAAACGGAACCTGGTAACTTTCATTGCTAGAAGCCTATACACTGAGGCAAGCCTAGCAGCGCTATTCGAGAGGGATGTCATAGGGCTTAGGTTGCCGGAGAGTCAAGGAAAAAAGATGGCTAGTTGACGGTTCATTATTAATGCGAAAACATTTCTAGGCTATGTCGATGCCTTCGTGTCACCAAAACCTGCCCGCAAAACGTGTCTGCGGCAGTTGTGACGTTCTCAAAATCGGTAGCTCAAACTAATGATTGTGATCGATAGCGGCCGGCGTGAAACTGATGCTGAAAAAAATTGCCACTGAGATGAACAGGGAATCAATTTCTGCTAATAAGTAGTCAAAATGTCGAAATTGAATGTCGAAATAGCGCGGGCGGCAAGCAATAGAAAGAAATTGTACAAAATGAGTGAACACTTAAAAGATCGAAATGGATTGAAACGTGTTTGGTGACTTAAATCCAAAGTAATCGATTAAAACACTCCATTGATTTGGAGTAATTAGGTAAATAATAAGAAGCAAAAGCAATGCAGGGTTGAATGGTTCGGACGGGTATATTAAGTGGACAGAAAAGCAAGTAAGGCGTCGAGTTTGAGCATTGACATGGGCAATTGATCATCGCACTATAAGTTTGAAAATTGACAATGAAGTGATCGACTGATAATTAAGGAATTAGCCTATAATTAATAGTTTAACAATAATTAATATATTGAGCGATAGTTAGCCCTTTTACCGGCAATTAATTATTTAATTAATAATGAGTGAACTGATCGACGAATAATCTTTGTCGGGTAATTAATCAATTGATCGATAATTAATCAACTGATATTTAATCGATTTAGTGATAAAATAGATCGATCGATAATCACTTCATCTATACTTAATAAAAAAGGTGACTCGCCACAGTGATCCCTATTGTTAATTAAAAAGACTAGCACTTGGGACGGAGACGGAGAAGTAGAGATAGAAATTCCTCTTTTTCCATTTCTTTGACAAAAAACTAGTATTTTTAACGCGTTTACAATGTTAAAGGTCTGGTGCGAACTGTGCTTTCGTGTTTTAAAGGACCGGCTGAAGGTAGGTGTGGGATTCCTCACCTATTAGTACATAGCTGGCAACAACGTTAATGAGAGGATGGCAGCTAGCTATTTGAATAAAGCTTAATAAGAGGCTGAGATTTAAGGTTCTACTACCGTTCACCTGCATCCAGTCACAATGACAACATAGCCGAAAGTTTTATAGAGACCTGGTATAGGCAAAGAGTAGTGAGTGGGCAGAGTGCGCTGTCGTAATGGAAGACTTCAATCCCAATGTAGGCAAGAAGCAGGCAGGCGACCTGGGAATGGGTGACTACGGCAAATGTTCTTGGAAAAGTTGGGGAGATTTATTAATGGTTTGGTTTGCTTTGGTTTAATGGGGTTAAACGTCCCAAAGCGACTGAGGCTATGAGAGACGCCGCAGTGAAGGGCTCCGGAAATTTCGACCACCTGGGGTTCTTTAACGTGCACTGACATCTCACAGCACACGGGCCTCTAGAATTTCGCCTTCATCGAAATTCAGCCGCCGCGGCTGGGATCGAACCCGCGTCTTTCGGGTCAGCAGCCGAGCGCCGTAACCACTGAGCCACCGCGGCGGGGTGGGAGATTTATTAATATAATCACCAGAACGAAATATACCGATCATGGATACTTTTTGCCGCGTGAGCAAGAGTCGGAAGTGAACTTGGAAGATTCCGACGACGAGACTAGAATGAAACAGACTCCGTATTGTGCGCGCATTCGTGCGAAGTGCAAGATGTAGAGGTTCTCAGCCACTTAAGTTTTAGTGACCATATGATGGTGAGCTATCGAATTAGCCTTGATTTGAACAGAAAAAAGGGAGAGCACTGAGAAACGAGGCCTTCGGGGAGCTAGCGGTAAGAGGGAATGTAAAGGAATTGAAGTAAACTTGTTGCTGAGCGAGTTGGTGAATATTCTTCCGTAAAGGTTAGCGCACCATAAAACAATCACGTGAAAGACAGACAGGACGAAGCGACTCGTGGCATTGCTGGAGAAGAGATATTTTTCTTTACCAGAGGGGGATGACCTAGGAGCTGAGGAGATGAACGATAATCACACATTTATAGTTAACGACGGAGCAACAGAAACAGTTGGAAGGAAGCTAATTGTGATAGTTTCAAGCTCACTGAAAAGAAAAAAACCCCATTAAGGAATTCTTTGACAGTGTCCATCCTTAAAGGTATCATTAAACTGGCAGAGCTGTCAAAGCTTACGAATAAGTGTAAGGTAAAAGACATAAGAAAGTATAATGAGGAGAATCTCGAGCAGGCTGTAGGCAAGGGAGGCAGCCTAAGAGCGTAAAGAGGAAAAGTCACTGGAAAATGTCAGATGTAGGCTCTTAGAGAAAAGTCAATAGAAATAGGAATTTTTAAAATGTACAAGCATTCTGCTCAGATCTCTACAGTAGCCGGAACAAGAAGAAAGCTAATAATGAAGTTGGAGTGTGGAACAACTGGACATCCCGTCATCCCGTTTGTAACGGAAGAAGAAAGAAAGAAACCCTTACACAGAACGCAAAGGCGAAAAGTGGGGGGCGGGAGGGGGGGGGGGGATAAAGTAACTTCAGATTTGTTGAAGTAAGCTGAGGATATTGTGCTAGAAAGGCCTGCCACTCTGTGCACGCTATGCCTCTAGACCTCGAGCATACTGCAATCTTGGAAGAACACTAACATAATCTTAATCCATAACAAAGGCGACGTCAAAGACGTGAAAAATTACGGCCCCGATCAGCTTACTGTCCGTTGTTTACAGGATATTTATTATGTTATTCGAAAATCGAATTAGTTCAGCCTTAGATTCCAGTGAGCAAAATGACGAGGCTGGGTTTCTGAAAGATTACGCGAAAGTAGACCGCACTTACACCATCGATCAGGGGAATGATAAAGGCACAGAATATAACCATGCCCTGTTAGTTTATAGCTTCCTTGGAATGCGAAAAAGGATTTGAGTCACTCGAAAACCTCGGCGCTCATTTACGCATTTTGTACCGAGGGTTCAGAAGAGGGATATATAAGCTGAACGCTCTTGCTGGATATTTGGTTGATATCGAGGAATGTTAAAGATGCGCAAAAAGGGCGAGGACAAGAGGCAAAGAAACGAAGACAACGCCACTGGTGCAGACTGCCAACTCTTTATTGATGGCGACGTAAGCGCTAGCTATATAAGGTGGAAGCCCAAACGCACGCCCACAGTAGAAGTAAACTAATATTTGGTTCAGGGAATACGAGGGTTCTGGAAAATATGTATAGCGGTTGTAGAACGAACCGTACGTAGTCGTTCTGTGGAGACTTATAGGAAGAGTCCTATAGGGTGAGTACATTGCAGAAATAAAGCAGGAAGACGAAGTTCTTGAGCGCACAAAGCAAACTGAACAAGAGCTGAGAGGGTGCGTCACTTTGCTTAGCCGAGGTTTCGACAAGAGGACTTACAAGGGTAGACGTGCTGGCTGGTTGGTGAACCATGATTCCTTAAAACAGCAAAAGACAAGCATATAGATAGAAAAGACACGCACAGCGCTGTGTGTTTCTTTTCTATCTGTGTCCTTTGTCTTTTGCGCTGTTTTAAAGAAGAGGACTTGTTTTCTTCGGGGCAAGAAGTTTCAGGCGAGTAGGAGACACAATCTCTCCGGTACTTTTCAGTGCTGCTGTACAGCAGGTAATTAGAGGACTTCATTTGGAACAATTGAGAAAAAAAGTTCATCGAGAATACCTTAGTGATCTACAGTACATTGATGGCATCGTTCCTATGGGTAACTGAGCTGACCAACTGCAACGTGTGATCGAATACTTACAAGGGCACAGTAGAAAGGAGGGTGAAAAAACTATTATGCAGGAAACTAAAGCCATGTCCAATCGTCTCGGAAGGGAACAGCATTTACGATAGGCAGCGAAGCGTTGGAAGTGGTAAGAGAATGCATTTACCTAGGCAGATGGTGACCGCTGATCCGAACCACGAGACTGAGATAACCTGGCACATGTGGGGTGGGTGGTACACTTGGTTTGGAAGCACTGTCTGGTTATTAATAGCACTTAGTCAATATCCACCAGGAGGAAAGTATATAACAGCTGTAGCCTGCGGGTACTTACCTATCGTTCAGGAACGTGGAGGCTATAGAAAAGCGTTGAACCTAGACGGCAACGCAGCGAGCTTTGGAAAGGAAAATGACAGGCGGAATTCTAAGAGACAGGAACAGAGCAGATGAATTCAAGCAAAAAACGCGAGTTAATGATACCCTATTCAAAGTGAATAAACAATGGGCATGGGCAGGGCGTTTAATGCGATGGCCAGATATCCAATTGTCTTTAACGTGTGGATTCTAAGGGAAGGCAGGCATAGTAAGGGCGGCAGAAGGGTGAGTGGGAAAATGAGATTAGGGAGTTTAATGAGGTAACATGTCCGCAGCTGGCACAAGGCGTGGTTACTTAGAGGGGTACTATAGAGGCATTTGTCCTGCACTGGAGTTATGATGATAAGAAAGCCTTTGTCGTGGGGAAAAAATTCAAAAAGCTCCGCTCCTCTACTCTCAATACTATTCGCTAAATGCCCCTTAAGAAAATCAAAGCAGTAAAATTTCGTTTTTTTAACTTATCTATTCTTCAGAATCGTTGGTTAAAACTTCGCGCCCGAAAAGTATACGAGCTTCAAAAGCAACTAGGGAAATTGGAAATTGTTTCTTGGATCATGCGCGCAAATGTTATCAAGAAACGACGACCGCATTTAAGCTTACCATCGCCCCTAAACATTCATTGTTACGTTCCGCTTACTGACCGCTTTAGCAGTTGTGCTCCGCTGCTGCGCAGTGGGTTCATTCATGTTTCAGACATGCACAAGACCGCAAAATCAACCAGTTACGTGGTCGCAGTGAATGTGACCGAAAATGCCCCTGCGACATGATATCGAATGCTATCATTTAGAGGGCACGGAGTTCGTT
This sequence comes from Amblyomma mixtum, assembly GCF_055824585.1. Lineage (NCBI taxonomy): Eukaryota > Metazoa > Arthropoda > Arachnida > Ixodida > Ixodidae > Amblyomma > Amblyomma mixtum. The sequence continues at coordinate 180,306,223 of NC_143016.1, read as the reverse complement.
TAGTTATTCATGCACTCTATGGTAATGCAACAGTGTTTTAGCACAGCGCAGACATATTGGTGTATTTGTATAACGCGCGGCAGCGCGTCAGGCGGGAGACAAAAATTTTTGTAGATATCTCGCCTTGCAAAGATTGCAAAAAAAAAGAAGATTGCAAAGAAAAAATTCCTTGCAAAGATTGCAGCGCTTCCTACATAGGCGAAACTGGCGATTTCAAAAGACGACTGAAGGAACACCAACGTGACGTAAAGAACAAAAAAGTAGCAAAAAAGAATAAAAAAGTAGCAGAATACAATCAAGACAATGGGCCACCTGATTGGCTGGGATTCCGCACGGCTACTGGAAAGGGAAAAACTGTTACCTCCCCGCCTACCGAAGGAATCATTACACATCCAAATGACAAACGAAGCGATAAACAGGACGCGGGGAAATCTACCCGAGATGTACATGCGCTTTGTACGCAACACCTTAACATCATAAGCAACGGCCCATCTCGTTTCATTTCCATTGTGAACAAGGCACCCGTAGTGGTGCCGAAACGTCAACGTGTTTATGTTTTGTATGTTTTTCTTTTCTTCTGTGACCTCGGCGAGTGCTGTTTTCTTCAATATGCTGAATTTCTCTCACCGGATGGGTTTCCGTCGAATCCCCAACTATCTCGCCTACAGCTGGGACTAAACACGGCTTATTGGAGATGAAATGGGAAAGCCTTTTTATGATGTGCACATAACTTTGGTGTCCGAAGATGAGGGTAATTGCAGTACGATAGCGCCACTCACGAAGTCTACCACATAAAATTTATCACGCATTTATTCTCTCAAGCTAGAGTACAGTTGGTCTGCGAGCATATTAACACGATGGTATTCAATAGAATTAGTTCTTCATGGTCGTACTTGTTGTGTGTGTTTCTAGCTCATGTGACAAAAGCGATAAGAGAATCTTTTGAGAGGCGCGAAGAAGTCGCAAACAATCGTGAGTGGAGAAGATTGCGATTATTAAAAGCTTAGTAGTTGCTGCTTCGGTGAGCAGTGTCGTCTCATATCAAAACAGCCATGCTCTTTTCTGCTTCTTTACCTGAATACCTCCATGCATCGATACCTATGTGCATTCTCAGTTTCGCCTATAATCAGTGTGTTACAGGCTAAATATAAGGAATACAAGTGAAACAATCCGGACGGTTACTCGTGATGGGAAGAATCCGTACATTGATAATGCTCCAGCTAGATAAAAGATGACAAAGGTAAGCCAACTGTGGCTGTGTTCAGTTGTGCAAATGAGAGGTTCTTAAGGTATGTGATTCCTAATAAACGTGCTCATTTTAGTTCAGTCGTATCAAATGATCAGCAAGGCACAACTCTTATTACATTATTATTTTAATTGTTGTTGCAGGTAGCTTACTTTGGTGTTCTGTTATTTTCTAACGGGAATGTGTGTGCTGTACGCAGACGTTGGACCGGGTGACGGAGACGTTGACGCGCTGCGACACGTTCCTGATGGAGAACAAACTTGGTGCGCACACACACCACGAAGGCCTCCTGTACAAATTCGAGCTCGAAGAACTACAGAGCAAGCACATGCGAACCATCGGCATCGACCGCTTGGTCAACGCACTGAACCTCCGATGGTATGATGCTTTGAAGTGTACTAAGGGGAAGTAGGATTTCGTGGGATATTTAGACATCTGCCCCATTTTATTCATACACTAAGACAAAAGACGAACCAGCCATGGTGGTTGTTGCTATCTCTTCCGGAACCTCAGGCTTGGTATGGTTTGGTTTATAGGAATTAACGTCCCAAAGCGACTCAGGCTATGAGAGTCGCCGTAGTGAAGGGCTCCGGAAATTTCGCCCGCCTGGGGTTCTTTAACCTGCGCTGACATCGCACAGTACACGGGCCTCTGGAATTTCTCCTCCAAAGAAATTCTAGCCGCCGCGGCCGGGATCGAACCCGCGTCTTTTGGGTCAGCAGCCGAGGAACCTCAGGCCTTATGATCGAATCCTCGTCAAGATATTGTTGCATTTTGGGGACGAGGAATACGGAAATACTCTCGTGCTGTGCAACTTTAATGCACACCAGCTGGAGAAATTCATGGAGCCGTAATTATGGCGTACCTACGACCAGAAAGGCAGACGAAGAATAATGAACAGTACTTAAAATACACGATGAATAACACTCCAACAGGCAGGGTATCTTCGATGGTGTTGAAGCATCTCATGAGAGCAGCGCTTCAAATAAAGAGAATCGTAACAGTCCTTACCCGCGATGTTGCTCCCCTTTGGCCTGTTGCCAAGAAATGCACATTACAGAAATGCCTTTTTTACCACGGTTTTTCTGTTTACACTTAAACTGGACAATGATTACAGCTTATCGGCCCCTTTTTAAATATGATATAAGTACCGTAGGGTTTTTTTCTTCTTCTTACTTCTTCCACCTACACTTCGTAGACGTGTAAAGAAAGGCTTGAGTTCTTCGAGGGCGAGCCCGGGCGCAGCGCATTGTCCCGCCCTCTCGTTCTTGAGGTCGGGCCGCTGCGCTGGTTCACTGAGAAATATGTCTGCCCGACTCGCCCGTCAGTTCATGTTGTACAGCTTTACTTCTTTTAAATGTCCTCTATTTAATCATTTTGTGCCGTCCAGCTGTCTTGGTTCAGACCTGTCGTCGCAATCACCGCTGTGTCTTGTACCATCCTCTTCTTTTTAGCCACGTATTATCGCCATGGTTCAGTAAGAAATACGCCTTAAGAACACACCCAACAGTCCATCACTGTGCAGCGTACTGATTTCAGTACATTCTAGGTTCCACATATTTCTAATCGCAGTAATTACCGTGCGCAAGCTATTGGATATGGGGGCAGTTAGTTCTCTTCTCGATGTCATTGTCTAGGGCATCTCGATGTCTAGGGGCATTGGCGCATTTTGCGCTAGCTGTAAGTAACACCCTTTGTACGTTCTGCTTAATACTGATATTAAGAATGGGCAGTGTGTGAGGAATTGTGACGTACACGGCTCACGTACGAAGAATGTTGGCTACCACTGCATTAATGCTTTACCACACTGTTGTTCTGCGAACCTGTGATTCAATTCTTCCTGTATGGACTTCTCCGTTCATCCTTTTCGTTGCCTGTTCAAGTAGCACGAAAAGTATATGGGCAGATCTCTTCGCTGAAGCATATACCAGTTAGAGATAGCGCATGAAAAAATTAATTCGCTTCGAGCAGCATTGACCAAGCTAAGACTCCATGAAGAAGTTCGTTCTATTTTTCCACACCTGTTGGACGCCTGTAACTTGGGGCAATAACGCAATAGTTTCATTCGTTCTGGCATGTTTAGCATATAAGCTTCTAGTTCGATAAGTGGCCAAATTTAAAATATGTAATCCTTATCTGTCCTCCTTGGGTAATGCTGGGGAGTCGAAAACAATGACCACAGAATTGCTGGCACCGAATATTTCTATATCCAGTAAGGCTCCTTCGTCTCTTCTTGGCTACATAACCATTTTACCAGTTTCATTTCGATGCAACCGATGTTTGGCGCTGCAATTTCTAGATGAGCCTTCTTGCCCGGCTTGTCTTTGTCTAGAACACCCTTTACAACTCACAGCCTCTCGAGGTATTTTCGCTTATGCGCTGATCGGTGGCGATCGAAATAGGCTTCTGGCTCGGTTGGATCATTACGCAGCGGGAACGGGCGCGCGTTTAGAAAGTCTGGCGTATAATCGTGTTCCATGGGCTTCGGAGGACTTGTTTTACTTTAGTATTGTGGGTGGGTCAATATCTGTTGCAAAGTTGTCAGTGTTACATTTTTCTCCCATTGTTTCTTTTGCGGCGCTCCATACACGCCTCAGAGTCGGCTTCGGGCTGCGACGAGGTAAAATAGGCCCCACTTTTCATCTTGAAGAACCACTCCATGAGAGGACTGTTGGGTGTAAACACGTATGACCACTGCAATCGTAAATGCGCCCTATCTTTAAGAACTTCAATGGCTCCGAGTTTTAAAAATCGATGAAAGAAACTGCACATGGAAGGAGTGTCTTATACAGTGCACGGAGATGTGGGGCCACGGTTGAATGAGCAGAAGGAGGATAAGAACCAAAAGGCGAAAGAACCACTATATAGTACGTGCAGCTCGCTGTAGTGTCAGATCCGTCTCCAAAGGGGCAGAAAGCACTCAGCTGTGAAGCGCGAATCGCTAGCAAATGTAAAACAACAACGTCTACAGACCACGCACCAAAGGCATTGCTGCATAAACTGCACTCCGCTTTCGGGTAAGATGAGGCCGCCTCAGAAAGAACAAAAAGCTAAGGATATGAGGCGGATAGACAGAAAGTGAGCAAAGTCATTGTAATTCCAGCGTATATAGCGCCCAGCATAGAATGTATAAGAGAGTGTGATGAATGTCTTCGTTTCTCAGTGCGTAAGTCTTATTCCCCAACCCAGGTCCTTCAATGTGACGCCCCAGACTACGGTGTACAGCATCAACCCGACGGCGTTGGAGGCCATTGACTACTTCCTCTCAAATTTCACGTGGGCAGAGTCCAACCTGCTAATCGAGTGGCACGTGATACAGCGGATTGCTCCCGCAGCTAGTCCGTCCTTGCGCGATCTTTTGCTGCCGGTGTTCTTGAACGACAGTGGTGAGTAGGCGCTTAATCAGCCATTGCGCTGCTCGTTACTTAAAAGAAAACATGCCATTATAACCTAAATATTTATGAAGGCCTAAATAAACATTTTTAGTTTGTCAACATAGAGAATCAGGGGTTAACCTTTTAGCCGTATGTACAGGCGCGGACAAAAGTAAACGGAGCAAGGCAACTGTTTTCGAATATTTTTCACGCGTCACATAATTGAAATTTCCAGCAATGGTGCGCACATGCTGGCAGCGGAGGCTGGTGGGCTTTCTTATAGACAGACAACGCTTCTTCATAATCAATGGAGAAAGCGTGATTGCACTTCGAACGCCATAGCGTGCTGCGTTTACTTATGGCCGCGCCTGTACAGATTATAACACAAAGCGGTGCAATGATTTCAAACCAGAGCTGCGAAATAACACAAACTGCGGAATAAGAACCATAAGAATTCTGTAAGTAATTATCATTGGAAGATCCGCAGAACCGTAGAAATTACTGAAAAAATAATGATATTAATATTAGTGGGAAAATCTTTCTATAAAAGAATAATGACGGGCGTACCATGAGGCTAACTCCTTTTAGAAACATTACGCCATTCTTTAGTAGACACAAGCACCTTATGTAGAATGTAAATGATGCTCAATTCTCCTGAAGAAAAGAAATGCAGAAAAAACAATTGCTGGTGGTTTAGCTCCGGTTAAACCTAGTGTATACGCGACAGCTTCAAACACATGGTTACACATGTTATCTGATTCAGTTTCCACCGACTGACCCAAAGAAGGCGTCGCTGTCGGCTATCCGCTTCTTGACGGCGTCATTTGGCGAGCCGTTCCTCTCTTTGTTCCGGCGTCTCAGTGCTTCGTGGGCTCGTTGTCGACTCGCCTTATACGACGCCACAACTTCGAGATGCGTTGAGGTGGCTTCCTGCAGTCGTCATTGATGTCGGTCGCAGTATCCACGCGGCCTTTCGGCTTCTTCATCCATCATTCATCTGTAGAACAGAGTTGCCAGGTCCTCAACTCAAAAAGAGCCACAGTAATCACAAAAGAAGCCAAAAAGTAGCCATCATGTCGCCGAAGTTTATAAACTAGCCAAAAAAGCTCCAAAGTTGCAGAAAAGCGGCACCAGAAGCATTACAGTCGCAAGAAGTTTATAATTCTTGCAGGATCCATGTTCACAATGGATGCGAATAACTTCGAAGTATGAAAGCATCGCTAATCAAAGGAAAGAAAACACATGAACATCATGGCATAGGAGCACGGAAACGCGCAAGGAATTTCTAAAGGGAGGTAAAGTGAGAGGAGAAATATGTGTTCTTAAGCTACTGCCATAACAATCTGAATTCCCATATAAATGTGGCATGCGTGGCACTCTTTTTTGCATGAAATTTCTTCACTGCTTTCTAAACAAGCGCATGATTTCATGCGCCTATTTATTTTTCCGTTTTCCTCCTCTGATCTTTTTCAGCTTTCTATGGCAAAAACAGACTGATTGCCATAAGTGGTTGCTACGTATTGAATGCATAAAAAGCACACCTTGCCCAAAGTTTTTTACGCCACACTGGTTACTTTTCAGCCACCTACGGCTCCCTTTAAGCTGTATATCGCACTACGATACGAAAATTCTTTGTCATCATGTTTCAAAACTTTCTATTCTTCCCCGATCCCCGATAATTGGCTAAAAAGAAACCATATGACCTGAAAAATTTAACCAGGACTGTGATTCTCAGCGGGCTACCATGTGTGGCAGATCAACGCGCTTTGAACGTGTAGTTAACTCAGGACACAGCTAAGCACCAAATCACTTCCCTATTTGTCCGCCGCGGTGGCTCAGTGGTTATGGTACTCGGCTGCTGACCCGAAAGACACGGGTTTGATCCCGGCCGCGTAGTCGAATTTCGATGGAAGCGAAATTCTAGAGGCCCGTGTACTGTGCGATGTCAGTGCAAGTTAAAGAACCCCAGGTGGTAAATTTCCGGAACCCTTCACTACGGCGTCCCTCATAGCCTGAGTTGATTTGGGATCTTAAACCCCATAAACCAAACCAAACTTTCCTATTTACCTGTGGCGCATTCAATGAATAGATACAGGTCATTACCTAATAACAGTTCTAGCTACATATCAGCATTGCACAGCGGAGCCAGGGTTTCGGAGTCTCGGCTGGGAGAACAAGTCCGGCGAGCATTAAATGAACACACTAACGAGAAGTATTTTAATTGTAGGACCGGATTACAGCTTAATTTTAAACACTAGAATAATAATGCTCACGTGTGGCATTCTAACGGACTCAGACACACTCAGAGAATTGGCGAAAAATAGCTCCATTATTATGTCCTACCTTTGAATTAAAATATAGCACAAAAAGTAGCCAAGTAGCCAGGTTCAAATTTTTGTCGCCAAGAGTTCCCAAAAGTAACCAATTTGGCGCAAAGTAGCTAAACCTGGCAAACCTGCTGAAGAACAAGCGCATCGCAGCCTCTGTTTATGAAGTGGCCGAGCAATGCGTGCACCTGTAGCTACTGCGCAGAGGCTGTGGAGTCGGCGGCGCAGCGAAGAAGCCGGCAACGGCGGTGGTGCACCTGTGACGTCACGCACGCCGCATGTGCAGTAGCGGCTTCGGCTCGGCAAGGTGACCTTTGCTTTATATGGAGTAGTGAAACTATCGCGTCGAATATACATCGTGTCACATGTTTTTTTTTTTCTGGAGATTTTGCTTTTCTCGAAGCACACTTGGCCCAATCGCAAATATTTCCAACACCAGGATTCACCATGCTCCCAGAAGCAGCAGCTGGTTCCCTGTGTACACAGTTACTTGCTGTTGCTTGGCTCTCGAAGGCGCGGCGTGCGCAGTCCCGTGCATAGCGCTTTAAAGGAGTAATTAACCGCAACAAAATTTGCGGAGCATTGAGAGCCTCAAACGTTCCTCATTTGAAATTCGGTGCTCTCTTGAAGACGCCTTATATAATAATATTAACCAAGTTAAGTGGGTTTCTTGTTTTGTTTGCATCCGATTTTGAGCAAACCAGTCGCTTTTGGAATTCCCTATTGGCGGTACGCTGAATGGCCTATGTGCCTGCTCTATAAAGGCCCTAAAACACTTTCCAAAATGGCAAAGAAAAGTAACGTGAGCAGATAAAAAGCTAAAAAAATTAAACTGCCCACCAAAAAAGCAAGATGAAGAACTCGCAAACTGTAATTAATTTATTGCCGGAAAACTAAGAATAACGACCGACAACAACGGCGTTCTAGGAAGCATGTGCCAGGGACAACAAAAGGTAGAAAATGCTAAATGTGACATTGAAACCTGACGTGCAAACACGGATTTTCTTTCTAGCAATGCAAACAAATAAATGACTGCAGCGCCTTCCACTTCTTACTGAAGTGACAAAGGCATCCGTTAATCCTCTTTATCTACGGCTCGCGAGACATCCACACCAGTGTTAGTGCAGTTAGACCTTTGTTATGAAACAATATGAGGCTGAGTCAGTTTTACAGTAGAGCTTCCGGTCTATGAGGTGTTCTAATAAGTAAATAATCACTCATTGATATCCAACAAAGCACAGCCATACGGCTACAAAGAAAAGCTATATAGCTCCAGCGGAAGCCTTGCAGTTACAGAAAAATTTGGTTTGGGCCAGGGTTCGGACCCGAGACCAACGCTTCACCGGAGCTGTCGCTCTACCAGCTGCGCTAACCCGCACAGCTAGCATGGTAGGGTGAGAGCTAATTGATCAATAGCTAGAATTGAGAACAGTGCTCATCAAATGTTTCGGGAAATCTCCCAAGGTGGAGTAGACTTGTGTTAAGGTGTTATTTAGTCATTGATATCCTCCGAAGCGCCGCCACAAAGCTGCAAAGGAAAGCTGAACAGCTTCCACAGAATCCTCATGGTTAAAGAAAAATTCCCTTACTCCCTTATAACAAATCTACTCCACCTTGGGAGATTCCCCTGAACTTTTGCCAACTAAGATGCGTTCTGTTTTAAGATACCACCTTTTTTGTGTGTGGTCGTACCCGTTCGTTCTATCACCCATGCAGACTAGAATACTTAGAAGCTATAATCACTTTTGCTTTGTTTTATTCTGCACTTTTTAACCCGGAGAGTGTTCAGAAACATATGAACAATCTCTTAGTAGTAGACATGTATGAGTGACACTATGCATGTAAGTACGTTAATTAATAGGCATCTGGGCACAGGCCAGCGATAAATGTCTTGACTATATTGTCACGTTGTAGTGACGGCAATCCAGCGGTCAGGAAGACACCAGAAAGACTTGCAAACGAAGCTCTTTATTTGGGCTGACTTGCGCCCGCAGAACAACTGAATCACACGGTAGCGGCGTAAGTAACACGCGTGCTCGTCAATCGTCGAACTACGAATGTCCGCCGCTCGCGGCATCGCTCAATTTAAAGCCGGCAAGGAAACTTCCAGATAACAGGTCAAGATCATCTACGGTAATCTGGAAAAACCTAGATGCAGCCTTTCATGGCTGCGAACAATCGAGATTAGTCTGGTCGCTTCTCGCGCCACGAACAAAAGTGATAACCACCCATTCCTGCTGCCTTGAGCGTGAACGAACACACACTGCAATGATACGTGGCATTACCCCCCTCGCAAAGAAGCATCGTCTCGATGCTTTAAAATGAAAATAAATGCGGAGAATGCGAACTTCGAGTCCTTTAGCGTTCTTAATAAGGTTTAAGGGCAGCGGTAAAAGCTTTAAGTCTGGCTGTGTCGTCGTCGTCGTAGTTGTCGTCGTCGTAGGGGTCGTCGTCGTAGGGGTCGTCGTCGTAGGGGTCGTCGTCGTCGTAGGAGTCGTCGTCGTCGTAGGAGTCGTCGTCGTCGTAGGAGTCGTCGTCGTCGTAGGAGTCGTCGTCGTCGTAGGAGTCGTCGTCGTCGTAGGAGTCGTCGTCGTCGTAGGGGTCGTCGTCGTAGGGGTCGTCGTCGTAGGAGTCGTCGTCGTAGGAGTCGTCGTCGTAGGGGTCGTCGTCGTAGGGGTCGTCGTCGTAGGGGGTCGTCGTCGTAGGGGGTCGTCGTCGTAGGGGGTCGTCGTCGTAGGGGGTCGTCGTCGTAGGGGGTCGTCGTCGTAGGGGGTCGTCGTCGTAGGGGGTCGTCGTCGTAGGGGTCGTCGTCGTCGTAGGCTTCGTCGTCGTCGTAGGGGGCATGGTCTTCTGTTTTTGTCGATGGAGGATCTTAGTTCTTGCGCTCATAAGCAACCTCACTTCCAGAGGCTGCTTTATTCAGTTTAACCTTCGGGTCCTGGGGGAGCGTCCACGCACTGCGCAGCCTCGGCTAGGATTTACAAAGCGCGGTGACGATGGCGATGGGGAACGTGATTGCTGGCTGGGCGGTCAGCATTCTTCCCGACGCAAAAACTCCTCGATTTCCGCTGGTCGCTGGCCGGGTCGGAGTTGGTGGCACCCGGGGCTGCTGAATAATGATTGGAGTCGTCGTCTGGGGCAAGCTCATGGTGGCCCTTGCTACTTGCTTTCGCTTCAGGGTAGGGTCCGGCAGAGTCCCGAACTCTGGTGCGTCCCCTTGTAGGCGTCGGCTAGCGCGGTAGACTGGACTCAGGTCCTGCGGTTGATGACTCAGAGGGCTGGCGTCACGGCTTGCAGGGGTTGTCCGGAACATGGGAGGCTACCCAGCACCTCCACCAGATGTCACGTTTTAGTGACGGCAATCCAGCGGTCAGGAAGACACCAGAAAGACTTGCAAACGAAGCTCTTTATTTGGGCTGACTTGCGCCCGCAGAACAACTGAATCACACGGTAGCGGCGTAAGTAACACGCGTGCTCGTCAATCGTCGAACTACGAATGTCCGCCGCTCGCGGCATCGCTCAATTTAAAGCCGGCAAGGAAACTTCCAGATAACAGGTCAAGATCATCTACGGTAATCTGGAAAAACCTAGATGCAGCCTTTCATGGCTGCGAACAATCGAGATTAGTCTGGTCGCTTCTCGCGCCACGAACAAAAGTGATAACCACCCATTCCTGCTGCCTTGAGCGTGAACGAACACACACTGCAATGATACGTGGCAATATCAAGTCCGAGGGTATGCAGGGTCGCTAGCCTACTGTGAATTATAAGCTCGCGGTTGTGCGATATGTGCTTCGACTAAAGCAAAATATTTATTAAGGGTTTATTTGCAATTGTGGCTGACGTCCCTCGCATCCGCTCACCAGCTCCGTGAAAGACTAGTCTCATTTTGTTATCTTGGGCCTTTGCGATAGTTTACTTGTTGCCGTCTTCAAAGGGAATGGTTTATATTGACCCTGATTTATGTCGAGCCATCTGTCGTCCAGTACGTGTGTTTTTGTCCCCATTGCTTTGGGTGGTTACCCACCAAAATCAGCCTGCGGAAAGGTATCCTGGCGCTCTCTTTAGGTAGGACAATTGCTCTTTATCGGTGTTTCGTTTGTCACGCTTTGTTTACCGCTGTAGATTCCGTGGGCGCCACTCTCATGTTTCCTTCCTCAGTGCCGCATCAGAACGAAAATAGCGCTAAAGGGCTGGAGGAGATAAGCTCCGCTTGAAGGGTATAACGCCATGGAGTCAATGGCTTCATACACATATCTGCGGAATTGGTAGTTCATGACTTTAAGGGTATTTGTCGTAATGCACAGTGGCGATGCAACAACCGTGACCGCAAATCTAGGCAAGAAGACAACCCCTTTTAACTTGTCATGTATGCGATTTTGATTTCATTCTGAAGTTGTGCCTACCATTGTCGAAGATCTGTTCTGTATAACCTTTTGCTATGGCCAATTCACTGTTCCCTTCATTTGCTTTTATGCCATGTTTGCTGCGTTTGAATAATATGTTTATATTTGTTTTCTTTTTGCACTGTACTAATTGCCCCTGCTATGGTTTTGCAATAAGACCAGCAGTATTGTAAAGAAATGACTTCACTTTCACATCTCCACTGGAGTCTTTACCACCCCTGGCGCAGCGGTGCAGCACTGCACTGCGATGACAGTCGGTGCCGCCAGTGAGGCTTGTGCGGCCCAGGTTCCTCCTGCTCTCAAGAACCTCTAATGGCCAATCATTCATTTAACGGCCACCTGCCGCAGCGGTCAGTTTTCTCACTATCCGGTGGGTTGGTTGGGATGATGCCACAAGGCCGCTTAGCCCAGATGGCTCTTCTTATACCGAAGATATTCTTTCTTCGTACTATAATATTCTGGAACAGCTAGCGACTGCACACTGGTACCGAAGTAAGCTTACAAGCTATTGAAGGTTTCTTGCGACAAATTGTGTAAGTTAATGAATGTGCAATCACTTATTGTTGCGTTGTGGGCGGTATGATATTGTGTTTGACGCGTTCTATATTTGTTAAAATATAAATGGTTTGCAGTCTTTATTTATCTTTGTTAAACAATGTGGAGTATTTCACGTTGATTTGCGATTATCTGCAATTTTCACGTTTCTAGTGAATTTGGTCTGTTTTTTTTTGGCGTAGGTTTTGATTCTACGCAATGAATACATCCTCCTGCATGTGTTTGTCTCGTCAGCCCTGCCCATTTCTGTACTGCAACCCCGCAGGAGGGTGTTCAGGGATACTTTCAGTAAATAAATACGAACGGACAGCTCTTCGTGCCTCTTTTTACGTACGGCAAGTATTTACTTAAATACCTAGGCAGGGGTATAAAGCCGTTGCGCGTCGTATTGCGGGTATAACGTCGCCTGATCTAACACCCCTGACGGCCATTGGATACAAAACAGCCCGGTCATTAGACCATGCGACTGCGTAGATTCAGACTAAAGCCTCCCTATCGCAGTGGTAGTTTTCACAATTAAATAACCTGCCAGACTATTCGGTTCAACTGTTGACCATCGGAACATCCTCTCTTCCTCTTTCACAAGCTCCAATGAATTAGTTCCGGTGGAAGTGTTTGCACAGTTAAGTCGTAATCATGGTATTTTCAAGTGAATATCAAGGCGCCTCTATAACACAATCACCTAATTTGGATTTCAAGAGAGTATGTATGTGGCATAATGCGAGAACTAAGAGTACATTTAGTAATATTCGCTGGATGTTCGTCGCTTCCAGCCTATGTAGTAATTGGAAACACATTCATTTCATCACCGTGATTCTCTAGAGATTGCTTTGTCGGACTTACGTACTCAAGTACAGAGTGAGCGCTCCGGTAAATACTAGTTAATGTTGTAGGCACGATCGGTGCCACTTGCAGATTAAAACCAAACATTTAACTTGGCCTCCTGGCCCGAATCTACCTTAGTACAAGCGCGGCCTGCATGAGAACGTCGAGAAAATAAACTGTTTCTACTGTTGTCCGTGTCATCATTAACTGAGCTGTGCATCCAGATTCACGTTCAGATTCACGTTTACATTCATCGTGATTCATGTTCAGAAGCGTATAGTAGAATGAAGGCTAATTACGTTGTTCCGGATATATTCCCGGATACTGAAGCGCAACAACAGCAGCAAGATAGGAAGACGACTTTGTCGTCTTCCCATGTGTTTCTTCAATGCGGCAAAAGTCTCTTGTGCACAAAGCAAAATTAAGCGGGTTTTGCTAGCTTCTGAGTGCGAAGACAGCCTTTTCATACTGCGCGAAGAATGATCATAGAGGAAGAAGTCGTGAATCTAGAACTGCCAAAGTATTTTTGTATGTTGATGGGAGCGTCCACATTTGAGAAATTATTTGACGCAATTAAGCGGAACCTTTGGTCAGGTCTGAAGAGAAGAGATCTGAATAAGTTCTCGGTTTCTGTTTCTCACTGCAAGGATTCCGGGCTATGATCTGCGATCTGTGTCCTCATTGCAATTCAAAATCCTTGCACAGGCTTGCCGAGATTTTAATCTTTCTCCCTAAATCCATACAGGTGCGGCGTGGTCAGCCACCGCCGGGCGCTGCATGGAGCTGGTCGTTAACCTCATGGGCATAGTGCCCATGTGGCCGCTTATCAACCAGCGCATGGCCGAGAACACACGCGAGAGGGCCGACCGGGTGCTGTCGCGCGTCTCCAAGGCTCTCGAGCGCAGCGTCATGGCCAGCGACTGGATGGACGCCCAGACTGCGCACGTGGCGGTCCGCCAGCTCAGCGGGATCAAAATGATGCTGGGGCCACCGCTCGAGGCGGACACCGTGAGGATCCTGTCAATGCTCTACGAGCACGTGCCCGAAACAACGCCGGTGCGTACAGGGGCCCTTCACTGATTCCAGAGCCTGCTATGTTTGGGTTGCTCCTGGCGTTTCTTGGAGAACAGTTGGATTATACCATCTGGGAAGCTGCCAGTGGACCATCATCATCGACACCCTAACCGCATACACTGCAGGACCCTCTATATCCTCCAATTCACTCTTTGCCGCGCTGCACTGTCCGCGCAAACATTCTAATATCGCATGCTCACCTCTTTGACGTCTCCGCTTAGAATCCAGTGCGGTACCCAAGGGACAGTCGCTGATATCCCTTCATAAGAAAAAAAAACCATAAAAACTGCGGTCAGAACGCGTATGTTGAGTAGATTCCCTGCCCTCGATAAGAAATTCTAAAGTCACCTTATTTTTACACCACTTACAATGTCCACACGAATACTTGCAGATATCCCAAAGCCTGGAGAGATCCGCAGGCGATATCAGTAGCTATGTAAGCCCCTCATAGCTGGCTTGTCACCCTTGTGACCTCTAGACTGGGAACTGGCATAGTGGTCAGCCAAGTCTGACAATGTTAGGAGTCCATTTTTGCCTCTCACATTTGCATGTTTGTTATTTTCATCCATTCAGCACGTAAACAAGTTTTAGCAAAATGAGTCTGCGTAATTTTCATTCCTGAATTCCGCACTTTCAGAAAGGCAGCTTTTTGAGGTGATCTAAGAATTAAATGCTTGGTGGGACATTGGCTCTGCGTCATTTTGCTGCTTCCATACGCTTCCTTCCCAGCTTCCTATACTGCGTTTAGAAGAAATCTAAAAGTTCCTATTCAAACAGGATTGCATTTCGCAGCGTTAGAGGTAAATGTTTACGGTATAGAGAAACATGTCTTCGTTATACGCTTTAAGGAAATAAAGCCGCAATCTCAATAGTATTTTAGAAGCAAATAAAGTCGACAGAGCTTGGGCTCGGGCAGCTAATTTATTGCGAGGCTTCGGATGAATTCTTCTGATGGTTTTTTTATATTTTGCATAGCCTACCGTGAACGGCCGCTGCAAAGAGGATGAACGGAGGCCGCTCGAGACGCGCGAAAAGGATACCTTGATGAACTCACCATACCTAGCCACTAAGTAGCACAGAAGTCGTAAGAATGACTGTTTTAGCTCAACTGAAAGGCAGCTGAAGTTCACCATCTAACTTCCTAGCAAAGAGTACTCCTCTTGAAATCATGAAGGCGCTAGACACCGCAGCGGACACGGGACAAGAAAGAAGACGACACAGGTGTCCGCTGCGGTGTCTAGCGCCTTCATGTCTCACCAACTGGCCTACACAGCTACCCTCCTAAGTCTTGAAATCAGTTACGCAGGCAGCAAAAAGGTCGCGTGATTCGCAGGCTGCGCAAGGCGCACTTCCCTAGGATGCTTGCGAAATCTACCCCAGAGCACGTCTATTCCTGTTTTTGCAAAAAAAATGTAACAACTAAGTTACTTTGCCGGAAAGTTATAAAAACTGGTTTGCTCTGTGGTGGTCTACTAAACAACGCGGGAAACTGGTATGAATGTTTTGGGTAGAATGCGTTGCATTTCACACGGAGTGTAGCGCCAATAACAAAGATAAGTATCTGATGGTTGGGATTATGCATTTTTTGGAGTTCATTGTTTTCGTGTTGCAAATTTCACCAGAACCAACAGCGGCGCGGTTTCTAAGCACTTCATTAATTATTCTTACTCGCCGAGCGCGTCGGACGCTCCCGAGTTGCCACGTTTGCTACAGTCCTGCAAATGTGTCGCTCTGCAGCCTTCCTCCGTAGATGCAAATCTATGGGCCTGTGTCGTGTAGTTGTAGTGAAGCTGAAGCTTAGTTCAGTGAAACAGTAAACTCCCTGCTTTATTTTTATCTAGTTGTGTTTATTATTGTACATAGGCAACTAAGAGTATCCAGCGCCAAACACAAGGTTTAATGATTTATCCAGTTGGGATCCGTTGTAGAGGCACCCTCTAGAAGCTCGTCGAATCAACTGCCCTGTTAATTCACTCCAGAATATGGCTACTTTGTGACTTCAGTTAAAGTCCAGCGAATAGGGTTAATTCTGCTTGAAGGTGCTTCAGTTTGAAAGTGAAGATTGCTAGAATTCTGCAGCGAGAATGGTGTTCAACCTGTTTAGTGTGTGTTACGTATTTTTGCTTGCCACCGATCGTTCGTGACTTACTATGTCATCTTACATTTTTTTCTCTTTAACAGTTGCTTGGAGGTACATTCGTCCCAACCCCACAGCTATCAGTCCTGATTCAAGATGAAAAAAGTTCTCGCTGGACCATTGCCTTCATTTCATTCGTGATTCTGCTCCGGTAAATTATCCCTGCGTTACTCAAAATGGTTATCGTAGAATTCAGATATTAGGCTCGCAAGGAGGACAGTCGGGATGGACCTGGGCAGTGCTGGCGTGAGCAGCTGTATGCGGAATTTTTACCTTCATTTTGTAATTACTGTGGGATAGATGGCTTCATGCGCTGTACAAAGAAGCGTGAGGGCCACACCCTTAAAAATGGCGTGTGTGTCCTATATGTGAAAACCATAATTAATGCAGCATGCTCTGCCGCGCCGCATGTAACCACCGTATCCGCTCGTTCTGCAGCTCTTGCACAAAAGCGAATGAGTCCGGACTCCAAGCAGTTAATTCTCTATTTTTTTTGCAATGCCTGCGAGCAGGCAAAATATGCAAAGTTATTTATGTTGCATAATGAACATAACCCCAGTCATAGACTCCATATAAACAACTTCTTAAGCTATCAATACCTGTATATTAGTATATAATCCGGACGCCCTCAGTCTGGTCCGAGTTTACATCGTGCGCCAGTCTGTTATTAAATGCTAAAGTTGAACTGAAAAGAAGAATAGAACTTCGTGACAGAGTTACATAAGTTACATAAAACATGATGTGGCAGCATCACTCACCGTCATTGTGTCGGTCGGGTTCGCGGCATTATTTACTGAAGACACAAAACTACGCAGGAAACAGGACACAGAAAAGAAGCAGACAGGACGAGCATAGACTAACAACTGATTTATTGGTCGAAAACAACCTTCCTTCAAGAACAACGCATGCGCAACCAAACTTAACGCCCAAAGCAAAAGTACACAATCTTATCAACCTAAAAAGTCAAGTTCCTTCTTATACAAGTGAATTGATGCCTCGCTAACACATTTTTCCGCACCGTATCTAGCAATTTGCCAGGCTTCAAAGATCTCGCGTGCCTTCTTGTCCTTCGCGCAGCCTATAATCTTCGTTTGCTTGAAAAGCGGCGTACAAAATACTTGTTTCTTCTTGTCATTGATCTTACAAGACTGGCAGTGCCTTGCTAAATGCTGCCCACTTTTTAAACCTCGCTTTTTTAAACCCACTTTTTAAACCTCGCAATTATTTAAACCTCGCTTTTTTTCTTCGTACTTTTACTTTTTTCAACGTCAAAACACACCAGCAACTAAAAACAATGCTTGCTTTAACAACATCTTCACGAAGAATCCATGAGGAATTTACAAGGAACTTGCTAGTTATAAAGCCGCCATTGCTTCTGCAGTGCCTAATACGCCAACTTCAATCTACATAGACCCCAATGAAGCCTGCTTCGACGACCCCATTATGGAGGTTGAAGTGAGAGCAGCCCTCATCAAGCTTCGAAAGACAACCTTTGGGAATGACCAAATCACAAATGTCATAGTCTTGAATCTAGATGATTGTCCTATTTCCCTTCTCACCGAGTACTTTAATAAGTGCTGGGAAACGGGGGAGCTACCTCCTGAATGGAAGCGTGGGAAAAGAATTTTCATCCCTAAGCCCAGTTAGCCCATTAATTCCCAACAGATCCGTCCCATCTCGCTGACTTCGTGCCTGAGCATGTCATCTCTTTGAGCATGTCATCCTTACCCTTCTCACGCAGCACAAGGAATCCCGTTGACTATATACCCATAGTATGCTAGGATTTCGAGCACATCTCTCGCACAGGACGCACTGCTGCAAATTTCACATGCTGTTCTCAATGACATGTCACATCACGCCAGAGCAATCCTGGCAGTAGACATCCCCAAAGCCTTTGACAAAGTTACGCACAGCGCCATCATGCTGGGCATCCAAGACCTATAACTATATCCGGGCCTCCCTAAACGACCGCACCGCCTCTCTGCATATAGAGGACATACAGACCCCCATACATCATACCTGATAACACTGGCAACCCGCAAGGGGCAGTGTTATTACACTTCCTCTTCAACCTCTCCCTCATCCCCCTGGCCAAGGCTCTCAGCCGCATCCCGCACTTAAGACACACGCTTTACGCGGATGATATAACGGTTTGGACCACATACGGCTCGGATAGCGACATAGGATCGACCCTTCAGGAAGCAGCCACAGCTATAGCTGCTCACGCGGCACGCTTTCGGCTTCAATGCCCCCCCACAAAGTCTGCACTCTTTATAATACCTCTGCAGCGTGTCACTACCGCGCCCGTCACGATTTACTTGCATGACGCACCCAAACCGCAAACACCTGCCCTACGCCTTCTTGATCTGGATTTACAGGACACGGGGAAAAACAACCTTACCCTGAGAGCACTAAAACAGTCCACTTACTCCGTCATCCATCTTCTTAAAAGGGTTTCACATTCACGAGCCGGTCTGGTCAATGCAGAGAAGTTTTACATGCTGCATGGCTTTGTGCATAGTCGCATACTTTCCGCCTCTCCTTAACTGAACCTCTCTTGTACGAATAAAGATAAAATCAATGCTCTAATCCACATGGCTACTAAAGCTGCGCTCAAGCTACCAAACAGCGCTCTCACGGACAGGCTCATAAAGTTAGGGATGCACATCACTATACAGGAGCTTCCAGATGCACATCGCCACACATAATACCTTCGTCTGGCTGACGCAAAAACAGGACGGCATGTATTGAACTTTCTCGGAATTCGCATACCCGCATAGGCTACAGACTTAATCTCTCTCCCTCGCGCCGTGCACATCGCGCTTACCCTCAAACCCCTTCCTAAGAGTGTCCACCCTGAATACCATCAATCTCGCCGAGTCGCGCGAGCCAAAGCTCTTCATAAAGAATATGGTAGTTCAGATGACGTACGCTGGGTGGACACCCCATGTGGTCCAGCCCGTTCAGTAGGTGTGACTTACCATCCAGCAACTCCCGCGCTCACCCACTTGAGAAAGCCCCCCCCCCCCCCCCCCCTTAACCCATGTACTCCGGAAAAAGCAGCGGAAGCAGCTATAGCATCAGCCATCGCCCAAACGAATGCGGCTTATATAGCTATAGTGATTCCAAAACAGCCATTCTGAACTTCGCCCGCGGATGCATCTATCCCCCCGCGTAGTATATAGATATTGAGAATGTGCACCCTAAATTCATATAGGCCTATTGAGCTCGTGTGGGTGCCGGCACACACTGGCAATCCCGATAATGAGGCCGCCGGTAACATAGGCCGAGGACTTATTTGCCGGGCAAATGCGCACCATAGCCGAGATTTCTCGAGGGAGGAGGCACACACGTTCACAGAACTCACATAAAAAGCACGCCTTGCCCGTCTACTCTTCCCCCTCCCCACCCCCGCCTATCCCACTCCCAACAAACACTCCGGAGGCGACTCCAGACCGGAACTTTTTCGACCCCTCACCTTCTATCCTACTTTCGCCCCGTTTCCCCACAATGCAGTCTCTGCGGAGAATCGCATACCACCTTTGACCACATCCTATTCGGCTGCCCTGCTGATCCTCCCCCCAGAGACAGCCCGCAGGGGAGGCCCTCCTTATGCCATAGGAACCGGACACACAACTTCGCTGTGTGAACCGGTGTGCCATTCCCATGGATCTACGTGGCCTGGACACATGCACGTAATGGGAGGGCTGTGCTGTGGCCCTCAAGGTTCCGAACTCGCAAAACGAACTTTTCCATCCACCCATTTATCCGAAGGGCCCTTGGAGTACTGACACAGCTGAAGATTGGTTTTGGGAAAAGGAAAGAACGCAGTAACTGCATCACAGATCATGGGGAACAACTGAGCAGGGCTTGTTTATGGGCTTTGTGGTTGATACTTGAGTGAGGATGGGAGCAGCGCTTAGCGTCCGTCCTCTTTCTTTGTTCTTGTCTTGGTTCGCGCATAGCTGTTTTGCTAGGTTCGAAACGATGCCGGTGGCCATATCTTACGACAAAATTCCCGCTTAAGGGTGAAGGGAACGCAACAGCTCTTTATCGCGACTCAACTGGTGGCACCATCAGCTGTAAACGTGGCAAATTCCAGCCGTCGGTTCAGATCAACATTTCTTTGTTGCGAGAATGAAAGCACGATGATCGTCTTTTGACTGTTTATGTTTGAAGATTCCAATACAAAATGTAACAAAGAATCGGTTGGCTTCACTATTCAAGAAAATAATAAAAAGCAGATTGCGTCTCAAGCTGCTCGCTGTCACCAGCAAACGAGAACAGTTACAAGGAAAGGCACTTCTCGCGTTCTACGCTTTATGGACACATTTATGGAACGCTGAGTGCGCGCAATAACGAGGTCGTTGGTTCTTGCAGAAAGCGACTCTCACCTGGCTTGAGCGAATCTACACGTGCTTGCTAAATGCAAAACAGTACTTAACATTCCAAGTTTTTAAATTCATCACTGCTGATTTTACACAAGCAGCCTTTTGCCTCTTCTATTTAAATATTTTCTGGCAATCTTTCCTAATCAGTCGTGGCATTCTTTTCACTTTGTGCACATTTCAGACGTGGAGTAATTTATTTTCCACGAGTGTTTCTGTACACTGGAACGACCTCTCCAATGACATCGCTACCATCTCATGCCCATCCACATTCGCGAAGCTGATTCCAACCATTTTTCAACATACAACTTGTTCAATTGACTGTTTTTACCCACCCCTTATGTAATATCCCCAGTGGGCCTTTAAGGTATTAAAATGAAATGAAATGAAATGAAATGAAATTAAACTGAAATGTGCAATTAGAACATTTAATAATTTTTAGTACACATACGCTTACCGCGTTATGAAGAGAGATGACTGACTGCGGCGTACAGTACTGATTGCGGTTCGCTATTTTGACCACCTGCAATAACTCAGCCCGTCGCTCTCCCTTTCTGCCCACCAGGACTTTATCTCCTCATGGCAGGCCACCCTGGAGGCAATGCGTGAGCGCCTCGTGTACCCCGAGGGCTACGCAGACGTCTACTGCTACAACCCGCTGTGGCACGGCGTCCGCTTCAACGACGACACTGACACGCTGCTTATACCGGTGCGCGACATGTTCATGCCAAACTTCCACACGTCGGCGCCCGGAGCGGTCAACTTTGCCGGCCTTGGGGCACTCATCGCCCGAGGATTTGCGCAGGTTTGGCCAGCGGCTTTCCTAATAGACATAACTGCGATGAAAAGTGCTTGCCCTCAGTGACGCGCCGCAAAAGGGAGATAAAGTGAAGATGTAAGTCGCATCTGAATAACAAGTATATCCAGCAGAACCTAATTGCAATGAAGTCGAAGGTGATACAGAAGTGCATTCTAAGCTGAGAAATTTTCTCATATTCATTTATTTATTTCCTCTCAAGGCCGACGCCTTAAACACATGAGACACTCAACATAATAAAGCGCAGCGCGAAGAAAAATTGTGCAGCATTTCTTCAATATATGAGCAGTAAAAGCATTTTTAAGCAGGTCGGCATTTGCAATGAAGCCGATGGAGGCGGGAGGGTCGTTCCATTTATTGAATATCCTGGGGATGGCTGAACCAAAGTGTAAGTTTATGCGACTGCTCGGCACATCAGTCTTCAATTTCGAGCCGCTGCGGTATGAAATTTATGATGGCAACACAAATAGCAAATTTTTGAGATGAGGGTTATAATGGAACAGACATATACTCAACATTATCCGACACACGGAAAGATCAGGCAAGTTTAGATTTGACTTCAATAGAGTTAAGCTCGCTTCGTGAAAATAATTAAGAAGAAGGAAGCGGATGGCATGACTTTCAACAGATTCGACCTTTAGAATTAGCGAGTTAAGGTGAGGGTTCCATACTCTCGATGCATATTCTAGTTTTGACCTTACTAGAGTTTTGCAAAGCAATAGCTTCAATTGGTGCCCGCCATCTAAAATTAATGTCGTAAATGAATAAGTGTTGGGCAGGCGTTACTACTTATGTAGTCCACGTGAGCGTGCTAGGAAACAAGAGATATGCACATCAAGGTATTTGTATGCAGAAACCTAGTTTGGTGGAGAAACTAAGTGAATGATCACAAGGTACTTCATTAGATGCATGATGGGAGATTCTTCTAAAATGAACAACTTGACTTGCATTCACTAACGCTAAGCTTCATTAGCCAAGTATTACACATTGAAGAAATCTACCTAGTGTCGAACTGAAGGGTAAGGAGGTCTGCTGGGCTTGTTATTTGACGGTAACTAACGCAATCGTCACAAAAGCGTTAATCAAACAAGATACGTTATTACGTAAGCGTTAATATATGAAAGAAAGAGCAACGTCCCTAGCAACGGCACTGTGGAATGGCAGAGGTTACATCGCAAGAATGGGAGATAAGGTTGGAAACGAGCAGTTGGAAACGGTTTGGGTTGAAGCAGTCATCCATTCAACAGCATTCCGAACAATATTAAGCTTGATTACTTTCAGAACCTGAGGGCTGCGCAATAAATGTCAAAAGTCTTGGCGAATTCAATGAAAATGCGGTAATTAATTACTGCAGAATCAAGAACAGAAAACAAATCACTGCTGAAAGTGAAAAGGTAACTTTCACAGGATTGGGGCTTCCAAAAACTACGTTGTTTAATAGGAAAGAAAGAGATAGTTTCAATAACAGCTGTATATGTATGCAGACTGCATGCTCCAGTAGTTTGAAAAATGCGCTTGCTAATGACATCGGTCTCTAACTGCTAGGAGAATGAGCGTCACCTGATTTGAAGAAGACTGGGACCGGCTTCCAAACATTTCAGTCATCCGGTAATTCACCACGTACCTAGGTTTTCAAAAAAACGTTTATAACCAAATCAAATAATACGTCAGAGGGTTTTTCGAAAATTTTGGAAGAATTCCGTCACCGCGTAGTGAGGAAGAGAGCTCTATTTCATGCACTAACTTGCATGCTCTAGTCTAGTTTAAATTACGAGATCCATAGAACAATAGCATCGACTTCAATGTTCGTTCGAAAAATATATGTTTGGCGATTGAAAGTGTCTTCGTGTACGGCGCTGCCATGTGATGATAAGCTTCGCACACTTCTTAACGTGTGGATAACTTGGCTGTCCTAAAGATATCGTTAGGGTATTGGTTTATTTGCAAAGTGAGCGCTAAAATGGGTGAAAGCAGGGAACGGCCAGTTTCAAGCTAACCACAGCCCGAGCCCTCGCGCTTCAGCCTCGTTCCTTTCTGCCCTGCGCGCAGCGTCACGCAACGCAATCGGGGTAACGCTTGCCCCCGGGCAGCCGAAGTCCTCGAGCGACTCAAGAAGACCGAGTATTGAAGATTTTTAATCGAGCCACGTGAGCGAGCTGCGTCTTCCGCGAGCAGCGATTCGTCGCGGTCACATCCAGGTGACGTCGCTCAGCCGATGAATGATGACAAATGGTCCGGCGTATCGGCACAAGAACTCCTGATAGAAGCCTCGGCGTCGTAATGGCGTCCAAAGCCAAATGAGATCTCCCTGTTCGTAGGTGACTGAAACATGAGCTACATCGTATTGGATGTTGCGATGGAGATGCGATGGTGCGCAAACGAGCAAGACGACGGGCTTCCTCAGCGAGGCAGAGATATATTGCGAGACGGATCGATCCTCGTGTATGGAGAATAGAAGTATGGCGTCCAGTAAGGTTCGCGGTAAGCGAGCGTAGAGAAAGAAGAACGGAGAATATCTGGTTCCTTCAAGCTTAGCGGTGTTATAGGCGTGCGTCACGAACGGCAAGACAGCGTCCAAGTTCATATGGTCGGACGCGCACACATCGACATCATGTTGATGAGTGCCCGCAGGGAGGCACTCTGTAAGGCCATTTGTCTGTGGATGGCGTGGAGTAGAACGGCGGTGTTCAGAGCCACAGCGTCCGATTCTTTCTTCACAACCTCGGCAGTAAACTGTCTACCGCGGTCGCTGATGTGTTCTCGGGGCGGGCCGTGGCGAAGATCGATTCGGTGAAGCAAAAAGTGGGATACGCCGGCAGATTTCGCAGAAACGAGCCAAGCTCGTCCACAGATCTAGTCAAGAAGTCAAAAGCCTCGATAATCCAGCGGCGGCCGTCACATGACTTCGAGAAAGGACCAATCAAATCAATTCCAACTTTGTCAAAAGATGATGCAGGGGTCTTGACTAGTTGAAGAAGACCAGCTGGTGATGTGGTGCATCGCTTCAGGCGTTTGCAGAGGGCACAAGTTGCTACGTAGCGCTTTGTGGTCGCATGCATCTTTGGCCAAAGAAAACGTGTCGGATTTGCAAGAAAGTGCGGTCAGAGCCGAGACACCCTGAAGTGATGTCGTACATGGAATGTAGGACGACGCTGCGGAAAGAAGCCGGGATGACAAGCAGCCCACGTGCGTCACGAGATGAGTAGGCCTTGAAGAGCAGTAGTAGAACTTTTTGACGGGTTAGTTGGTACATCGTCTTGAAGGAATGTCGTACGCCAAAAAAAAGGACGAAACAGGAAGGAAAAACACAGAACAGGAACGAGGCGCAAGAGGCGCAAGAAGCGCCTCTTTCCTGTTCTGTGTTTTTCCTTCCTGTTTCGTCCTTTTTTTGGCGTATGACATCCTTTCAAGTTGAAGAGCAGACCATCCCGAATAACGAACTATGTTGCAAGTGAGGACTTTCGAGCCTTATCAAGTATTAGTTTCAGAGCGGGGCCTTGGCATTGTTCTGGCTGGAACTTTGCGTGGTCTGGCAGTGTCTCTGTCAAAGGCAGTCGTATAGATCGTTTTCACCTGCCTCCGTGCAAGGAAGTAGATATCAAGACAGTCAGAGCCAGCGTGGCGGCGACTGCTCTTATAGAACACAAAAAAAAACTCGTTTTCCTAGAGACATAATACCCGACTACTCACTCGACCGGATGGGTCGTGCAGCTCACCAAGCCAAAACAGGGAGCCAACACGCGGTTATTACGTTGAAGTGGCGGGCGTATAGATGGGGCCAACACTTGGTAAAAGCGAAGACGACGGCCACACATTCCAATTCTGACACGGTGTAATTGCTTAGCAAAACACGTTGCGGGGCTAGTTGGTTATGCATTTTCTTTCGTTCATATTTAAGCAGCGCTAACTTTTTGGACGAATACACAGAGGACATGACAGGACGGGCGGTGATTCCATCTATGTTTACTGAACATAGTTGGAATCAGCGCCCGTCTTGTCATGCCCTCTGTGTATTCGTCCTAAAAGTTAGCGCTGCTTAAATTTGAACGAAAAAAAAAATGGTGTAATTGCGTAAGCGATAACATTCTGGGCGTCATTCTGAAGCTGGACGAGCACCGCATCGATGCCTACTCCGCTTGCGTCGGTATGAACTTCGGTGGTAGCAGCCGGATCGAAATTGCGTAAAACAGGACCAGGGGTTAGCAGAAACTTCATTTGTTCAAAGCATGTTTAAGAATGCTAAAATCACCTCGGACGAATGTGGACGAATGTGCACGTCCGTCGAAACGATATTCAATGAAAGAGAAGGGCAATAACATGTTAAAAAGACGCATCCGCATCTCAACTCTCGTGCGACGTACACCGCAGATACATGTACCCCCCCTGGCATTGGAACTTCAAGCCATTTACAATGCCATTGCTTCCCTTCCGCTCGTTCCCACATTCAATGCAGTTCATATTTATACAGACTCCTTCGCCGCCCTTAAACAGCTTAAGGCTGTTGACGCACATTCCAGATTACACAATCAATTCACCTACTCTGCGCAAAATACCAATGTCCTGTACGCATACACTGGATTCGCGGTCATGCTCACGATCCACATAACATTCAAGCAGATGCTATGACTCACATTGACACATCAGACGATCCGCCACCTTCCCCTCTTCCCCCAGATCCGTTCCTGTCCCATGTCTCCGATTCACAAGCCCTGCGCCAGCGAACACGCGCTCTAATTCCTCCGTGTTCGCACCCTCTCCTCCGTAGTCTAACTCGGCAAGAGGAGGTATCAGTGCGCCGGATTCGGGCAGGGGCGGCCCTGACCCCATCTGTCCGTTATCGGTGATGTGATAAATATCTCCCAGCAACTGACAGGTGCCCTCACTGCGGCGCTGCACCGGTGATTTGTGATGTGCGGCACCTGTCGTGGACTTGCCCAGCGACGGTCCCTATTAGAAAACGGCTTCTCAGGGAGGTCGGCCTGTGGTGGAACCGCGACGGGGACTATGTGAAGTGGACTATGGACAATCACTTCACCAGCAGCCTATGCGAGTACCTCGCCGAAACTGGTCTACACTCCTTTTAACTTTCTGTAACCTACATTCCACTCCCCCTTTTCTCAACTTTTGCCTGAAGGCAGATTTCACGAATAAAAAAAAAAGACGATATCTCTGGAATCTAGACGAATGTTCACGCAAATTCATTCATGCCTGGAAACAGCAGAAACGTTAAAGGAATCTCAGCTTCCGCGACTGCTATCAAAACGCCACCCCAGATTGGATTCCTCGATCACACCTGTAAGATTTGCATTTTCTCGCTTAAAGCACGATTTATTCCAGATTTTCGCAGACAGCCCAGCTTCTGTAAGCATCAACATGTCAGCTGGGCATGTACATACGAATTAATGTGCACAGAGCATCTGGCTAATTTCGACGCGTTACGTGCACTGAATGGTTGCTATTCCTGCAAGCTTTTCGGACACGCATCCATTTTGTAGCGATGTATCCAAAATTTGTTGGGGCACAGCGCTGAGTGTAAGCATGTTTTCAATATTCAAAAAGATGATATGGATATTGTTCACTGTGGCTGCACGGCCCGCAATAAATAAAGATTCTAACAGCAAGAGTTGAGAAATTAAACACTCAAAATTAGTTAACCAGCCTACTAGTTTTCACGTTTTTGAATCTGATGCTCCAGGCCATTGACAGTGTTATTAAAAAAAACGCGCTTTTTTAACTGCAAAGAGCCCATTTTTAAAAATTGCAGCACATGTTAGGTGAAACACCCGGTATGCAGTTCGCTGAACTGTCCTCGATGCCTTCGAAATGGAATAAATCGTGCCGCAGTAGTTCACATCTCTAGGCCGCAATACTTCTAACTTTTGTCTATCGGAAATAATTTTGCTTTTCCAATGTCACGTCCTTCAAACTTTATATAAAGTTCATAGTAACTGAGCTCTTTACCTGCGGCATGCAACCGCATCATCTGCGATTAGCAGACATGTGTCGTTCTAAACGGTCACCAATGCTCCGTTTCCTCTCCCTGCCACGTCCTTATACCGACACCTATTTCCGGAGTTCCGAATACTGCGCATGCATAGTATGCATGCTGACACCGAAGGTTGCCTTTTCCCACTGCACAAGCAGCGCGGAATTTAGCGGCTTCTTAGAGCCGAGCCACGTGTTGGCAGGACCATTGTGCTTTTAGGAATTGGTAGTTATTACGTTCTCATTGTGGTCTTCACACTGTCTTCAATCTCCGAAAGAGAGGAAGGGGAACGAAACAGTATTGACAAAAACGCAGAGTGGCAGTATCAAATTGCAGGAGGCAAAAAAAAAGGCGTTTTAGTGCCACAGTGTCGCACGTAGGTGCTTTTGACGTTTGAGTTTGTATTGTAAATTAAGATTCCTGTTCTGGACCCTATTTATAAAGAACTCTGGCCAGTTATGGCTGAAGATGGTGGTCTATTAGGATCTATTGGTTTAGTGACCTTGTCGATGCTTCCGGCGTCGCAGATCTTCGACCCATTCCAGGCGCACGAAGCCTTGCAGAAGTGGACGGAGGAGTCGCGGCTCAAGTACGCCGAGGTGCACGCCTGCGTAAGCACGGCGTACGGTCGCTCGTGGTTGCCGTCCATGTATCGGCGTCAGTTCAGCGACCTGGCGCCGATGAAGTCGCTCTACCGCGCCTTCCGGCCATCGCCGACCAAGGACCGGCAGCTGGCCGACTTGCGCGAGTTCAACCCGCAGCAGACGTTCTTCATCGCCTTCTGCCACGCTCATTGCGTCGCCGATCGGAGTGACCAGGTGAGTGCCAAGCTTTGCTCGGCTGCTAAACAGCACGAAAACGGCGGAGCGGTTTGACTATTTTGTTCTGTTATCAAGGTGTTCGGCAAATATTTCTTTTCCATCCGCTTCTGCACAATGACAGGTAAATCTTTGTTAGCTTTGTGATAGTTGTCTTTTCTATATTTAGCCATGTCTAAGTGGTTGATTAAGCGCTTCAAATAGCTTAAAGTTTATTTTCGTTCTCTCAACGCTCCATGCACATGTAAATGAACATCTCTCTTTCAAGTCTTAATAAAGAAAGATAACGATGGCGCTTAGCATTGTTAATCAAGACTTATTGTGCGAAAGCAGGTTTTCCTCGGAAGGCCCAGTTGTTGCTGCGAAGGCCCAGGTGCGCTGTCAATCTCGGTGCAGAATGAGTCGCTCCGGGTTTGTGCGCTCGTTTTAAGACCTCAACCACGTTACTTGTCGCCTCTAAATCAACTGTGTCCACCTTTTTCAACGTCATTGTCAATTTACCCAAAGAACGCCGGCGCCGGTTCATGTGCCCAATTTCTGCCAACGCATGCAGCGCACATATCTCTGTTACTACCGCAACGTAGCTCAAACTATGAACGAGGTGTCCACTGACCCAGGGAGCCAGTTGTGCGAGCTTCCTTTTCTTTCGTGGCTGTGCGTAAGTAACCCCTGGAGTTCGCAAAACGTATCCACGAAACTGCCGCGAGATGGAAAATCAAGAATATGCGCTGTTTGAGGGACGCCCTCTACTGATTTCACAAGGAGGATGAAAAATTTTATTTTTTCTAAAAAAGAAGAACGGAACTTGTGCTCGACGCTAGGTGATCAGGAGACGTTGCTTCGTGATTGCCCCGGCGGCCGGCTCAAGGGCCCGCTGTTAGACAGCCATGTCCGAGCTGAGGAGCGCGATCTGCGACTGCTCAGAAGTACGGAGTTGCCGATCTAGTTTAGGTAAATCAGCGTGGCAAGCCCATAGGATGTGGGCTTTATCAGCGCGGGGCCGTTCTAGATTTTGGAACAGATTTATCACCCAATGGAAACTGGAGTCGTTCGAGTCGGTAACGAGATGTAATGGCGCGATACATGACACTCTTGTTCGTGGCGGAAAATACACCCTGGATGTCGGCCAACGGCCCATACTTGGCGTGTGAGACCTCGAGCAGCGCCTTGTGCGGCCCTGTTCCAACAATAGGTTTTTGGAGCTATAGAGACGGTCCTTGCGGCGTAGCGACACTAGTGTTGGCGGACACTACAAAAGAGGTAAATTATGTTAACTTGTAAAGTCAATAATTACCTTCTCATAATAAACATTTTAACTGTTCCACATCGTACCTGGCTGCAATCATGATTTGTAGCTGGACAGCCGCATTAGTTTTCCGAATTTCGAAAAGGCGCTAATTTTGAAAATTTTCGTCATATCCCGCGGAATTCGTAAACCGCGGGCCTGCGGTGCGCCCTCAGCGACGTCCATCTAACGGCGTCACTCCGTGGCGCGCATTCCACTTGACACGCTCTGTTCCTCCTGCTCTGCGGTGCAGTGTTGTAGTGAAAAAGTTCTTGTTAATAATAATTATTAATAATTTCTTATATGTTACGTTACATCTGCTAGATAACCTGATTCGCCTCTTTTCCGCCAGCACTGGTATTGCTATTCTTTAAAAAAACCTTCGTCACCTTAAAAAAAAAATTTTTAAATTACTGCCGGGTTTCTCTGAAACACATGCTTTATTTCTTTAAAAGTTGTGACTCTCATTCCAGCCTTGCTCAAGAGGTAGCGAGCCCGACTCGCGACTGATTTAGCGACTGAGATGGTTTCTGGGGGTTTAACGTCCCAAAGCGACTCGAGCTATGGAATCCTGGGGTTCTTTAATGTGCACGGACATCGCACTGTACACGAGAGTTCCGCGGTTAGATTCCTCGCTGTGTTGCGGCTTTATTCTTTCCAAAAGCCCTGCAGTATGCGTGCGCTGCTCTTTGGTTGAGCAGGAGTGTGGGGATTCTGCAAAAAATGATGAGAGAAGCGTATACTTCATAACTTATAACAGTGTAGTTCTTTATTAAGACGTTGGAGAACCAATAGCTTTACTCAAGGGCGCCGTTTGTCTGTTTTTATATGTGAGTTTTATATTAAATGCCACGTAAACCACCATGGAGAGGAACCATGGCTAAAATATTCTTAATCGGCTTTTTCTTAACACGCTCTAGAAATTTATTACTTGCAGTTGGGCCTGGAATAAACTACACATTGCGCATATCACGGAATTATTCAGTAAGCTAAACAAACAAATTCTGAGTTGCGGTAAACCATGGCAAACAATATTTGGTTAGTGTTAGCCGTTTTCAGAGCACCACTTTTTTTAGTTTTGCCTCAAGTTATGCGAAACGCTCTGCGATGCAAGTATGAGGTTATCTTGGACTTCAAAAATGTCCTATTTGGAAATTAGTCAAGTTATTGGGCGCAGACATCACTCACAGAATAGCATGATATGACCTACGTTGTTCAAGAAGTAATTTAACATGGGTTCTGGTCTTTATTATGCGGAAAGAATGTCTAACTGCAGTCGGCTGCCAGTTGCGTTTTCAGCGATGCGCGCCAAAAACCTTACCCGACCGGCTGCGCGACCTGCCGGACGGAGGAGGAACCGACCGCCGAGCTCTTAGGATGAGCCAATTGCGCGGTTTCTTTGAAGATTACCATTTCGCCTGCAAGAAATGGTAACCCTATACTCGGCAACTTTAACATTTAAAGTACGAATATCCACAGAGAATGTTTACGACATTCAAATCAGTGCGAAAGCACATACTTGTGCTACGTAGGAGACGACCATGAGCAGGCAGTGCAGCGGGACGGAACATATTAAGTTGAAAAGACGACGCTCTGCAATACACACCTCGACAGAGTAGTGCAGTTTAACGCGAGCCGAGTTTAGCAGCGGCGGTAGCCTAGTGGTCTCTCGCAGCGGGCTTTGAAGCGCCACGGGTTCCACTCCCACTAGTTCATATTGATGTAATTTCTTTTGCTTGAGTCTAAACTTGGGGAAATTCATCGGCGATAGAAGATTTTTCTGGGCTGTGATCCTGCGGATTAATACTTTCGCATTAAATACTACAACGCTTGGGCCCAATTTAGTACTTTGTTTAGAGCGAGCGTTGGATGTAGTGACAGTTCATTTATAAGTGAAATTAGAGCAGTGCATGAGCTTACACTTTCGTTAGGATTCCACGTGTGCTGTTAAAAGCATGCTTGGAGTTTTCGAGGATCAGTGATCTATGAAACGGTGGGACGATAAGTTTCAGTGCGGAAGCACTACTTCCCGACACGAAACCGGCTCAGCGGGTTTATGTGCAGCTTGACCTCGAGGGTGGTCTGGGTCAAACCATAAATAAATAAAATGAATATTGCCACTACTGAGGTGTGAACCCGCACCTCTGTGAACAGATCACCTTCGGTGGCCACCGCACAAAAGGACTGTGCTATCAGCGCAGCCAATCACACCTCGTGTTAAACCAACACACACTCACGCTGTGCATTGCATATCGTCGTGTTCATCATCTAATACTACTATCGATCTAATATACACGCTTTCGCGCTGTGGATTGCGCATCGTTGTTTTCATCAACCAATTGTACTCTACAACTAATATTGTCGCCAGACGTGCCGTCGACCCTGAAATGCAAAACCATATGCCAACCAGGCTATAAACACATGTTTTCGCAAATTTACTGAGTTTACGTTAAAGCCTTAGCACTTTTCTTCGCTGCAGTAAGGATATATGCTTAGTTCCAAATTGTTGTGTGCCCTGCTTATTGCTGTGTTCAGCCAAATTATTGGGCCTTTAGTAGTTTTCGTTACGTCATTGAGATGCTATTTCACGCGTCTTCTGGAGTTTCTGGTTTCGCCGACATGGGCAGTGTCAGTATTGGCAAGAAATCTAATGCACGGAATCGTATTTAAAAAGTAAACTTATC
Source organism: Amblyomma mixtum (assembly GCF_055824585.1). Taxonomy (NCBI): domain Eukaryota; kingdom Metazoa; phylum Arthropoda; class Arachnida; order Ixodida; family Ixodidae; genus Amblyomma; species Amblyomma mixtum. The sequence continues at coordinate 180,274,302 of NC_143016.1, read as the reverse complement.
CTGCTTTCTCTTAGAATCATTGCACTTAGAAAACACGAAGCATGCTCTTAGCAGGACATGTGCAACCCTTCTGTGCAATGTGCAATAGTGCACATGTGCAATAGTGCAATTTCACCTCTAAATAAATCCTCTGCCTTCCAGCCCTTACGGTTAGCATAGATTTCGTGAGGGGTCAGAAACCTCTTCCCCATTTTTAACTGAAATGGAATCTAGCATCTGTTTACTATTTTAGCATGGTTAGCACCTCCACAGCGGGTATTCCGCCGAACCCTGGGTGCCAATCCTCTAAGACATCTTGTTGAAATTAGTGCTCCAAGGGAGCGTGATCGCGTAGATTACTAGCGACACCGAGAAAATGTGCGACGATAACCGCTGCTGCTTAAGGGTAACAGACTGTATCCCAACAGAAGGCAAACGTAGCAGGGGGCGGCAGAGAAGTGGGTGGATGAGATTAAGATATTTGCGGTGATACGGTGGCAACTGGCAATTGGAGAGACATGGGAGAGGTCTTCGCCCCGCAGCGGGCGTAGTCAGGCTGATGATGATGAAGATTCTTGCCTCTAGCGTCTTGTTTTTCTGAAAGTCAAATTGTTGCCATAATATTCTATTCTGTGAAGTGAACAACCAAACGAGCCCTTAAAGCCAAAATCTTATATGGGCCATTAGAAACGACGCCCAGCGTGGGCGTTCAGGAAGAGTGTTCGCGTCACCATGAACACAGAAAGGAATGCGACTTAATCGTACTTGAAGTGACGTCTACCAGCCAGAAAATGAAACTAAAAGTGTCCTAATCTGACGAGAAGTGGAGCCGGATGCGACGTCATCAGCACGGAAGTGGCGCCAGCTAAAACGAAAGTGAAAAAGCGGAACTGGCGTGGCGGCTTCTTTAAAGCGGCGCTTTATATATAAAGAGGGCAAAACACATGCCTAGAACAACCAAACTCTGCGTTCCGGAGCTCCCAAAGCCGCTGCAACCAAGAAGGCAAAAATGACGATGAAATTCTATGAGTTTAACAGCCCATGTTTACATTCAGACCATTTTTAACCAAATCTAATCGCTAGTTATCGCGTGTTACGCCCGAAACACGTTCAGAGCGTGTTCTAGACATGCGTTTTGCCCTCTGTACTGATATGTCGCGTGGTCTATCATAAAGGCCTTGATCAGAAAGGCCTTTGAGATATTATACTAGTTACGAACTAGTACTAACTAGTAAGCACACGCTTTAACAATCACAGCCCGTAAGCAGTCTTAAGTTCCCTCCGTAATTTTTGTTTATGCGTTCGGCCATTTTGGCGAATACCGAAACCACAGAGATCGGCCTGTAGTTATTCGTCATCAAATGAGCCTTCTTTATGTATACTGTTACACGGGCAAGTATGAGTCTTGGGAAAGATCACGTTAAGATTATAAAATTACAGATATGAGCAATAGAAGTGCTCACTTTTTGACTTACAGCCTTCATTGGTTTTGGTCTGACTTCACCAGCGCCAGGTGCGCATCTGTCTTTTAGAGACATGACTACATCTTGCACTTCAGTATGGCCTGGGGGGGGGGGGGGGGGTGGAGGGGGGAAAACACTGTTTGCATTATTTAATGTAATTAAACGCTTGCAATGTATATAAGAAGATATATCAGCCGCGTCACTGGAAGGAGTGCCGATAGCAAGAAAATGTTTTTTAAACTTCTTTGCCACCACTGCATCAAACAGATGAGCCTTGTGAAATTTACCTTTTTTTTCTGCATTATTAGTGAGCTCTCACGGTTGGCTATACCAGCTGAATATTACTATACAGCTGCACAGGTTTCTGCATAGTATTTGAATTTTCCTCTCTTTTTTCCTCCGAATTTAGGCCATGTCTTACCGTCTGAAATGTACAAATGACATTTTCATACTTGGTTAACGGAAATTTGCAGACGAGTTTCTTTTTAGGTCTTTCTAACAGTTTACGAGATATCCAGGGTTTGTATACTATTACGTGCCTTTTACGGGGATTGGGAGGAAAACGGTGTCATAAGCACAAAGAAAGCATGAAAAGAAAACTTTGTAAGCTGTATCGGAGCCCGATAGCTCTAATATCACATTACAGTTTTGGGTGGACACCAATGAGTAATTGCTCCCTTATTACAGCTCTCATACCTTCCACTCATTAATCTTCATCATGTCCCTAAACTTATTAGCATTGTGCTTCGAGTAGTCTCTAATTAATAGTTCATGTTCGGGTGCGACATAGTGTCTTGCAGCGTAACGCACAGTATATCGATAAATGGTCGCTTGAAGTGCTGATCGGCACGCCTCTATTTTTAGTCAGGAAAGCTAGTCATGCAAAGATCAGGAATGATTTGGGAAGTTCATATCATTTTACTAGGCACGGTGATTACTTTAGAGCAACCATAAGACACGTATATACCCTAGAACTGTAAGTAAGCTTGATAGTCAGGGGAAGTATTTAGATTGAGATCCCCTATAAGAGCACTTTCAAACTCGAGCTGAACGCTCAGTTGAAGTATCTTTGCTGTAAATTGTATCAAATCATCGAGTGATCCACAGTGAGGATGATATACTATTTTCACGTTGTAGTGACGGCAGTCCAGCGGTCAGGAAGACACCAAGAACACTTGCAAACGAAGTTCTTTATTTGGGCTGACTTGCTCCCGCAAAAGAACTGAATCACTCGGCGGCGGCGTAAGCAACAAACGTGCTCGTCAGTCGCCGAACTACGAATGCCCGCTGCTCTCGGCATCGTTCAATTTAAAGCCGGCAAGGAAACTTCGAGATAACATGTCGAGATCATCTAGAGTAATCTGGAAACACGTAGAAGCAGCTCGGCATGGCTGTGATCAATCGAGATTAGTCCGGTCGCTTCTCGCGTCACGAACACAAAAGATAACACCCCTTTCCTGCGGCCTTGCGCGAACGAATGGACACTACAATGATACGTGGCATTACCCCCCTCCCAAAGAAGCATCGTATCGATGCTTTAAAATGAAAATAAACACGGAGAATGCAAACTTTGATTCGTTTAGCGCTCATAATATGGCTTCAGGCGTACGATATGTACGAATTCCGGGCGTGTGCGGCGTCGCTGGGATGCTGTCGTGCCGTCGGAGATGACTTCATAGTCGAGGTCACCGATGCGACGGAGAACCCTGTACGGGCCAAAGTAGCGTCGCAGCAACTTTTCACTCAATCCACGGCGTCGAACTGGCGTCCATATCCAAACACGATCACCTGGCTTGTAATGCGTGTCTCGTCGGCGCAGATTGCAGCGTCGGGCTTCGGTGTGCTGCTGGTCTTGAATGCGAAGCCGAGCAAGTCTTCGGGCTTCCTCAGCGCGGTGAAGGTAGGCGGCGACGTCGAGGTTGTCTTCGTCAGAAACGTGCGGGAGCATTGCGTCGAGTGTTGTCGTGTGCTTCCTTCCGTATACCAGCTGGAATGGGGTAAACCTGGTTGTCTCCTGGACGGCAGTATCATAAGCGAATATCACGTAGGGCAGAATGGAGTCCCACGTCTTGTGTTCGGCGTCGATGTACATGGATAGCATGTCTGCGATGGTCTTGTTTAGAAGCTCTGTGAGTCCGTTGGTTTGTGGATGATACGCAGTTGTCCTCCGATGGCTTGTCTGGCTGTAGTTTAAAATGGCTTGCGTCAGCTCCGCTGTAAATGCCGTTCCTCTGTCTGTGATCGGCACTTCGGGGGCGCCGTGTCGCAGGAGAATTTGTTCGACAAAAAATTTTGCAACTTCTGTTGCGGTACCTCTAGGCAACGCTTTTGCTTCGGCTTAGCGGATCATGTAGTCGGTGGCCACGATGATCCACTTGTTACCTGATGATGAAGTCGGAAAGGGGCTGAGGAGGTCCATCCCCATTTGCTGAAAGGGCTTAGTTGGCGGTGGTATGGGGTTCAGGAGTCCGGCTCGTCTAGTCGGAAGCGTTTTGCGTCGCTGACACTCACGGCACATTTTCACGTAATGGGAAACGTCGGTAGCTAGCAGCGGCCAATAGTACTCCTGGATGCGATGCAACGTGCGAGCAATCAGGAGATGCCCTGCAGTCGGCTCATCATGACATGCCTGCATAATTTCTTCCCCGAGATTTTTGGGCACGACAAGGAGATGCACTGTCCTGTTGGGCGCGAAGTTCTTCTTCAGGAGGACATTATTGTGAAGGACGAAGGACGACAGTTGGCGCCTGAACCCTCGGGGACGCCATGCGGTCTTGCCTTTCAAATAATCAACTAGGCTTTGCAACTCAGGATCCGAGCGCTGCTGCTGCGCGAAACAGCTGGCGCTTACCGGTGCTAGGAAAGCGTCGTCGTCTTCGTCTTCCGGTACTGCGTCTACGGGGGCTCGCGATAGGCAGTCTGCATCGGAATGCTTGCGGCCAGATTTGTAGATTACAATTATGTCGAATTCTTGAAGACGCAGGCTCCAACGAGCAAGGCGGCCGGAGGGATATTTCCAATTGGCCAGCCAGCACAGAGCATGGTGGTCGCTCACAACCTTGAATGGTCGTCCGTATAGGTAGGGGCGAAATTTGGACGTGGCCCAAGTAATTTGGAGACATTCTTTCTCTGTCGTCGAATAGTTGGCTTCGGCTCTCGACAGTGAACGGCTAGCGCACGCCATAACTTTCTCCTGTCTGCCATAATTATGAACGAGGACCGCTCCTAAGCCCACACTGCTTGCATCGGTATGGACTTCGGCTTCGGCGTTTTCATCAAAGTGCCCGAGCACAGGAGGGGACTGTAAGCGGCGCTTCAGCTCGTTGAAAGCTTCCTCATGCGGCCTTTCTTCCCGACGTATTCTTCCCGAGTATTCTTCCCGACGCAAGAACTCTTCGATTGCGGCTGGTCGCTGGCCGGGTCGGGGTCGTGAGGCGCCGTAAGAAAACCCTCGGATGCCCATTCTCCAGTATGGGCAGTACCGGAGAATGTGACCGGCTTCGCCGCAGTGAAAGCATAGTGGGCGGTGCTGGTCTGGTGTTCTCCACTCGTCGCATTTCCTCGGCTGTACGCGTCGCTCGTAGGACGGGCGGGTTGCGGCGAGAGGGCGGCGGTCCAACGCAGCTGGCTGAGGGTGATAGGGGCTTGGGTCCCGTCGTCGAGGGGCAGGACAGCGCACAGCTGCGGCGTAAGTCATGGCTGGGGGCTGCAGAGCCTGCGTGGGTGTCGGCGTCACACCCTAGGCCTAATGTACCTCGTCCCGGACTATGCCAGTGAGCGGTGAAATCTGCGGCTGCGTTCCTGTTGGCAGCAATCGTAGGAGCTCTTCTCGCACAACTTCACGTATAACCTCCCGCAGGTTATCGCTGTTAGTGGTGTCCAGGCAGCTTGCTGACAAAACGCGCTGCTGGCGGTCATACTGGCGAGCTCTGGCATCAAGAGTTTTTTCCATGGTGGATGCCTCTTCGACGAATTCCGCGACGTGTTTCGGTGGTTTCCGTACTAGGCCCGCAAAGAGTTGCTCTTTGACTCCTCGCATAAGAAGCTTTACTTTTCCTTCTCCTTTCATGTCTGCGTCGGCACGCCGGAAGAGACGCTTCATCTCCTCAGTGTACATTACAACGGTGTCGTTTGGATGTTGTATGCGAGACTGTAGCAGCTTCTGGGCCCTGTCCTTTCGCACGACGTTCGTGAAGATCTTCAGAAGCTGCTCCTTGAAGGTTTCCCAGTTCGTGAGGCTAGCTTCCTCATTATCAAACCAGATCCTTGCTGGTCCCTCCAAGGCGAAGAAGACGTACCTAAGTTTCGTAGAATCATCCCAGTTGTTGAAGACAGCCGCACGGTCGAACTGTTCCAGCCATTCTTCGGGGTCGGCGCCAGGCGAAGCGTTGAAGGTTGGTGGCACCCGGGGCTGGTGAAGAATGATTGAAGTCGTCCTCTGGGGCAAGCTCATGGTGGACGTTGCTACTGGCTTTCGCTTCCGAGTTGGGTCCGGCAGAGTCCCGAACTCAGATGCGTCCCCTAGCAGACGTTGGCTTGCGCGGTGGACTGGACTCAATTCTTGCGGTGGATGATTCAGAGGGCTGGCGTCACGACTTGTAGGGGGTGTCCGGAACATGAAAGGCTTCCGCGCACCTCCACCAGATGTCACGTTGTAGTGACGGCGATCCAGCAGTCAGGAAAACAGCAACATGTCTTGCAAACGAAGCTCTTTATTTGGGTTGACTTGCGCCCGCAGAAGAACTGAATCACTCGGCGGCGGCGTAAACAACAAACGTGCTCGTCAGTCGTCGAACTACGAATGCCCGCTGCTCGCGGCATCGTTCAATTTAAAGCCGGCAAGGAAACTTCGAGATAACAGGTCGAGATCATCTAGAGTAATCTGGAAACACGTAGATGCAGCTCGGCATGGCTGTGATCAATCGAGATTAGTCCGGTCGCTTCTCGCGTCACGAACACAAATGATAACACCCCTTTCCTGCGGCCTTGCGCGAACGAACGGACGCTACAATGCACTATACGTGGCACTATAGTGCAGGAGTTTTATATGCAAACACTCATTTATCATTAATCATCTTGAACTGCGGAAGTTTGTTTTACTCCAGCTTTGAACAACCACCGTCTAAAGCTTAGTCAGGCTGTATTCACCCCACAGTGCGAGCCTGTAGATCTTTTAGTGGCACAGCAAGTCATCTCAGCACGTCGCTTTTCCCAAAAACTTAAACAATTGGTCGATGAAGGAGAAAGCTGTGATGTGCAAGCCATAGTGGATCTCACGCTGGTTGTTCAGCTTCTCACACACCTGGTATAGTGACATGAAAATTCTGCGAACTGGATTCTTTTGTCCTCCTGTAGCATGTTAAAGCTGCCCATGTTTCAGTGCCCTTCGGGTACCTCATTAAAATTCTTTAGCGTGACAAGTTTCAAGCCAATGACAGGACAAGGCATTCTCAGAAATTTTTGCTAATATTCCTAAATTCAGACAAGTGTTTGGAGCGTTTGTCACCTCTTTCTGGAGGCGTCAGTGTTTTTTATAAACAGCAAAACTTGGCTCTCATGATTCAAACAATCGGCAAGGACCTGTACAAAACCATCACTGGTGCTTACAGTGGACAGGATTTTCTGTTCAAAACCTTATATATTCACTGATACGCGAGTTTTAACTAGTTGGTTGCCTGAAATAAAAATTAGCAGAGCACCAGAAAAAGTCGGGGACTAGAGGCAGAACGGGTGGAGCTGCGCTTCTTTGCGGCTGTTCTGTCTCTAATCAATGTTTTTTATTGGCGCTATTCTTCGTTATTTTGACCATTAGAGGGAACCTGAACTGCCCAGGCAGTAGTGCAAGTGTTCCACTGGGGCGACTAAAAACTGTTCCTCTCAGCCGCTCGGACCACTACAAACACGAGAGCACAACGATCAGAACCCTGCGCTTGACTAATAACATTCCTTGCCTGGCTTGTCTCGGCGTATCCCAGGCAGCTTACGCACGCCACGTGTGGCTCCGACAGAGCGAGGAAGCTCATGGCAATAACTGCAGAAAGGTGGCGCGAAAAAGCGCTACGGGTGCGCCAAAAACTGCTTGCTCGTGTCATTAGGCATTGCCTTACGGCGCTGCGAAACTTCAGCCCAGGTTCCCTATATGATCGATGGCGTTGAGCATGCGCCACAGTTCTTTGCAACTCTTCGTGAAAGCCTTGATACTGTTGTGTCCGCTGAGAAAACTAATCTTCTTGCCCATCTTCTCGGTCGAACACGAGCTTACTTTCTGTAGGTAACAAAAAATGGTTCCCCGCTTCGACGAGTGACATCCGGTACTAAAGACAAAAAGTTTCCACAATCGATGCGGCTGCCTAGGATTAGGTTCCCGGTCATCTCCACTCTATACTTCTGAAGAGGAAACGAAGCCTTAGAACGATAATCTCGTCGACGGGGGATTAAAATGTCGGCAGTACTTTTCCCAGTACATCCTAAGCATTGCTGTGCTTTGAAAACATAAGGAGTAAGGAAGGTTTTTGGCGAACATTGTTTTCAAGCCTCAGCATATCTAGGTACCGGTGCATTCGGCTGTAAAGCCATTGCATTTTTGTTTCGCATACCGGTGCATATTTATTACTGTTTTTCGCTAAAATCGGAGAGTACACGACCGGATAAACCGTACTCGCTCATGACACTGTACCAAAGGCACACTGCAAAATCACTAACGACATATAAGAGACTTTTCTTAAAGGCTGGTGTGACATACAAACTCCTTGACGTTCTGAAAATATTTTGAAAAAATAAATGCGTATTGTAACGTGACAATGCGCATGTTACGGCTGTTATGGTTACGTCGGGTATCGTGTACAGCTCTGAAGAATATTTTCGGCCGATAAGTGGATAAAGTAAAAATTGTCTGGCTCGGAAAGAATACACCAGAATAAAGCGTGAGGACTTCAGCGTAGTGGTTAGGTGCCTTTTTATCTACTACGAATGATCGCTACACCCAGGCTCAAATTTTTGGTGGCTGCTTGCGTCTTTGATTGCTTTAGACTCTAGGACAGTGTTCCTCTCTGCTATATGCGCAAAAATTCATACGTACAGTCACCGTAAGATGTAAATTGAGCAAGCTATTTGTTTCTGTTTTTCACGCGTTGCCTAGTTGAGATTTCCAGTTATTGTATGTGTTTGCTCGCAGTGGACGTTAGTACGCCTTCTCATGGCAAAACAAGGCCGCTTTATCTATAATAGGGAAGGCATGCTTCCAATTACTAGTGAATAGCGTGCTCCGTGTACTTTAGTCCGCACCTGTACATGCGGCACCTTTAAAATGTTTGGGGATGATCGGTTGGTAGACATGCATGATGGAAGAGAAGCCAAACTGAACCCAAATTTAAAAAAAAAAATTGCACTGTACCTGAATAGCAGCACCTGCACAACCTTCGCATTTAGTTTCCAGTCGTCTGATAAAAAACGCTTAGGTGGAACGCAAGCCTTTATCACATGTGTGCGCAACGCAGAAAATCAACAGCAGGCACTCCACGGACAACCTGGAAAGCGCTGAATTTGTGTGAGCGGAAGAATGTCCTGCAACAACATAATAAGCCTCTGGTGGTTGCCAACTCTCAGAACAGCTATCTTTGGAAAAACAAACATAATATCTCGTAGGCAAGAGCAGGACTCAAAAGCAGTTATTATGCCCGAGCTTTTCTCAAAAAATAAGCCTGACATAGGACACAAGAAGTTAAGCTACCAGCAAAAATTGGCCAAGAATTAAACTTCTCGGTAATGCTTGTTTTTAGAGCTGCTGCTGCGGTATTTCAGCCATAGGCGACTGCAGAAGAAACACGCAGTGCCGAACGAAGGCGGACATGCTTTTAGACTTCGGCAGCGCGCACATCAATCCGTTAAAGCTTGCAGCTGAGCCATTCCGCGGAGAATATTCACTGGAAACATTTGCAAATGACATTGCAGCATTATTCAAGCGTCGACGACGAAAGCAAGGATGTCAATTCAGGCGAACGCCGTTCGTAAGAAATGACATTAATTTCGCTGCCTGACATGAGGCTATTGCAGGTGCTCGGAATTCATTGGAGTGTGTAGCGCAATTCAAAGCCATATTCGCCGTCTCTCCTTTTCTCTAGATTGCTCAAGTTTTAAGGCACTGATTGCGAGTCGTGCGAGTAGCTGCTCACGTAAGACACTATATTACACAATATTTGCTTCTTACGCTGCATCATTTACACAAAATGGCAAATATTATTGTTCGAGCGGAAACGGTTGCAAGAGGCGGAAGGATGATTCCGCACTTGCAAATTAAAGCTGCTGGGCAAAATTCCACGAGCTACTGCCTCCACAACTGCAATTCGAGATAATTATGATGAGGAGCGCATTCACACAGTTTGAGGAGCACAGGGGAAAGACGATCGCCGCACACCGAAGGAACCAGCCCATCAAATAAGCCGTCCACGCGTCGGTGCCATCCGCATAGCGCTGTCGAAAATCCAAGCCTGAAACTACTGGAAACGGACTGCGGGGCCGGGAATGGGAGTAGGCGCCGCAGCTCATGTCAAGCTGGGTCTCCCTCCCCCTAGGTTCTCGACAGGGTTCGAACCATCTCGAACCGTATGTCCAAGGGCGCCGTTTCGCCAAGGGCGCGGGGGGAGGAGGACTAGGGCTGTGACCTGAGGCGTGCTAGTTGGAGCCCGAGCCCTCGAACGGAATCCAGAACAATCTCCTCCTGTTTTTATCCTTTTTGCGCGAGTCGCCGTGCGACCTGCATTCATGCTACCGATTTCATCCTCGCGCTCTCTTGACTATCGCCGTCTTTTGTCCTCCGCGGCGCTCTGCATTCGATCTCTTTTACAGTTCGATGCGCTCGTTCGCTCGGTTACGCCTTGGCTGGCGCCGAGACACGCCACTAAACGCAGGAACTGGTGTCTATAAGAGCTGCACTCTAAAAGCCCACTTTGTCACTTAATGACGCAGGCGGCGAGAGACCGGTGCAACGTTCCTCTGCGAAACCTGGTCCAGTTCGCCACCGAGTTCAGGTGCCCGCTCGGAACGCCCATGAACCTGCCGGGAAAGTGCTCCATCTGGTGACGAAGTTCGCCGTGGGCGCGCTCGAAGAACTTGTTCGCTGAGGCATTCACTTATTTCGTTACGATGACATTTTATGTTCACATTAGATATTATTATTGTTGTCTGCTATCATGTTTCGTGCTTTAGGAAGCAAGTATTAACTTGATGGTTTCTTCTATTTGTCGAATATTTCACTGTACTTTTTGCGTTGACTGTCACGATGTTTTCGGTTTCAGCATCCTGTTAATGTTAAAGAATCCTATCCTTACTTCGATACGTCTTTTGTCTTTGACGACACACCTGTCAACCTCTTTGGAGCGTATTTGTCAACTTTTTTCTGCACACGCTGTCAGGCTGACGGTTTATGAACATTCTCTAGCGCAGCCATCACCGTTAGAAGCGCAGAGTGCCTCGGACTGGTATAATCAATGCGCTCGCCTTCATCGGTCGGAAGAAAAGCTTGCCGGACATTGCCGGCGCATTGGAGCACGACTGCTACCGGAACGTTCCTTCTCTCGCAATGCCATTACGGCGCATATTTTGCATGAATGTTACCAGCCTCATGGTGCAGGCGGATGCGTCTGTCGGTTAAAAGTTCCGCAAGCCTCTCTCATTAGAAGAATGGATTCTTGCGAGATTCTGAGTAGATATCGCATACCGTGTCAGGATGAATATTCTAACTTCAAGCCGTAGTGTTGTCTTCATTTTGGGTGACCGTTATGACGCTGTCAGCGCATGTGTGGTGCCATTTCCGGATATTTTATACGTTTGCGTCCTTTATATATACTGGTTTGCCAGTCAAGCGCTGTGAGTGGTTTCTGTCGTAATTTTTGCATGCCATTCCTGTGGTGCTATGCTTATTAGTAAGAGTCTTGTCGTTGAAATTTCCACTCCACAGCGCCAGAGCCATTGGAGTGCAGTCATAAGCATAGTTTGGACCAGAACTGCAGGAAACATGTTTTCTAGGAAATGGGTTCCTCATTTTAGCATAATGGAATTCAGACTTGTACAATGCATGCTACAGCTTTAAGAAGTAATTAAAATAAGAAAAAAGGAAGGTGCTGGGTCCTATAGACACGAATTTTAACCCATTCTACAAACTTTTCTGAAGCAGGTTATCAGAAATGAATATCATCATTATCCTAAATTGGAACAGTACATATAGTTGGCCAGGAGATCTACGACACGTCCCCGTTGTCAATATATGCGCCACCTAGTAGCAGGTGGAATGCAATTACAGTCAGGAGAACACATTGAGAACAAAAACGAATTTTGAAAATTCAAGAAAAATAAATGAAATGAACAGTGTATAATAAACAAAAAACGATTACTTTTCATAAGAAAATGAATTCAAAACTAAGAAATGTATTTCAGCACACTATCTCAAGAATAATTTGGGAAAACACGAATCAAACCTCATCATTAAGGAAAATAACTAGACATACAAAAAGGTAAATTAGTTTAATTATTCACAAGTGTAGTTTTTATATGCTGAAATTTGTCTCTCGCATTCATTGTGAATTTAGACTCGGGTAATTCCTTCCACATTGCAAATGCACTCGGAAAAATGACCTATTGAAAGCATTAGTGCGTCCGTGCAGTCGTTGTACACTGATTGATATAGATTAGCGTCGTGGAGTTCGAAGTGGCTGCTGTAAGGAGGTTTGTCGTTGTAGAAGTTTTACAAACTTCTTCAGTTTGTGGAACAAACAAAGCTGCGCTGTTTTTCGTTGGAGTTCCTGTGGCTGAAGGTGCAGGGAGGCCTTGATTCTGGTTACGCTTTGGCGAGTGCCTTGCTGGGATCAGATTAAGCTTGCCGCATGAATGTTAACGGGTCCGAGATGAGCCTGACAGTAGTACCGAGGTGTATTTGAGATTTGTGCAGACATAAGTTTCACATCGGAGTTTACGAATTAAACAGGAGAAAATGAAAGGGACCTTCTGGCGAAATTTACTTTCTGCAAAATGCACTATAATTTTTTTCTGCTTACATCAATATAATGATCGCACATTTGTTTTATTTTTTATGTACACAGCTAGTTTCTATACATATGTTGGATCTGTATCTGCTCTGGCACTGCTCTGCTTGGTGTTTTTTTTTTCTTTTTTTTTTCTAGGTATACAATTAGGTTCTATACATATGTTGGATCTATGTCTGCTCTTGCACTTTCCTTTGCTGTGATTTTCTTAGACTGTGTTTTCTGCTTAATAAGAATAGAATGAATGTTTATGTTAGAAAGATGTGTTGTACAAACATTTACATTGTGATCATTATATTGTTTATGTATGTGTGTGTATGTGCCCCTTGCTGTTGTGTTCGAGTGGTGCTTAGGGCCCAGTCAGGCGGATTGATTTTCGCCTTTTGCCCTCTGCACCAAGGCACTGTGCTGTCTGAATTTCTTGAATAAACTAAACTAAACCGAGTGACGTGGGAGAGTGTGCAATTCGAGTGTCTTCTCACCACGTTACCTTGTTTTTAAAATTAACACCCCACTAAAGGTAAGGTTTTGTTCTAGAATGCCTTTAGAGCGGAATGAGTACGAATTCATTCGTACTAAATGAAGTGGAAAATAACGTACCAAATTGTAAGCCATCGAATACTTTAGAGGCGCATTTTACTATTCGGAAGGAAATTCAATACTATTAGCATCTCCCTCCTTCCGAGCAGCCCAAAGGAACGGTAGTGCACGCGGTGTATACCTAGAGCGCTGTGCAGTGGTGCGTATTGTGGTCACACTGACGAAAAAAATGTGGGCTGAAACGGGACGAAACACCGTCGCGCTTACTTCCTATAGCACGTTCGTTGCAACCACACATTAAGGCGCGGTCGACAAGTCGAATTTTGGCTGAGCTCTTATGTAGGGACAAGATAGATATTTGAACTTAACAAGTACATCTGAAATTGCTCTTCGCGCGGTTGTGCGTTTCCTTGCTAAAACGAGCTGCAAAATCTAGATGCGCGCTAACTTTTAGACCGAAATTGTATTTTTGTTTGGTATCGCAGCTTTCCTGTGCTATCAAAAGCGCTCAAAGATTTTACTTCTCAGGTTCTCTATAAGCTGTCCCACAGGTCACAGTTTGTAGATGCCAATAACGCAATATCTTCACGGAAGGCAGTTACCACTGGTGTGCCGCAAGGAAGCATTTTGGGCCCACTTTTATTCTTTTTTAGATAAATGACATTGCAAGCTGCACAGATAATACTACATTCGTTTCGTACGCCGATGACACAACCATTTTTATTACAGGCAACGTGGAAACAGATTTAAAAATAAAGGCTAATAAGACACGGTCTGACTTAGAACAAAATCAACCCGATGAAAACAAAAGTAATCTTGTACACGCCTAGAGGTAAGATGTTGACAACTAATATGAATGTGTGTCTGGGCAGTGAGCAGTTAGAGATAGTGGACTCCGTTAACATCCTTGGGGTGCATTTTTCAAAGCACCTTACCTGGAATGAGCATGTCGATCACCTACAATCAAAATTGTCATCTGCCATTGGTGTCATTGCTCGTCTGCGTCGCATTCTCCCGACCAAGGTAAAATTAATGTTGTACAATGCACTGGTGGTATCTGTCATGCAGTACTGTGTATGGTGTGGGGCACAACTGGCTTGACCAACTTGCAGAAACTACATTTGCTACAAAAAAGAGCTGTACGTTACATAGCTGATGTCCATTATACATACTCCACAAAACCACTTTTTCCAAAATATGAAATTCTTCCTGTGTTTTGTTTTTATAATTACAGGTTGATTTTGTGCTATAAAGGTTTTGTAAAGTTTCGCATTGATTACATAATTCATCTGGCAAAACTCCAAAAAAACACAAATATTCGTCAGACCCGACATAAAGAAATGTGGTTTGTACACACCCCGAGAACCTCCTATGATGAACAATCTCTGTCTCATACATTACCTTCGCTGTTAAACTTGCTAGACCGACAAAATTTTGATCCCTCCAGAAACCGAAACTGTCGCATTAAACATTTTTGTCAACTTCTTCATTTGCAAGACTAAACCATGCCTTCCTATTCGCCTAATTTTGTTCACCACTGTTGCTTATGTATGTTGATTTATCTGTATTACCTTTTGTTGCTTCTCCGATTGATTGCCGTCTTGTTTCATTCTGTATTACCCGTTGCTTTGTGATATTTTTTCATTTTTTTGTGTAAGACTGGCCGTCATCCTGCTGTCATGCCAACTAACAAGGGGTCGGGACCTCGTCAAGCTGTTCGAGCTTTTAGTCCCGTACTCCTCCTTCTCTAAGGAAATAAAATGAATGATTGAATGAAGTACCTTAATTATTGAGCTGCACGCATCGGCTGTAGATAAAAATTCACATGTGCCTCGCGTTAATTATCGCCGATTACAATGATAATATATTGCGAGGAATCTCGACTAATGTCTATCTAAAATTAGCGCCTTCTCCAACGACAGCTGTCTAACGGACATCGAAAGGATTCAGTGCTAGCAAGTGACGCACTCGTCTCTCTCTCATTACACGTACACTCTAGTTAGCGGTTTCGGAAGAAGGGCGGCAAGCAAAATACTGCTCCTTCTGAGGAGCGCCGTCAGAAATGACGACTTTCTTTTGACACGAATAAAAGCGCCTGCCAGGTACGCACTTGAGTAGGGGTGCTATTAACTCATGATTAACTCATCAGTCCCGGCACCCTATTTCAGCGACCAAAAACTGGTGGCCTCTGTTGGATTGACTGATTGATTGATTGATTGATTGATTGATTGATTGTTTGATTGATTGATTGATTGATTGGATGATTGATTGAAGTCTTATTCAGACAAGCTTGTTCAGAGGCGACGGGATAAAAGGCAATTCACTTTAGCCTGGCAAGGCACCGTCAGCCATTACATTTGTCAGTGGTTTGTAGATGTTAGGTGGATGCATTAAAAAGAATTTACCATTATGGGAGTCAACGGTTTATCCTAAAGCACACAAATTATGATCCACGCTCTATATGAGCCACGTCTGCTTCCGCTTGTCTGAACAAATGCGGCCGCTGCCAAGAATGGACTCCGTAGTACCAGCGAATATTAGTGCGGAAGCACTATTCTGATGGGTAGACCGTGAGCGAGATCTTGCGACGTTTGTGGGTTAGTTTGTTAGCTTGCGATGTTTGTGGGTTTGTGAAATAAGTGAGTAGAAATAAATGAACTAAATATTCGTGACAGGGATTCGAACCCACGGTGGCGCGAACAGATCAGCTTCGCTGGCGACTGTGGGAGAGCGCTAGGCTATCGCCGCAGCCGAACAGACCTTGTGATAAACTGCAACATACACTCGCTCAGTGCATTGTACATCGTCTTCATGAACTTACGTTACTCTCAAACCGATATTCGCTCTTTGAGCTATGTGACGGTAGTGGCAGTGAGATGTGTGCTGCATGCGTTGGCGTGGACAACTTTGAGGCGGAAACAAGACACTAGAACAATATGCATTGGCGATGACAACGCTGCAGCAGAAACTCGACACTGGAGCCAAGGCCGCCGGCGTAAATTGGGTGAATTGGCATTGACGATGAAAAAGTCGATTCGTATAACTGGCTGCCTGGTTCAGGGGATACCTCAGTCGCGCTTTGATGTACCGTATTGTGCGTTTTTATCGTGAGACTTTCAAAAATTTTCCCGCCTTAACCGCTCGCTCGTTTGCGGTGAAACTGCGCACAGAGCTTGCGCAATATGGTAACTTTTGTATCGTAGCAAGGTTTACAACGGTACTTACTTAGTTGAGCCGTGCATGATGCGAAATCGTACTTGTCTGCGTAGAGATCGTCGAACCAAAACCCGCAGACGCCGTTTTTTCGCTGAAGGGCGGCAGTAGCGCCATCTGTTTTCAGCAGTGAAAAGCGTCACGACAAGGCGCCGAGGTAGCGAGGTGAGCGTTGCATGAAGCGCGTGCCTACACTGTACGCGTGCGCTTTGAATATGCCGTTTTTGCGGCTAACTGAGCGAAAAAAAATATCAGAACAACTGATTTAACGAGGCTTTACCTTTCAGGTGATATTATTTGCAAAATCGCCGCGGCACCTTGTCGTAACGTTTTTCACTGCTGAAAACAGATGGCGCCACTGCCGCCTTTCAGCGAAAAAACGGCGTCTGCGAGTTTTGGTTCGACGATCTCTACGCAGACAACTACGATTTCGCATTATGCAGGGCTCAACTAAGTAAGTACCGTTGTAAAACTTGCTACGATACAAAAGTTACCGTATTGCGCAAGCTCTGTGTGCAGTTTCACCGCAAACGATCGAGCGGTTGAGGCGGGAAAATTTTTGAAAGTCTTTGCGATAAAAACGCAGAATACGGTATATGGCGGTGGTGTCCGCGTGTAAAAATAATGCTATCGCACGATATCCCTGTTGAAAAAAAAGTTCTATGATGCAATAACCTCATAGATCATTCATCATAGAATATCATACAATCTGTATGACATATCATACAATCTGTATGATATATCATGCGAATTGTATGATATATCATACAGATTGTATGATATTCTATGATGAATGATTTATGAGGTTATTGCATCATAGCACTTTTTTTCACCAGGGATATCATGCTTAGCGATACTAAACCGGTAGCCATTTTTTTCCTCGTTCTTAATATGCCCTAAAGTGTACTACTACGTACTTTGATTTTACTTCGGATGAATCCTTCATATTTCCAGCTTCGTGCATGAATGAAATGCCTATCTATTTTCCTAGAATTTTGTGTCCAAGCCCGATTTACACACTTTCCTGTAGGCATTCATCCTTCAACCACCCTAGCAATAAGGAGCTGGACCTACCCACGAAACACAGAACGTCTTAGAAACGTCCTGAAACAGCTCGAAATGGCTTCACATGTCTTGCGCTAGAATGAAACTTCCCATATACGTCGACGGCAAGATGACTTTTGGAAACTTCTCTAAGACGTCCGTTTAAGACGTCCGCGCTTTCTTAAACGTCTAACTTAAGACTATGTTACGAAGACGGGCCACTACGTTCAGGGGATTGGCAGAAAGCTGCCACCATTGATTAAACATGATATAGATCATGACAAGCGTTTTTAAGCTTCACGTTTTATTCCAAACCATGAATGAAACATGCAAGTGTGGCACATAAACTGCTACGATTTCAGTGCCCTACACCGATATTTTCCCCTTTTTAAGAGCAGGCACACCGGTGCAAAGTCCGCGCTTTGTGCTCAAACTCTGACAGCGCATTTTGTCATATGCAGTCCGAAATCACGTTTATCACGGTCCTCATCGAGTACAACTAGCCCACCACTTGTAAAGCTCCACTAAAGTTACGCGAATCATGAAATTTGTTTCCTGTTGCGAACGCCTCTTCGTTCGGCCTCGGCTGGCCACGAGCAAGCAATGTTGCCGTCGCGCCATCGCCGCTCTCGCCGCTTCCTTCCATGCTGTCTTCGCTATGTTGGAGCAGTCTGCTCGCGGTACAGGTGCCGGCAGTTAGCAAAAATTTATTTCACGAATTCTGTTGTTTGCTTGACCTGACCTTTTGGATTTGTCATTGCAGTGTGCACAGCTGGTGATGTCGAGGAATTCACCCTGTACATTTCTTTTTAGGTAGAAGTTGTTCAACAGTGGTTTCTAGAGAACCTCCTGGCCTGCTCAACTTCTGAAGTTTTGGTAAGCACTTTTCACAGCTGACACTGTTTTTCCCCTTCACTTCATGCTTTCTTGTACAGGTGCCAGCAGTTAGCAAGAATTTATTTCACGAATTCTGTTGTTTGCTTGACCTGACCTTTTGGTTTTGTCAGCGCAGTGTGCACAGCTGGTGTTGTCGATGCATTCACCCCGTACATTTCTTTTTAGGTAAAGTTGTTCAACAGTGGTTTCCAGAGAACCTCCTGGCCTGCTCAACTTCCGAAGTTTTGGTAAGCACTTTTCACAGCTGACAGTGTTTTCCCCCTTCACTTCATGCTTTCTTGTACAGGTGCCAGCAGTTAGCAAAAATTTATTTCACGAATTCTGTTGTTTGCTTGACCTGACCTTTTGGTTTTGTCATCGCAGTGTGCACAGCTGGTGTTGTCGATGCATTCACCCTGTAGATTTCCTTTTAGGTAGAAGTTGCTCAACAGTGGTTTCCAGAGAACCTGCTGGCCTGCTCAACTTCTGCAGTTTCGGTAAGCACTTTTCACAGCTGACAGTGTTTTCCCCTTCACTTCATGCTTTCTTGTATAGGTGCCGGCAGTTAGCAAAAATTTATTTCACGAATTCTGTTGTTTGCTTGACCTGACCTTTTGGTTTTGTTAGACCTGCTACAGTTTGCCAAATGAGCAAGGGCATTAGTTAATTTCAAGGAAGGAATGGAAAAGAGAGAAGGCGGTAATTGCCTCCCCCCCCCCGGGCCAGATTGAAAACTGTGCCTATGTGGACCTGCCTGAATGAATTCCTGCATGAGTACAGGTATGCATGCCAGCAGATTATGAACACTGGAAACATAACTTTACATGTTCGAGTTTTTTAGACAGTAATAACTGGAATACTGAAGGGAAAATAGCAGTGTCATTATAATGGCTCAACTAAGAGAAGTCAAATATGTAAGCCTTTCAGAAATAACAGTGGTTTATAAAGCGAGGGCATTTCGACTGATCTCATCCAAGTTTCAAAAGTAAAGCAAAATTTCCGTTATTATATTCTTTCACTCTACTTACAGCAGCACGCATAAGAATCATAAATGGAACACAGTATACAGTGTTCCATGGTATGAGAAGTAGTGCAAAACGGGACAAGGGACAGAGAGAATTTCACGTGTTAATTTATTTCAGTGTCTGGCCACGATCGAGCCCTTATCCAAAAATTGGACACAACCACACTCCTTACAGTGCAAAACCAGATTACTGCCATCAAAAGTTTTCAAGTGGATTTTGTGTTCACGGAGCCTCTCATTCAAGCAACGACCAGATTGACCAACATACCGCTTGCGACAGGAGACTGGGATGTCAAACAATGCGTTCAGTCCATTTCACGAATTTTTTCCTGTGATTAATGATGCACTACAGCTTTTGGGGACGTTTATCGGCGGGCAAGGTTTTTTTGGATAGCACACCTATTCTTTTAGGGGCTGAAAAACATTCGCTTTGTCCCAATTTTCTTGAGATTTTGGGTCTGGCAATGAATGTAGGGAATGGCGACAATTCTGCCTTTTTCTTTCTGAAGGTACAGACGGTAGTTGATCTTCCTGGTGCTTCTTCAGTATGTCTTCAAGGACAAAAACACAGATATCAGCTGGGTAGCTTGCTTCACTGAACCTTGAGAGTTTTTCGTGACAGCTCTGGCTGATGAGGGGGGGGGGGCATGACTTTTGCAGGGCATTTTTCAAACAA
Source organism: Amblyomma mixtum (assembly GCF_055824585.1). Classification (NCBI taxonomy): domain Eukaryota; kingdom Metazoa; phylum Arthropoda; class Arachnida; order Ixodida; family Ixodidae; genus Amblyomma; species Amblyomma mixtum. The sequence continues at coordinate 180,254,451 of NC_143016.1, read as the reverse complement.
AATAATGATGTTTTACGAGTTTAGAATGTGCTGCAGTGTAGGGGAGTGCAGGCTGAAGATAGGTTATTTCAGTAACGACTAAAATAACTTACCTTCAGCTTGCACACCCTTACACTTCTGAACATTCTAAACTTGTAAAATAAGGCATTATTAATTTATGTTTGAAAAATTAACTGGAAAAGTCATGCCCCCACCTCATCAGCCAGAGCTTTCACGAACAACTCGCAAGGTTCAGTGAAGCAGGCTACCCAGCTGATATCTGTGTTTTTGTCCCTGAAGGCATACTGAAGAAGAAGGGCCAGGAAGATCAAGTGCCGTCTGTGCCTTCAGAAAGAAAGGCAGGATTGCCATCATTCCCTACATTCATTGCCTGTCCCACAATCTCAAGAAAATTGGGGCGAAAGCGAATGTTCGCGTGCTTTTTTCAGCCCCTGAAGAACTAAGTGCGCTATCCAAAAAACTTTGCCTGCCGGTAAACATCCGCAAAAGCTGCAGGGCACCAATAATCACAGGAAAAAATTTGTGAAATGTACTGAAGGCATTGTTTATAACATCCCACTGTCTTGTGGCTAGCGGTATGTTGGTCAATCCGGTGGTTGCTTGAATGAGAGGCTTCGTGAACACAAAAACAACTTGAAAACTTTGACTGGCAGTAATCTGGTTTTTCACTGTAAGGAGTGGGGTTGTGTGCCATTTTTGGATAAGTGCTCGATCATGGCCAGACACCGGAATCAGTGAACATATTAAATTATTGAAGTAGCATGTATCGCTGCTTTGGAAGATAAATGTGTTAGCAAACCATCTCTCCCTGTCCGAAAGAGAACTGGCCTTCTTAAACAATCGCTGAGGTGTACGTGTCCATAGTTCCTCGTTCACCTGATTTTCATTTTTCTCCGGGCGCATGCACCTGTTTGTTCTCACGGTTTACGTTCGTCTTGGTCGCTTGGGCTCTGTCAGTCGGAAGTTAGCACCTGTGTTGTGTGCGTCTTTCTCTGTCCCTTGTCCCATTTTGCGCTACCTATCATACCATGGATCACCATTACCGACTCGCCCAAATTTCTACCCTTGTGAATGATATACAGTTGTTAGTTGCTGGCTGTCTTGTGTATTTTTCGTCTGCTTACGTGCACTTAAGTGAGAAAAAAATATTGAGTGCTGAAAATTGACAATAATTTTTCTGTTCACCCAGTAACCATGGCCTTTTTTATGCCCGCTGTGGAGTGCGACTGCAAAAATCTGTGTTGGAGTCATCATGGGAGACGTGGGCCTGGTGCCTGCCATGTATATTGCGGACAGCTGTCAACTGTTCCTGCCATGTGGCACTTTTTGTTCTCTTGAGGTATATGGCATGTGTTTTGATTCAACGTGTCACTTTTTTTTAATCCTAATAAGCAGCTATGTATTACTGAGGCAATAAAATGTTTGATTCTTGGATTGAAGCCATTTCTCGCTCTTTTTTTTGTGCGCTCAGAACAGATCCTGCATGAAAAACAAACTACATTGGCTCTTTTTTTTCTTTAGTCTGAATTTTACTTGTAGTTCTACTATGAATGAATTTAATTAACAGTTTGCCTGCCCAAAGCTTTCATCTTGCAGTAAGTATTGTAAGACTCAGATTTGCACAATTTACTTATATTTACGCAGCAGCCAAAGTTAGAGGTGCTTTGCGAAGAGCTCATCTTGTTGTCGCACGAGCAATAAGAGCTCAGTTTAAGAGAACGTACAGATCTCTTGCACGCTTGGGAGAAAAAATGTGTATTGAGGGTGTATGAGAAGACTTGTTGCTGTGCTCTCTTGTCCTTCTTGCCTCGCATTTGGCCAGTTGTCTACAGATTAAAGGAGTGTTTGCATTTAGCAGAAGTCTAGCTACCAGGCAGTCAATACATGAAATGATGCAGCAGTTTCTTTTGCACTCTTGATATGCAAAATTTTCTTGCAAAATAAACTGCTGCATTATCCATGAATTAATTACCTGGTACCTAGATTTCTGCTGAAGAAAATATACTTTTAGTTTGCAGACAACAAGCCAAATGTCAGACCAGAGGGGCAAGAGACAGCAAAGCAACAAGTTTTCGCACACCCTCAATGCACATTTTGTCTCCCAAGCATGGAAGATGTTTGTACTTTCTTCAGTTCTTATTGCTTGTGAGGCGTCAAGGACGGGCTCTTCGTAAAGTGCCTTTCATTGAACAGCATTACATTAGCCCCGATACAAAACACCTAAAATACATCTATATACAGCTAGGTAAGACCTCTATTAGCCAACTACTAGCTTCGGATACCGCAGCTACAGAAGAGCTAAAACACTTCTTTACAGCTAAACAAGGGATCAGCTAGAAGTCTACAAGATGTCAACAAAAACCTCTTGTAGCCGACAGATAGCGCTGCATTAGCCTAGGCTACAGGAGGTCTTCAAGACTTTGGACGGCTATATAAAATCTTGGCTATGCTTCTATAATACGTCAGAACATCTTGGTGTAGATGACTTATAGATTTCTACAAGCACTTTTTGTGTTTCGTGGGTAGTCTCCTGCAATAAGAAAAAGTGGGCAAGGCGGCAGCGCACACCTAGAAACAGACAACACGCGTCGATGGTGTTTTTTGCCAGATATTAACCTTTCGCTCTTTAAGTTTTTATGAACGAAGCAGTGCCTTAAGTTTGTCAGTTTTTTTAATTGCTATCACAGCGCCCATCACAAGATGTTACTTTACTGTCCCATCGATAACGATAATTGCTTCTGTTCATATTAAAATACGCAAGGTTATTGGAATTACCATCAAGCAAACACTAAGTTGCACCCGAAATTCATTGCTTTGTACACAGTGATCGTTTTCACCTCGACTGGTATCAAGAATAAGGCTGTTGTGCGTGAAACGACCGGAAGCAGTTTTTAGCAGATGATAATTCAATGTGCACAACACTTCTGGCATTCAAAGTTCGTTCTTTCTTTTAAATTCTAAGGCCTTGCTCCGCTGCTGTTCTTCTCAGTTTAAGTGGAATGACCAATTTGATTGTATTTCGTGTGATGATTTGTTGGTCGAAGAGTGCACGTTGGTATCGTGAGCGGCAGAAGTGTAGATGAAGATTGCAGCCCACGATTTCTTAACAACCGCGCAGAAGATGTTGCAAAGCTCTCTTTCAAAACCTAAGTGAAGAGTAGTAAATCCAGTCTCTCTTTCTTGATTATTTCTTGATGTTTGACCTGACGCATGCATTCAGCATGAGTTCTTCACACTAAAATCTAAGAACTGAATAATTACCCATGGCCTTCCATGATTTCTTTTTATTTTATTTTTATTAACACCATAAAGATGTGGGTAAGCTAAGGAAAAAGCTAACTATCTCCGCCTTAATGACACCCGAGCCCTCCTGTACATGGCCTTACAGTGAACACAACAGCTCATACACACCTAATTATGGATCTGTAACAAGAGCAAGCAAACACGAATACAAGTAAAATCGCCATTTCTCTTATTCAACTTTAACAAATCATAACACGAACGTGGATTTCATAAAACGAATCTGCATTTTTCTACCTCAATGTTGCTGGCACAATTTATTTATTCAATAAACCCCTAAAGGCCCTCAATCGGGGGTATTACATAGGGGGTATTACATAGGGTATTACATAGATAATTAAAAGTCGCGGCAAGGTATAACAAAACATTTAGCGCTCAAGTTGAGTTCTAAAACTAGGAACATGCCACAATTCTTGCAGTAGAAGTGCGCAAGAAGGAATATTGGCCTCTAAATCGGCTAGCTGAAAAACCACAGACTGATTTTTATTGACTGACTTCTTGTGCCTAACGCAGAAACAATAGTGATATAAGTTATGTACCAGGACAATACTGAAACTTCGGAATAGTTATCGAATATGCCCAAAAAATTCACATTGGCATTACAACGAATCTTTGTTGTTTGCACAAGGTATATTTTACGAAATTTTTTCTATGTAAAGTCCCCCCCCGAGCCCCCACCAAAGAAGACCAATTATGATGCGAAAAAAATAGTGTTGTTAATCATAAGCTTTATGGAAACGGGAAGAAAACAGCGAAATCTTGCTAGTATTCCGGCACTTTTGCAGAGTTGTGTTTCGACACACTGATAATGTTCATCCCAGGACATGTTTACGTTAAACAGAAAACCTACAATTTTTACTGTACCAACAAGTTGTATTCGGCAGTTACCAAGATCCAGTTCATAATCTGCTGGCGCCGCACGCTGTCGTTGATGAAAAACGACGGCTTTAGTTGTTTCAGTATTAATGAGTAGCCAGGTCGATGCGTTTGGTTTATTTGTTTATTGGTGTTTAACGTTCCAAAGCAACATAGGCTATGAAGGACGCCGTAGTGAAGGGATCCGAAAATTTCGACCACCTGGGGATCTTGAACAAGCAATGACATCGCACAGTTTGATGCACTCCATTTAATTAATACTACCAGGGTGCCATTAACAGTGCGCACCAGTGACTGCACGTCGCCGCCTCGAAAGAACAAAGTAGGATCATCGCCGTAGATAACGTCTCTTAATTCAGCTTGTTGGATGCCAAGCGCAATGAGCTGGACCAGCCTCGACCTTAAAGAATTGAATTTATTAGCAAGGTCTATACCATGTATCTGACGGCGTACCAGAATAAGCTCATTAACAACCAAATGCACATGCAGACGATTCAGCAACTGAGTGAGCTTCTGTCAAACATCAGCAGTTTCCTTGCAGCAGTCACTACGAATGTGGTTCTGTAAATATGTTCTTTTCTCATCCCTCAGAAATGGCTTGAGCTTGCTGCGGTACTGCTTGAACTTTTTAAAGTCCTGGTTTGACTTTGTTTTCGGGAATTTTCTGTATAACTTGATTCTAAGCATCATCCGTTTCAAAGATCAGTCGCTGATCTATAGTTTGACTTCTGGCGCGATTCCTTTTCATGCCTTCTACGTGGAAGTTTTTATGATAAATGCACTTTTTAGTGTACGAGTTACGCTTCGTAGGCAGAATCTGCGGAATCACAGTATTTTACCGTGTTCCACAGTTCTTCTCTGAGACTAGTAGGAAAGGCATCGAAGTTTCAAGGCATGAAACTCTGATATACATGGTCTGTTCTGAAAGTAGTAGGACTGGTTTTTTCCTGGGCGAACGGGAGGACGAGAGGTGGACTGCGCGTGCAGGATCGTTGAAGGGGGATATTGGGAATGCTGGGGAAAATCGGCAGTCGGTTCTCGGCCGTTAACGAGAGGAGGTCGCTTGTACTGTGAACCCCTGTCGAAACGTCTCGTCACGCAGAATCGTCGAGCGTTTACTGGACCAGCGATACGCGATCAAATTTTCAGTAAATCTTGGTAAAACGGGCAAAGAGACTCACAACATGATTAAGGAGGCCTACGGTGACGCTTCCATGGGTAGATCAGGTGTTTTCGATAGGCACAAGCTTTTCCAAGAAGGTAAGGAAAGAGTGGAGGAAGACGACCGCTTCAAACGCCCTTCGACCAGCAAGACCAACGAAAATGTGTAGCGAGGGAAACATTTACTTAACAGTGATCGTAGAATGAGTATCAGAATGATTGCTCATGACTTTAGCATTCCTCAACCCAAGTTTTTGGGATCGTGACAGAAAACTTATCCATGAGGAAAGCGTGCGCGAAGTTGGTGCCGGGAGTGTTGTCAGAGGAGGAAAAGGCCAACCGGTAGGATCTTCTACGTCATCTGAATGAGGACCCCGATTTTTTGTCCAGCACAAGGCGGCAACGCTGTCTCAGCCCCCCTACAGCCTCGACTTGGCCCTGCCAGACTTTTTTCTATTCCCGAGAATAAAATCGACCCTCGAGGGGAAACATCACGGATCGGTAGAGGTGGTTCAACAGGCCGTGACGAGGGAGCTAAACAGCATTCCGGTCCAGGCGTTCCTGGAGGCGTACAAAAACTGGAAAACTAATTAGCAGCAGCGTGTAGGTGCGGAAGGGTGCTACCTTGAAAAATTGTAATCGTTTGTACTATTCTCTTCAATAAATTTTTTTTTTAAAATGAGTCCTACTACTTTCAGAACAGACCATGTATTCTGCACTCTGACGCATTGGCTTTATGGCACCTTTCAAGAGGGAAAAAAAATATCGCTTATGTCGGATAGCGCACCTGATAAAGTATCGTGTGCTTTTGTATTCGTGGCAAAGATATCAATGAACGTCGCTGTGCATGCGGTAACATGGGTGGGCGTGTCTATGACAGCGGCACGACCATTGGTTTCTATATTTGACGGCAGCAATGCTCTCGCGGAATTAGCCTCTAGCAGGCCATCGCTAACATCACCTACGAGTAATAACTTACAGCTGTTCTCCTTAACATAGCTGAGGAGACTGGCAAGGTCGACCTATAAAGGAGTTCAAATTACCATCCAGGAGACGATAAATTACACAGTAAATGCAATCGCGAGGTGATAGAGACAGGCATTGGACGTCCTGAGATATCGAAGGAAATTCGGGAAGGATTTCGCTCTGTGCGGTTACAGATACCTGCCAGTGATCGACCACCGAGGGCTCAGAATAGTAAAAAGAAAAACTTCGATAGCCCTCAGGATTTTATATTTCGGTACTAGACTTCTACCATGTTTCTGTCGGCATTATTAAATCAAAATCGAACTCGTCCAGCCGTACTTACAGGTCGTCATCTTTGTGCTGGGCAGAACAAATGTTTGGATGAATACAACTCAGGTTGCAATTTCCAAAAGAACTGACTGTGCTTGACGTGTCTCTTAAGGGGACAGGGTAAGCCCCATCTTTCCCATGTATTTTGGGGCATATTGTGGTACACCTTTCTCAGCGACTAATAAAGACAGCAGCAAGATATTTATTTCATTTTGTTCAGAATTTCATCTTATAGCCGCTGTATCAAAATTCTTTTAATATACAAAAAATAAAATTATTAGTGATTTTTTTACTTTCGACACCCTGATTTTGACCAAGTTTTGTATATATTTCTTTTTTAAAACAAATAATATCATTTGCACCCTGATAATTTTTAAATTGCCACATATATGTACTGTATACACAGAAAAAATCAGCTTGATATCTATTGTCATTTCGAAAATAATGGTACCGACGTAACAAAAAATCTCGTTTTGAGAAAACGGAGTTTAAATATAAACAAAACCTTCTATCCCTAGGTTTCGACTTAGCCAACTCTTTTTGACCAGTTTATACAGTAGGCACCAGCTGCATAGTCATCATCTAGGTCAGCTTGGCGCTTCTTTTCCTGCTGTTTAGCTTCTGGTGCCTGTTTTGTCACTTGCTGCGTAGCTCGATCGGGAAAGGAAATTCGACGCCGATCGACTTGCTTCAGCCAGCGGACAGTGTTGTTGCCCGGACTTAGTCCGCATGCCTAAAGAACTTTAGTTCTTGCGATGGCGCCATCATTGAAGGTCAGAACAACATCTAATGTAGCAATCTTAAATGTCTGTAGGCCCGCGAAGACATTTTTTTTAGCACACTTCCATACGACATTGTTAAAGGACTCGTTTGGGTTCTGGAGGGTCGCCAGAGAGCTGGGATAGTTGGCAGAGAGCTTTTTCTTGCAGCTAAATTCAGTAACAGTTGGAGTTTTTTAGTTTATAGTAAAAATGGAGAAAACACATCGCTTGTAAAGGGGGTGTGTCGCTGACAACTTTGCTTTCAGACAGCTTTTTCAGGTTGATATAAATTGCACAGAATAATGTGTGATACATCAAACGATGGAGAAAAGACTGTAATTTCATATTTAGCAAAAACTAAAATTGATATTTTTCAGATTTTTTGCTTACCCTGTCCCCTTAAAGACCGCCATTTCTGAGGCGATGGGAAATGTCAGCAATGAGACTGAGCCTTGTACGCTATGTTTTCAACGTCGTCAACTGTGCGGATATATAGTATAGGCGATGTTTCTGTTTTCTTGAACCAGTATATTTCCTTCAGTCCTCGGGACATATGGCCACTTCGCAGATTTCATGTTTTTATGGCCATGCCGAGCACCTGTTGCACTGCAGGGCTTAGATGCTCATTCACGGAAGCATGCTCCTTTAGTGTGAGACCAAAGTCTCCGTTGATATGCACGTTTTTTTTTTTGCTTTCTGCAGCACCCTGTCACGCTTAGAGCGGCTCTTAAACAAACCGGCATGTTTGGTGGCTTTTTTTTCGAGGGAACGCGATGACATAAATCTATCTTCCGGAATGGGCACATTCAAAAGCTCCCCAACCCGTTCGTAGGTTTTAACAAGGCTTTCAATCTTTAGTTTAGGCATTCCTTTGATTTCTAGGTTGCAGCCGCTGCGGTGGCTCAGGGCTTATGGTGCTCGGCTGCTGACTCGAAAGACAGGGGTTCGATCCCAGCCGCGGCGGTCGAATTTCTATGGAGGCGAAATTATAGAGGGCCTGTGTACTATGCGATGTCATTGCACGTTACAGAATCCCAGGTAGTCGAAATTTCCTGAGCCCTTCACTACGGCGTGCCTCATAGCCTGAGTCGCTTTAGGACGTTACCCCCCCCCCCCCCCCCCCTAAACTTAAACCTAATCTTTCGGTTGCACCTGCGGGAGTACGGTTCAGCGTTTGTAATGCTTCGGTGAAGCTGCCAGCCTTGCTTTCTCACAAAATCATACTCAGCAGCAAACATTTTGTTGGCTTCCTTTAGTGTCTTGCTTTCTGGTAGCAGCTCAATTTGGTGCTTCTTAGTTTGCCCAAGCTTCCGCATGTGTTTCTAGTGTCCATGCCCTGTGATAAGGTGTTGTGGGAAAAGGTACTTTATGAGATTAGAATTTGCATGTGTTTTGAATTTCCATGGGGCATTCGATTACATTGGGAAAAAAGAATTGCAAGCATATATTAGGCACAGTAAAATTACTCTCATTGCCTCTATTGTGCATCACAAATAAAACGTGGTAGTATGGATTGACAGTACAAGCAAATTAGAGATAACTGGTGTGGACAGCTGGAGCTATGCACACAAACATGAGACCCAGCAATGGAATAATGTACAGCACCATAAAACTCATACTGAAGGTAGTGGGTGCTCCTATACTTTCGAAAGCAGTCTGAAAAGCTTTTGTCATGCATGCTGTACACCAAACCAATCTGTGGATGCGCACCATTCTTTGTTGATGTGGTACTATAGGCGCTTTTGGCCTTGTCTGTTGCTGTCGCTTTTGTGAGTGGCTCTTGGAATTGTAACGTCGATGTCACTGCTGGCACCACCATCATTTTTAACATTTTTTGAGCCTAAATTTGTTATTCAAGGTGATGAACCTAATATTTTCTACACGTTTGCCCATCCTCACTGCTGTACCAGAAAGCATTACTCACGTGGCCAGTCTTTGAAGCTAACCACAATATTCAATACAAGATGTAAACATTTCACAATTTTTCCTGTCCACATTGGTGCACCAGAAGTCAATGTTAGCATGGCAAGCTGTTAAAATATACGTAGTGAAAGCAGATTGTGGCATTTAATATCAAGAGTAGCATTGAACGCCATGTTGAACACTAAACGTGTGTGAACAGCACATGGCAGCATTCTTCACAACTCAACAGGAAGCAGATGCACTCTCCTTCAGCGTAAAACTGGGAGGGTTGTACTACCTGTCGACAGCATGATCTAATTTTGATAGTTGCACCACTTTTACAACTGCTCTACCATGGGAACAAAGTTAAATTAAAAACTTTGCTAAGAGATGTCATAAATGAAGTTATAAATTTATTCTAGTAAATTAAAATTCTGTAACTTCATCTGATACCTATCCACAAAAAAAACATCAATTTTCTCAAGGTACAAAGTGTTGCAAAGTGATAATTAAACATAAAGACTCATGCCTGTGAGCTGAGCACGGAAAGCTTCCAAGGTAGCCATGTACGACAAATTTTCAGGAACCTGGCTTAGGATGAAGCACTATTTCACACTGCATTAAAGCACAATAATTTGTTCAAAAGCATCATGAAAAAACAGCGTGACCCAAGACACACGGTGAAGCAGAAACAAAAGATGATGGGTAGCGCAGCTTAGTAAAACTGTTTGAGTAGCACTTGGTGTTACAGTTACATTAGAAGAACAGATAACCTAAGATAGCGCGCTCTTCAGTGAGTAGGCTAATTTCGTTCTTTTTTCTTTATTTTCTCAGCAGCTGTGTCTTTATACACCCTGTCAGTGAACTAAACTGTCTGTTGTGAGCCCTTTGTATCAGCTCGGTGTTGCTTCGTTCGTTAGTTTGCAACTGTTATTGTCTGCTTGCTTCATGAACGTACTTTGAAGTTGCATTTTTCATGATTGCTCCTTTGGATAATTTAGTCTGTTCTTGTATATTTTTTTCTTCTGTAGCACTCTTGAAGTAATCCAGATTCTCATGTAGAAGCAAACACGGGTATCAAATTTCATTTGCATTAGTTAATGAGATAAGAGATCGTTGTCTTTGAGTTGAGTTTAATGGCGCATAAGCGACTAAGGCTATCATGCGCCAAGCTCAGGGCATAAAAAATTGTTTTATATAGATGTTATAAAAAAGTCTAAATGAACGGTGGTGTAAAGGGCCTGAAAAGTTAATTCGTGCAACCTAGTAAAAATATAAGACCAAATTTTAGAAGTGACTTATGGCAAAAACATCAAAGAGGGTCGGCAGCCTCAGCTGCCATCCTTGGCTGTGCAAGAATCTCTAGGTTCCCAACCGATGGAATAGTGACCTCAGCCGTCTTCTCACGACGAGAGGGGGGCTGAGGCGTGGTTCGTAAAAACTCGCAAGTTGTTAAAAAAACTGACCATTACTTATTACATTTACAATTTGTTTAGAACACCTGCAGTATTTAAAAACTTAAAAATATGTGAAATGTCCACAAGTGCATGTTCGCCTAAGAGCAATGTTGGACGGAATGGCATGTGTTCGCTATAAAAAACTATAAAATGCTCTTTCCTCAATCTTTCTAGTTTTCTGCATGAAAATAAAACATGGTTTATTGTTAACTCATCTTCGCATAATTCACAATGTGGCTTGTCTTTTTTTGTTAGTAGGAAATTATGAGTGAGATGTGTGTGCCCTATACGAAGACGACACATAACCACTTCTTTGAAACATTCCTGGTGGGTGCAGGACTGCCACTCACCTAAAACCGGCTTTACTAAGTGTAGTTTATTTACCTCATGGTTCTAAGATGCCATTTTTCTCTTAATTTACACTGTATTAAGTTCACGCAATCTATAAAGGACATATTTATTTTTTTTTATTTCCTTGCCCTGAGCTTGAGCAGCGCAGAAATCTGCTCTCTCGTTTCCTTTTATTCCGACATGACATGTTCTGTCCCTGAACTGTAGCTATTACTATTATGTATGATGTTACCAAGTAGTGGAGTGACTGAATTTCTAGAATGGAGCTCAGTAAGTAAACTTAGTGAGTCTGTGCCAATAATACGGTTTGTGAGTTTCTTGTTTACTATTTGCTCAGTGGCCACACAGACGGCGTAACATTCGGCAGTGAAGATTGATGCACATTGCGGAAGCCTTATTATTTGATTCCAATTCTGCTGCAGCACTGCGCTTCCAACGTAAGCATCTGTTTTTGAGCCATCTGTATAAAAAGGTGTAAAAGTACTGTATTTCTCCCCGAGTGCAAAAAAATCTTGTATTATATGCTGCTGTGGGGTTTCTTTTCTACGGGACTTTGTAAGACTCAAATCGCAGATTGAAGGAAAAGGTACCATGGAGGTAATGGATCTAGTCTTGGAGCAATGCTAGGTAATGTGTCTAGTATGCCGAGGTTTTCGCGCATCTCTTCGAAACGCAGCAGGAGTGGCCTGGTAGTTTGTAGTTTGTTATTAAAGAGTGTTCTGGATGGACACTTTGTAACTATTTCGTAACAGATATGTTTCGGTAGGGACCGGAGTTTTAGAATGTAAGAGCATGTGAGCATGATTTATCTGTCTGTAATTGATGGTTCATTACTTTCAACAAAAAGACTGGTTATAGGCGACGCCCTATAAGCACTAGTTGAAAGACGTAAACCTAAATTGTGCACTGGGTCGACTCGTTTCAATTACGATGCCCTTGCTGAACCATATACTATACTACCATAGTCTAATGAGGATCGTACCACAGAGCGATAAATTTTTAGAAGGCTTGCCCTGTCAGAACCCCAGTGTTTATGTGAAAGGACTTTGAGTATGTTCAGTGATCGAAAAGTTTTCTTTTTTAACGCGTTAATATGAGGCAGGAAAGTGATTTTTCTGGCAAATGTTATGCCCAGAAATTTATGTCCATTTTTTACGGGTAAGTCTATTTCGTAAAAGTGTAGGGTGGGGTCTGCCTGTAAGCCTCGTTTGAGTGAAAACGGAATGGCCACCCTTTTCTGTGGAGAAAATCGGAAACCATTTCTGTCTGCCCATGTTGTCAGTTTATTTATTGTCAGCTGTATTTGTCTTTCACGTGATGATATGTTGGAGGATGTGTAAGCTGTCTGGAAGTCGTCTACATAAAGTGAATACATAACGGACCTTGGTATTATTTTGTTCAGAGATTTCATATTTACAATAAAAAGAGTTGTGCTCAAAAAACATCCTTGAGGAACTCCATATTCCTGAATAAAATCCCTCGAAAGGGTTGAGCGTAGACGGACATTAAATGAACGGTTAGATAAAAAGTCTTTCATGGAGTTTACCATTCTGCAACGGATGCCGAGCTCAGTAAGTCATGAAGAATCCCGAACCTCCAGGTAGTATCATATGCTTTTTCTAAACCGAAAAAGACTGCAAGACCGTGTTGTTGGTGTATAAAAGCTTCTCTGATAGTATTTTTGAGGCGGACTAGATGATCTGTAGTGGAACAGCCCTTTTTAAAATCACACTGATGGATATCAACAAGTTCACAGGATTGAAGAACAAAGGTTAGTCTTATATTTAGGACACTTTCGAAGGATTTGGCGAGGCAACTGGTCAGGTCTATCGGTCTATAACTGCTAGGAGAGGTTGGGGTCTTACTAGGTTTAAGAAACGGTACAAAAATAGTTTTTTTCCAGGCCTCAGGTATTTTGCCCGATATCCAAACTATGTTAAAGAACCTTAAAAGTGCCTCTGCGGCAGGTTGAGATAGATGGACCAGCATTTCGTAGTGGATTTGGTCACGTCTTGGAGCAGTTTTTTTACCAGCAGACAGTACTGTATTTCTTGGAGGGTACTCACACTGTTATATTTTTGGTTTGCACCTCCACTATTTGGAAGTCTTTGTTTTTCGGCTGTATTTTTGTATTTTAAAAAACATGGCGTATAGTGTGATGAACTTGAAACTGCAGCGAAATGTTTCCCCAATATGTCTGCCTGTTCCCCTATCGTTGTTTGTATGCCAGGTGTTGTCAATAAAGGAGTTGTGAACGGTGAAAAGTTGCCATTTAATTTTCGCACATGTTCCCACATTTTTTCTAGATGTGACGTGACTTTTTATAGAAGAGACGTAAGTCTGCCATGATTTTTTTCTCGGCACTACGGCGCACGTACCGAGCTTTAGCGCTTGCTTTTTTGAAATTTACGAGATTCTCATGTGTCGGATACCTACGAATTTTACCCCAAACTCTGTTTTGTAGTTTTTTTGCTTCTTTGCAGTCTTTTGTCCACCATATTTTATGATTTTGTCGCACCGCTCCTAACGACTGAGGAATAGCTTTGAGTGCGGCAGTTATGATACAATTATTGAACTTTTCATTCATCTGGTCGACGGAGAGATTTTCGAAAACTATATTTTCTTAAGTTGCCTTTGCTCTAAAAAGTGACCAGTCGGCGAGGTGAAGCTTCCAGCGCCGCGGTTTTGTTGGGATTATTTCCGGTGAGGAAGTTAAAGTGATTAGTACATCCCATTTAAAATCATTAAAAACAGAAAGTGAGCTAGATGACAAATCTAAACAGGTCATTTTTCCCGAGGCAGGGGAGCAGTACGTGGCTTTTTCTGTATTTAAAAGACGCATATTGTTTGTTGTTTGGCCCTTCACTACGGCGTCTCTCATAGCCTCAGTCGCTTTGGGACGTTAAACCCCACTAAACCAAACCAAACCAACCATGTTTGTTGGTTGGTTGGTTCGTTTATGGGGTTTAACGCCCCAAAGCGACTCAGGCTATGAGAGACGCCATACATTGTTTGTGAGAATGAAATCTTCAATTATTGCACCCCTAGAGTCATAGCTCTCGCTTCCCCAAAAAGGGGAGTGAGCGTTAAAATCTCCAACTACTAGACATGGTTCAGGAAGTTCATCGATGAGGTCTTGTAGATCGTGGACTCATACTCTGAAATTTGAAGGAATATATACAGAACAGATTGTTATTCATATGTATCAGCAGCGCGAACACCACACAGGAAGAAGAAGGAGAAGAAGGTAAAGAGCGCTGAACTTCCAACTTTTATTTGAGCAAAAAATTGAACCCGCACTTTTATACACATACCAGGTAAAATCCCACCAGGGGGTAATCAAGGCGTTCTATCGAATTGGGACCAACACGATGTCCAGGGCATCAAAATGATAACTACTATCACACTATTCAAAGACTTCCATGAAAAGCACGAATGACATGCGGAAAAAACAAGACAATGTAAAAACAGGGCTGAGTGTGTGCGAATGAAAAATGGAAAGACAGGGTTGAGGGCGCGAATTTTGCTAAAAACCATGAGAAGGCAACAACACGGTAAAAAAGGTAAAAAACAGGGTTGAGTGTGCGCAAATGGAAAAAATGGAAAAACAGGGTTGAGGGCGCTAATTTTGCTAAAAGAAACAAAGAAAAAAAAAAAACATGAGAAGGCGAGACACGGTAACAACGTAAGCGATGCGAAGGGATGAGCGCCAACAATTAACACGGCTAGAACTAAAATGCAGGGTGCCCCTAAAAACCAGGTAAAATCAGGTAAAACCAGAGAGAAAGGTGATTTCTTTTTCAGATAATGACATGGAAGGGGTGCTTACGCAACCTTCTTTGAGCCCTGAGATGTAGGTAGCTTCAATGATTTCGCGTGTTAATTGGTTTTTATGTTTCTTTAAGACGGTTGCTTTCTTAAAATGAGGAATGCACTTCTTTTGGCTGTCACATACGCTGCAATGGGCGGGCAGGTTCCTCAACGGCGCCCCAGTTAGATCGTTCCTATGTTCCATTAACCTTTCGTTTAAGCATCTTCCTGTTTGGCCTATGTACGCCTTACCGCAAGCTAAAGGTATAGAGTATACAACACCCTCCGCACAAGGTACAAAAGGATCTCGGTGCCTGGTTGTACAGCCACTATTCTTTTTCTTTTTATTAACTTTGTTGCACAGGCTTGACAGGCGCAGAGGGGCTGAAAAGACTACGTCTACGCCTGCTTTTCTGCCAATTTTCTTCAGATTATGCGAGATTTGGTGCAGGTATGGCAGAACGGCGACCCTTTTGTTCCGCTGTCGCGTATCATCCGGGGCTTCACATTCATGCTTCATACTTATCAGGACTTTTTTTGCAACAGACGAAAGGAGAGATTGCGGGTATCCTGATTGCTTCAGCCTCAGCACTTGGCTCGAAAAACTGTCCTGTAACCTGTGGTGACACGATTTTGTGAGTGCGTTCTTAAAAGTTGACTTCACTATGTTCCTTTTTACAAGTTTTGAATGGGCTGAATCGTAGGGTAGGATGGGCTTATTGGCTCTTGGTTCAAATAACCAAGAGCCAATAATGGATCGCAACCAACTAGCCCGACAGATGGTGTTATTCAAGATTGTTATTGTTTTGTAGCTGGCAATGCTAACTGCAACCGCCTCAAGTTTTGTTTCGAGTATGATTTCTATAGCTTGGACGCTGCTTTGCACGATAATCGCGACGCCTACAGAGAGTCTATTTGCCTGCTCGCGATCGCGTCGAAAAGTTTTATAATGTTTCAGGATATTTGCATGTTGTGGACAAAGATTGGTCTCCTGAAGACATAAGGCTGCGGGCGACATTGACCCTAAAATATTTTTTATGTCATCGTAATTTCTCAATATTCCTCTACAGTTTCACTGAACTAGAAAAGCCATATTTATGTTTTGGGGTAGGAACGACAAAAGGTTTACTTATGTTCTGGGGCCGTTATGGTGGCCCTGCCTTTTTTCCGCTCAAGAGACCTGTTCCGCCGATGTAAAGCACGCGGGCTGGGAGTTTGGTCCATCACCTCGCAAGAGATGCTGGACGACCGCGGAGAAGCCGCGGGTGTGTCGGTGTCAGGCCGCCCCCGACGGGGGGAAGTCCTGCGGGATGCTGACTCGTGGGCCGGCACTCCCTGGCTTGGAGTTGGCAGAGCAGCCTTCGCTGTCTCTGCCTGGGGCGTGGATGGCCCTCCCACAGGCGCGGTGGAAGTGGCCTCGGCAAGTGCCGGAGTCGTGTGTGGTGCTACGCCCCTACGCACCACATCAGCGAAGATTGGTTTAGCTGAGAAGGAGAATGTATATGTAAGTGCAAAACGCCTTCTGGCTTCTTTAAATGAAATATTTTATTTGGTCTTTATAGTGATGATTTCTTTCTCCTTTTTCCAAGACGGAGACGCCCTGGAGTGTGCAGCATGGTCTCCTTTACAGTTGGCGCAGCGTAGGGCTCCATCACATTCCTCAGAAGGGTGGTCCTTCGAAGCGCATTTCGCGCAGGTTTTGCGGCCGCGGCAACTATGTGAGCTGTGGCCAAACTTCTGACAATTAAAACATCAGCGGGGATTGGGTATGTAGAGTCTGACGGTGACTTTCAAGTATCCAACATCGATCGTTTCGGGCAAACTGCTAGTGTTAAATGTGAGGACCATGTGTTTGGTATTTATTTCTTTGTTGTCCTTGCGGATTTTGATCCTGTTCACGTCAATTACATTTTGATCAGAGAGTCCTTGAAGCATTTCGGTTTCTGTTGGATGGATGAAGTCAGCCTCTGAGATAACGCCTTTAACAGTGTTAAGAGATCGGTGGGGAGTCACGGAGACAGAGATGTCCCCTATAGAAGCAATGTTTGAGAGTTTCGAGCACTGGATGCTCTCGCGCAGTTCAAGGAGTAGGTCGCCGCTGGCCATTTTTGATACCTTATAGCCAGGCCCTGAGGTATCTGTTAAACATTTGGTTACAAGAAATGGGGATATTATTCGGAATTGCTTTTCTTCACAGTTGCTGTGTATCACATGAAACTTTGTGAAAGTCGGTTTCTTTTTCGAAAAAAAGTCTGCTGCCTCGTTCCGCCCTCTTTTAAGAGCGCGATCTCGTTTGGAAAGGGGGGAGCCATAAAAAAAATTGTTTTTCGGTCATGGTGCCAGCCACCCACCATGGAGTCCAACAAGGGGACGCGTCAGGAACTTGAAAGCAAGTCCTGCCCACGCCAACTGTACACCTTAACTATAACCAAATATGACTCAACTCAGGGTAGTTTGTCACACAAGGTTAACCCTCGCCGCCAGGAAAAAAAGGAAAAAAACCGAGAAGGGAGGAGGATACAGGAAAGTTGTGAGAAAGGAGATAGGAAAGTGAAAGATGGAGAGGAGAAAACGAAAAGGCGACTGCCGATTTCCCCGGTCGGGTCAGGCCGGAGGTGCCGTCTACAGGAAGCTGGGGCCAAATTGGTGTGTTGCCTCCGCCGAGGGGCCTTAAAGGTCCAAACACTCGGCATCGGCTCAACCACCAGGATCCCTTTTCTCCGGACACGGAGATGCCACGCACGGCTAAGCGCGGATGCCCGCGTCCGTGGTGGCGCACTGCTCACCATCATCTCCCTGCGGGGATGTTCCTGCGGATGCTCGGGTTAACCCCGTGGTGTCGCCACTCACCAACGTCTGCATGCTGCAGACGCCCCCCTGCGGGGAACGTTCTCTTTACATCGTTTAGATAAGTGCTGTGGTTGCAGCTCTGGACAGAGAATTAATGTTAACGCTTTTAGGGTCCTTTGAGCCAGCATGGCATCAATGGCATTGCTTGTTCGTACATGAAATGTGTAACTTGTTCACATTAATAAGCACTTGCCATATTCTGTACGCGTTTGTAATCTTGAGGGAGAACTATGGCTACGAGAGGTGCAGTGAAAAACAAACTGATATTAACCACGCCAGGCCTTTGTTATGCACCAACGGTACATGCTACTGGGATGATTTTGCTTTACACTGCCACTGTAGTACGGTTGCAATCACTCAGATCAGGTCTGCAGCCCATACTCACCGACCAAATTCCCAAGCCTCCGAATCGGCGCGACCAATGCATAAACACGATGATTAAACAAAAGATACTGAACATATAAGTTTGTTATGATAGCATATCACGGCACTTTTGCGATATATTTCACCAGTACTCATTTGGGCCCCTCACATGTCATGGGTTTATTGTTACGTTGAACTACAGCGGCATATACTTAATATTTACAGTGCCAACAAGTTTTGCACTATCAACAGGATGCATGTAGACCACATTACGTTCATTCGCGGTCAAAATTCTTAACTCACACTTTGTGCTTTTGAGGCGCATGTGGAGCGCCCACCGCAACCTTAAAGAACAAAAGCGCCTTGAAAGGCCGACCCAACAATTCTGGACAAAAGCACTTTTGTGCGGGAAACCATTCATGAACAATGTTTTTTCATATAATGCAATTTTGCACTTTGACATTATTATATACAGGCATATCAACCGACAGCAGTGCTCAATTTTTTTTTCTATTAGCGCTTTTGCTATCGTCAAAAGCGTTATGCATCAATTTTTTTCGTGGGAGTCTTTACTGTTTAATGCGATCGATGTCAACACTATAACAAACGATTTTGATAAACATAAGAAGAGTGGTCCATTACCTTCAATATTTACATACCCATCATCGTCTGTCTGCCTAGGTACACTGCATGGCAAAGGCCTCTTCCACGTCTGTACAATTAGCCCTCTCCTTTGCCAACTGCGACCACTGTATCCCCGCAGACTTCTTAATCTCATCCACCCAACAAACTTTCTGCCGCCCCCTGCTACGCTTGTGTTCTCTTGGAATCCACCCGGTGCTGCAAAGAATCAGCGGTTATCTTGCCTTCACACTGCATGCTTTACCAAGCCCATTTCCTCTTTCTGTTTTTGAAATCCGCATTTGTTCCCTCACCCACTCTGGCCGCTTCCACTCTCTTAACGCTCCGCCCATCATTTTTCTTTCCATAGGTGCGTCGTCTTTAACTTAAGCTTAACGCTTTTCGTTAGTCTCCAAGTTTTTCCCTCAAAAGTGAGAGCCGGCAAGATACAGCTAATGTATATATTTTCCCCTGAGGGATATTGGTAAAACTGCCATTCATGAACTGAGAGAAGATGCCATATGCGCTCCACACCTTTCTTAATATCCTAGTATTTCCCTCTCATTATCTGGATTAGCGACCACTACCTGCCCTGAGTAGTATACGTTACCATTTCTGGCACCTCGCTGCCAATTGCGAACTGTTATTTTCTTGCGGGGCTGTATGCAGAGCATAGTATGTAGTGTAGCATCTTATATTTCAATTTTCACACTTTTTGTCCGAGAGCGCTTAACAGTGGGAGGGGGAGTGCACATACTTCGGGTTAAAATTTGCATGGGCAGCAAACGATGAGCTGTTACAAAATGGCACTGCGCTATCGAATACATTTCTGCTGGACATGGCTTTCACTCTGCGCTGACAATATTTATTAACATACTGTTAGCATCACTAATAATTTCTCCATGGATGGGTTGATTGGCTGCATATTGGCTGGCCGAGAGAGGCTGAGTAAAAATTTTTGACTATCACTTTGTGGTTGAATTACTCTGAAATTAATGCAACTTGAACAAACATTGCGGTGCTCGGAAGATCATTTCACATTCTTTCAATAAAAGACTCTGGAGGTAGTGAAACAAATTCAAAAGTTTTCACCAAAAATATTGATGTTCGAAAGTGTGCGAGTGTGTTACAAACTTTTAGCAAACAAGTCATCCTTCTTTTATTCAGCAGTGGTATCCCGAGGCCTTCGTTGTTACACAAGGTTGAGAAATAGCTACAAAACTTGCATATGCAGATTCTGCTTCTAGGTTTCATCTCAAAATATCAATCAAATACCGTAGAAGTTATACTGGAGGCGGGCTTTCAATGAAATAGTCATGGTGGCCTTCAGAGTCATGCTGAAGAAAAAATGGAGCATGTAAGAAAACTCTGCACAGAAATATGCGAGGCTGTTCCCCGGTATAAAAGAGGAGATGAATCCACGTACATATCGCGAGGTAACATGGTTCAGTGCGCGCACGCGTGTGGTTAATTTTTAACGCAAGCATTTTGCAGCAGCTTTCGTGTAAATGTGTGCCACTTTTATGAAAAAAAAGCCCTCACCGTCGCATTAGCTTCGGCTCTTAGTGTGCCGTCTCTTCTCGTCCCGAGAACCGAATGAGCAAAAGCTTACCGGAAGTGGAAGCAGAAGCATCAGCTTCGTGTGGTATCGCAACTCGAGCCAACTGATAGGTACCCACTGAGAGTGAAAACGATTAAGCGTCCATATATGCAGCCGCATTGCCGACTCAATGATTTTGAATAAACTGCTGCACTGTTGGCCGGTAACAGCGGCCGCAGCGCGTGCATGAGAGATGCAGTGAAGACGCCGCTGAACGAAGCTGTTTCTATAAGAAGTCACGAGCTCCAGCATCTTGCAAGTAACCGGCCTTATTCCCTACCAATGCTTGAGGCATGCCGCTCGCCGCGGACCTTTCCCTTAAGTGGCACGCAGGGGCAAGGCTTCAGGACGTACAGGAGACGATATGAAGCATTCTCTCACCTTCCTATGTTTTTCTGCCTGCCGTCACGAACCAATAACTCCACACAATGAATGCGTGAAACTTCAGAGCTTTGCCAGCCAAAAAATGCATTTTTCTTACTGTGCCCGAGTCTGAGATGCCTTGTGCTGCCATGAGCTGAACTGCCGCAACATCGTGCATGCTGATTACGTTATAAGATTATCATCATCATCATGGTCAGCCTCAGTACGCCTACTGCAAGGCAGAGGCCTCTCCCATGTCTTTCCATTAACCCTCTCCTTAGCAAGCTGCGACAACCGTATCCCCGCAAACTTCTTAATCCCATGCGCCCACCTAACTTTCCTCCGCCGTCTGCTAAGCTTGCCTTAGCCAGATTCAGTTTCGAATGGCGGCCTGTTCGGAGCCAAAGGTTCTTAGCACCCTCCGCTGTGACACAGGTCTCATTGCTGGCTTGGTCAGTTGCAGCGCAGCCACTGAGGACTAAGGGCCGAGGTTTAATTGGTTTGTTCATAGAAGTTTGTGGTCTAGTACTACACCAGGGAGGGCAGATAAATAACCCCATTTCTAGTTGAACTCTAGGGTGCACATATCACCGAAAACAATTTATTCTTGGTGAAAAAAATACAGCGCCAAGCTCACTTGTCAGAGCCAGCGCAGGGCGACAACAATTGTCTCAAATTCGCTTAATTCACGGCATTCGCTCTCTGTGCTTTGAGGCCGTCTGTCGTCTTGCCTGTCCGCACGTGAATTGTATTTGTTGGAACCCTTCACTCTTGTATTAATTTCGTTCGCACGCGGCCAAAATTCGTTGGTAGTCGGATTAAAAGCACATGAGGTTGTATTGATTGCTTTGGCACTTGGATTTAATCGGTTGGCGCCAAGGTTTTTAAAACTGACGCTTGTATTAAATGCGTGGACATTCAGATGAAGTTAGCTGGCGCTGGTATTATAAGATTTGGTGTTTTGAATTAATTATCTGGCACTCAAACCTTTGCCAATCGAAATAACTTGCAAGACGTGCAGAGTACGTCGGTTGGCGCCACTCAGGGTATTTTTGCTGGAACTTAGAATAAACTGAGAGGGAAAACCAGTAGTAGGTGAGGTAGCTTAGTGGGCAGAGTGTCGTAGGGGACGTGCACAAGTCTTAGATTTGGACTCTACCTTTGAGAGCATGTGGTGGTCGTTTCTTCTGCTTAATTGAAAGATATCTTGCATCTGAAAGAAGTTATCAGTTTATTTCGTCTCCTCAAATATATATTATAATTAACCTTCCTCTGAGCGCATAGTCGGCTAAAAGACTGTGGACATCTTTGTAAACATATATTAGCGAGCCTATGAATTGCCCTATTCGTCCGTCTTCATGTTAACCTAATAATAATTTAGAAAATACGAACACCGCAAGTGCATGGCACAGTTACGAATGACCACTCGGTTGCACGATTACATGCTAGGCTACTGAGAGAAACTTTCGAACGCATGCTTTGGGTATTAAGGTGTCTTTAACTTCTGTCTAGGAAGGTTGTCTAGTTAGCTGCAGACGGATCCCTTGGTCAGATACCGCACTCCTACACGCAGATAAATTTCCATAACTAGTTGAGTGTCCTTGCAATCTCAAGAAATGCCATTTAAGCAATAGTGACGGCATTGCTGCCATTCAAAGAAAATTTATTTCCCATCTGAAAATATAAAAAAAATCCATAGGGCTGTTGTCGCTGCGTATTCGGCAACTTATTCGGAGCTACGAGGAAGATGAAAGCGATATCATCGCAGCTATGTATCTTTTTAGTGTAAAGCTCTAGCTACTCCTGCATGTCAAACAATTCATTCTAATCGCTTTTCCTTTTGATTGCTTTCGGAGACGTATTTTCAGTTGCTTCCAGAGGCAAGTTAGAATGCAGAAAAAGTATCTACTTTACCGGATGTTTTGGCAGGCTCCCCAAGCGAGGCATCGCTCAATTGAGTGCTGCGATATAGAATGTACAGCAATTTGTCATCGCTTCTCTTTTGCACTTGTAGAATTTTAACTCTCCCTCAGCATGCTGGGCTATTTTTCCCGTGACTCCTTTGAGTGGAGGAGTTCTCGGATTTCGTTCCTGCGTCTGCAGTCAACCAAGGAAACGATGAAGGTCGCATTGCTTTTCGTTCTGCTGCAAGTATGCTGTGCATTACCAAAGCTGACAGAGAAGGGAAAATTCCAGGTGTGTGAAGGAGAATACTGTAAGTAATTGGTCCACCATGCCTGAAAGAATGAAACCAGATGAAACGTTGATGAAGATGAATGGTAGTAAGAACTTGGTAGTCAACCGCACTTCACTTTTACAACGAGTACAGCAAAAAAGGTGACCACAGGTCGGGGTGGCTTTGTTAATTTGGTTATCCGCTGAAGAGACTAATGTCCCAGGAATGAATCTCCGCCGCGCCGGCCCCGTATGTGCAATGTGAGGGCAAGTTAAAGATCCCCACCTGCTGAAAATAATGCTGGGTCATCCATTATGGCCCCCTGTAGGCCAAACCGCCTTGGTTCGAACGGGACGTTAGCCCAACATACCACGTTGTCCAAGATTCCTTCTTCATTTCTTTCTCCGAAACCTATGCTTATATGAAACGAGCACGCTAAGTAATCCCCCTTCACTGCTTTCTCCTGTGAGAAGACGGTAATGTTATAAAATCTCACACGTTCGCAGAATGTTGCTTCCCATTTATGTCAGTATATTTTCATTGCCATCGGAGAGGTGACGCCGTCACACGAATTTCCAAAATTATGTTTTTGTCTTTGTCATGATCGTGATCAGCCTGACTACACCCATTACAGGGCAAAAGCACCAGCCATACCCCTCCCATTAACCGTGTCATTTTCCAACTGCGGCAACCCTATCCTCTTATTTCCGTTTGTGTCTTACGCGTATTATAAACCAAACAATGTGATTGAATTCCTAGCTATAGAAAACGAAACTGCGGCGCAATAATGAACGTTTGGGTCCAGTGCATAAAGTTTGAACTGAATGGAGCGCTAATAATACGTTGCAGAAGCACCGGAGTTTGGGCCAGTTGGTATTAATCCATCTTGAAAACGTAGCAGCACGAAAAAACGAGGACAAAATAGACACAGGTACGACAAGACATATGCAGGACATATGCAGCATATGTCCTGTCGTACCTGTGTCTATTTTGTCCTCGTTTTTTCGTGCTGCTACGTTTTCAAGATGGAGTAATAATACGGTGCGGCGAATAAAAAAAGACAACTGATAGACAAGCCATTATAAGAAAAAATGTCTCAAGGACTGGATGAACACCACCACAGTATGTTTTTCTTCATCTCGACAACACCCACCATCGCCCAAGCTTGAAAATACAACAGGTGATGAAAAAATCTGAGTGTTCAGAGCTTGCCTCTGTACCTTACTTTCCTAGGTTAGCACGGTGACATTCACATTTTTCAAAGCCACTAAAATATCAGCTCAGGAGACGAAAATTTCAAAAGATCATCATTCGTAGTATGAAAAATTGGCTGCCTGTAAAAACAATCTGGTGCAAGGGCCCATTGCATGCATCTCTTTCTCGTGGGGTCAAAGCCGCACCAGTGGGAGAAGATTACAATGAAAAACAACTCATGCCCGGAGATATGTCTTAGCACGTCTTGAGAACTTGGTGAGTTTGTATTACAGCTGCGCGATAAAAAAAAAATCAGGGGCATTACATTCTGGGCCCCCGTGGTAAACACTTGGAGGAACAGAGCGATGTAGCTACATGGGGCCACATTAAGTAATATTTTCCCGTTATAACTATTTTAAGACACAGCTCACGCCTCTTCATACAATGCACACCGCTTGTAAGAAAAAACATATGAACGTCCCCTTAGCGAAAAAGAGGATGCGCTAAAAATGCATTTCAAACATATTGTATTAATTTCATATTTATTCCTCAATTTTTTGTCCCTGTGCTTAAACTGCTATACGAATGCTCTCTAAGTATAATAGGAAGAATATTTTGAACGTTCTTATAAATACGTGAAAAGTACATTTTTGCCCGCTTAGCATTTTTATAATGCATTAGAAATATACTAAAAATATACATTAAATAGATAAGACTATATTAGAAATAGACTATAAATATACTTTTAATACATTAAAAATATATTCACCTGAGCTGGGCGGCTTCACAGAATGGGACCAGTTAAGGCGCGTTCACACTTGCTCAAAAATCCGGTGAGCGAACCGCATTCGCTCGCCGCAGAAACAAGGACCTCTTCTCACTTGTTCACGCACGGACGAGGCGGATCCGCCGCGCCGCTGCTATTTCTCGCTTTTCCACATCGCGTCGCTGCTAGCGGCCTACACAGATATAGAGAGAAAAGAGCATAAGTTTAGGCTGTATACTTACCAAAAGCGTATGCATGTTTACGTATGTTAAACGCAGGCGCATTCTCACTTTTAGTTCAGCTTGTGCTAGCACAGACGCAAAAATAAATTCAGCCTATAGTGGCGCCATCTGGTTGTCAGCGCGGGAACCACTACAGTCAACAGCGGCAGAATCGTCCCTCAAATAAAGAAAGTAAAGCAAATGTATCACTTAAACGGTGTATTAGAGGCGAGATGAGACGAAGCGAAAGACCTGTGCTCCATTTATGACCAGTGAACAGAGTTTTCCGAACGAGAACTCAATCCGAAGCGAGGGGTCCGGCTTCGAAGGGCGCCGCCATGTTTGTCGCCGCGCGGCGGAAATCGGTCCAGCCCGATCGGCCTCGCTCGGCATCAAAGGCGGCCGATTCCGCTTCGCTCGCCAGATTTTTGGGCGTGAACGAACCCTAATGCTTCAACTGCGGAACAGATTGTACACGAGTAGTCATCATCAATCAAGAGGTTATAATAGGGTCACGAGGCGGAATGGGAACGGCAAAGATACCAACACACCAAATAAAGAAGAAAGTGACGCAGCAAACAAGAAGTGCTCCTACTCGTTTAGCGCTAGACTTGCCTTATATATACCCAGCGAGAGTGACGCACTATCTTGCCCGGTGAGGCGTTTTTTTGCGCAAAGACTGTGGGCACCGAAATTATCGCAGAAGTGCCATACTGGTCGCGTTTGAATCTGGAAGAAATCTAGAACCGAAATGCTAGTTGAAACTTGCGTTAGGCAAAGGTCAGGAGTCGAACTGTCAACCAACAGATACACGGGCATCTAAGGGAGCCGGTCGGCCAGTCGGGGTCCTTTTCGCTGGCATATTCGAGCCCGGAAGTACTCTAGGCGCCATTGCCGATATAATTCTATCACGTTCTCCGCACGTAGTGTAAATAAGTGATGATTACCTTCCTGCTAGAAGTTACCATAAACGAAAAGACGACAGGAAAGGAAGAGTTTTCACTGTTCCTTGAAACGTCATTTCGAGCCCTAGATCGTTCCACGGTAGCCTGAAGTGTAATGCAGATATGCTTACGCGGGCTGCCGATTTTTTAGAATTTAATTATACTTTGGACGGATTGATTGCGTATTTACGAAAGTACACTTTACATACATTGCCAACACCAAAATGCGATTTCCCGAAACTCGATTTCGAGCATTACATTGTTCAACAACAGCTTGAAATGTGTTGCAAATATGCTAATACGGACTGCCAATTTTCTAGAATGTAAGTACCCAGTTGAAAAATGCACCAGTATGGCTTGGTGTGTTCTGGTGTTTCCTAGTGTGAACACCAGCTTCTGTAGTGTGTTCTGATGTTAACACCAGACCGGGCTGGTGTGTTGTAGTGTGCACACCAGATCGTTTTGGTGTGTTGTAACGTGCACACCAGCCCGGTTTGGTGTGTCTTAGTGTGCACACCAGCCCGGTTTGGTGTGTCGTAGTGTGCACACCAGAATGGGTTGGTGTGTTGTAGTGTGCACACCAGACTGGGTTGGTGTGTTGCAGCGTGCACGCCAGACTGGGCTGGTGTGTTGCAGTGTGCACACCGGACTGGGTTGGTGTGCTGCAGCGGGCACACCACAACGGGTTGGCGTGTTGTAGCGTGCACACCAGAAAGCGTTGGTGTGTTGTAGCATGCACTCCACACTTGATTGGTGTATTTTGGTACCCACAGCATGCAGTGTTAGTGTGCTGTAGTGCATACACCAGACTGCATGGGTTGTGGTGTGCACACTGTTTTGGTCGTCAATTGCACTTAAGAGTGGATTGGTTAATTTTGGCATGAAAAACACTTTGAATAGGCATTAAGGTTTGGACACCAATCAACCACATTCTGGCTGACACACACAGGAAGTTAGTGTGCTGTTGTAAACGTATACAACTACACTGCAGTACCTAATTTAGTTTACTTTAGTTTGGGGGCATACACAGCAAAGAAAAATATTCTGATCTGAGTGCGCGAAGCACTGATCACAAAGTGCAGTATAGAACTATACCAACCATTTTTCAGGTAAAGCGAAGGGCAGAAGTGTCATGCTTAAGCATGCCCAAACTTTGCTTCACTGGATGTTATGTGCTGATGCAAATGCCTCAACATACCAATTCAAGCAGAACGTATGCAGCGGAAGGTCGCCCTTCTAGATCTAATCACCTCTGTGAAACAATGTTGAGTAGAATGATAATTAAGGTAACCTCCTAACATGTTTTCATAAACATGTGTGAAAATTATATATCAAACATCATAATTCTTTATTTACACTACAAATGAAGCGCTATTTTAACAAACCTCACATAACAAACTAACAATCTCACATAACAAACCAAAACACGTACATTTGAACCTTAGGCCAAATATGGCATATGAAAAATGCGATTACAAGCCACATTCAACTTTAGTAATTACAAACAGGACTACACACTGGATATTAGACAGAATGCTTCTTCTATATACAATGACCTATAACAGTGCAACACAGAGATGCAGAGATGTTTCACAATAATCGAGAACAGCACAAGGAAATAAACTTCAAATGACATATGCAGCAAAAGGTGCACACCTTCCATACAACTGAGGCAAATATTGTCACAGAGTGGTGACTGCAGTACAGAGAGCAAGAAGACAGCGAAAATTGCTTCTAACCGAAACTCTTCTTGTGCTGACGTGCACAAGCAAAGAACTGAATGACTCCGCGGCGGCGTAGCAACAGGCGAACTCTGCGGTCGGACAGAATGCCTGCCGCTCTTGGCCATGCTGAATTTAAAGCTGATAGCAAACTTTCGAGATAAAGCGTGCAAAGTTACTAGAACATTTTGGAATAACGTAGAAGCGGCTCCGCCTGGATGCGATTAATCGAGATAAATCTGGTCGCGTCTTGCATCACAGCCAAAGCAATAAAGCGGCGCACCGGCAACACTGAAGAATAAACAAACACTACAAAGGTTAACAGAATTTCTCCCCTTTCAAAGAAGCATCGACCCAATGCTTTAAAACATAAGACTACAAACAAATAAAATGGACTGTGCAAAAAAAAACAGTGTGGGAACAGTGTCCTTCAGCATGCATAATTGGGCTCTAGACGGACAGCATAGAAAACTTCTGGTCATACGCAGAGTCGCAGGGATTGGCTATAAGCCAATTTAAATTTGTCCCTGGCATCTCTTCCTAATCACTTTCATAGAGATTGGGCACCTTCACAATATGTGACTGGTCGCTCTGTGCCACAAGCACACAAGGTGAAATAACTTTCTGCTCACAAATTAGGCACAACCCAACATCAGTCGGAGGGTGTTCAGCAGGGAACATGAAAGGCATAAAGCTTTCCTCGGTAATTAGTTCTTGGCAGAGTAAGAAGATACTGTTTTCCACTAAAAAGATTTTGATCACTCGCAAGAACTTGCCATCATCTGTTAAAATATATTCAGAGCACGTTTTCTCGGTCCTGTTGTAATTGGCACTATGTACAGTGAACCCTTTAATACGTGCTCTGAGGTATTCACTCATACTGGGCACAGCACCAATGGTCTGGCTGATCAAATCCAGAACATGGCATTCAAGACTGCCAGGCTGCAATGGCGAACCTAATACTCCTAACTGGAGCTTATTGCCTTGCTTCCCCGAGATCAGCTTTTGCTGCTTGTTCAGGTAGGGCGGCAGTAGTACCAGACGCTTCAGGGACTTCTGCACCTCTCGCATGATGAAGCGCTCTGCTATTTGATGTGGAACACCTTTCGCTGCAGAAACCAGCTTGAGAATGTCACCATTCCCTCCTTCAAATGGGAAGGTAGAGGTTGCCCACAGTGGCCCAGTCATGCGCACAGATTTTGCAAGGTGCACAAGTTGGTGCACATTGAATGTCAGGGTGTGTTCACCATAGAGAATTGGCATCTGCTCAACAAACTCCACAAGAAGCCTTTCGGCACAAAAAATATCTGTCTCTTCAACACTTGCTTGTAAGAGTAAAAATAAACTCTGTGCAAGAAGGCAGAAATGCGTCAAATATCTCTGCGGGAGCATATTGAAGAGGCAAGGTGCACTGTAGTGAAGAAGCCAATATCTCCACTCTGTAGCTTTCCAAAATGAGCGCTCAGTTACCAGTCTTGGCAATCTGGTGAAATTGGTGGCCGAATTTTCAACAGGCGGTCATTCAACTCCCTCACATGATTCCCAATGTGCCAGGCACTTCCTGGTGAACACAGCCAAAGTTCCATTTGCTGCGATGTGACACCTTCCAGTACGCAGTGCATGTAGTCCGATGGAAAGCCCCACGACAGGTCCAATGTGCTGAGGGTTGCGACGGCTGACAAGCCCTTCATACCATCCACAGGACGGTCTCGCCTGGCTGCAAGTTTCATTGTAATGTACACAGTGTCATGGCATCGCTCGACCATATCTCGCCCCTCCATGATATATTTCAGGGTGCCTGAAAAAAGAAATGACAGATAAATTTCTCATAGTACTATGCATAATAAACAAAGAAATACATGCTAAAGAACAGACAGGAGAGTACGAATGCACATGTAAGTGATGGTTATGAAATGCTACAATAACTTAAGCTACATGCAATGGTACCACATCTACCTTTAATCAATGCACAAGCCCATTTTACAAAATTAGGCTTTTCATGTTACACTCAGAATATGTAAATGGGCAATAAGTCAACATGTGGAGCTTGCATGCCCTATTTTTCACTGCAGAACCCAACTTCCAAGAGGTAGACCTAGGCTATGGGAGATGCTAATGAAAAGCTCTGGATTATTAGGATCACTATGGAATCTGACCTGCACAGTCAATCTTCCTGACCTTTAATGTGCATAGCTTCTGCAGGAAGAGGTACAAAAGTTTACAAGAGTGCTTGTGTAAGATAGAACTTCCAAGTGACAATTTTTTCCATTCTGAATCCATACATGTGCACCACAGGTGACAACTGTGATTCCAGTCTTCACACCTCGTACGTCTGGGATCACCAGACAATAAACTTATCACAAGAGTTTAAACAGACAGCACAGACATTTGCTCACATAATTAACAGCACCCAATCTCCTCGTAGCTAGAAATAAGTGCCCTGTGCATATCTGCACATATTTCTCACAGTAAACACAAAGCTAAATGTGACTGCTCACCAACGCGCAAAATGACCGTCCTTTGTCATTATGCCTGCTAGAGAGTAAACTAAGCACCCCACAACAGCCTTTTGTCTCAGAATACTTATGAGGAGTTTTAGAAGACCTGTGATCCCTATGGTCGAAAACTGCTATACCCTGGCACTTGTCAGGCTCCATCTCTGGAATATGTGAATAGAAAAATTTCTTTAAAAGACTAAACAGCAGAGTTACAGCTGTCACAATCAAGCAACTTTGCCATCCTTTTCTCTGCCATACCATCTTTGAGTCTCTCTCTCCCCCATATGGGTGATAATCCTTCCCAGGTGAAATTTCTTTCACTGCTTTTATGGGGAAGCACAGATTGTCACGTCATCATCATGGCCCTCCATCACCAAGTTGCTGCAACACCAAGTTGTTTTTGTATTAGAACACAACCTTGTTCAAACTGATATGAACCAGTATTTTTATACCTGGTAACAGTTGATACCAACCACATGGGATACGAGTATGTTGCTTGTTGCATGTGAATGCATTTAAGCAACAAAATTATGTTCTTAGAGCTGTACAGTGTGCAGAAAGCAGAAGAGGCAAAGCTAGTAAGATGACTGAAACAATTCTTACCATCAACAAGCGTTTCTTTTTGAAGGCACCAAGAACAGCCACAGTATCCGTTGTATTGCTTAGCATTCAGCAGTGAAGCGCGAGCTGGCGAGTCAACACAAAAGCACAACACATTCACTGTTGACTGCACAACTTTGCTGGCAAATGACCACGTGAAGCTGCCCATAGTGTGGAATTTCTCAACAAATGTCTTCAAGTAGAGGTGAGTAGGTGGGTGACCTTTGGCAACCAAATGACGCCGATGAGGATGGTCTTCCAACAATAGGGAAGAGGGAGCTCATTAAGCGCTACTTGAATTGGCCAGACTGACCCTTTGCTCGAATTAAATACTAGCGATCCATCGCTGTTAGCGGTAACAGTCAGGTCACTCCAATTCATGTTCCTTTCACGGCGGACCTTTCTGTACAGTTGGCCATCTGTGATATCCTTATAAGCTCCCTGATGAGTTTCAGCTGTCAGTTTCTGGAGGTTTGGACCAACTATATATATGTGTCCAAAACATATATGTTTTGGACACAACTGCAAAACAGCTAAACGGGCAGGTTTGTGGCACTTATTGAACGGTAAACAGCGCAAAGACGAAGACCCCAGTAGAAGAAACACAGGACCGGCGCCATTAATTCGCATTAATTCCGTATTTACGGAAGTACACTTCAAATACAATGACAACATGCAAATGCCATTTCCCAAAACGCAATTTCGAGCCCTCGAATGTTCACCGGCAGCTAGAAGTGTGCCGCAGATACGTTTAAAAGGACTGTCCGTTTGTTAGAATTGGAGTATACTTCCGATGAATTAACTTCATATTTACGAAAGTACACTTTTAATACATTGACAAGATGCTAAAACTGCGTACTCAATTTTTCACGTATTTGAAAAGTGCTCGAAGTATGCTTTAAGTCAGGTAGTTTTGCCATATTTTAAGAATATATTTCAAATGCCAAGCATGAAATTTCAGGAACGTATTTCCTACATATTTTTAGTGCATTCATGAATGCAAAATATGTTTAAAATACAATTTCAATAGCCCACCGTATATTCCAAACGTATTAGTTTTGGCTAAGGGCCAATGAACACTTTTCTAAATATTTTATGACGATGAAGCAGTAATATAAAATTTTATAACGCTTAAGTACCGAAAAATAGACAGTTTCGTCCTGAAGGAAAATGCTCCACTGTGTACATAGATTATGAGATGAGAACGGGCCTTCGTGTACATATTATTTTCTTGTGAAGGGGCACTTTTATTACTTTCACCGAGCCGTGCTCATTAGGAAAGCACTTCCTACGCCACACCTTTTCGCCTTTGAGCGGCAAAGCGCATTGTTTCTAATAGATGATAATTGACATGTAGTCATCGGGCTACAATTATTTTGGCAATATAATGTGCAGAAGAACAACGAGGTTTACGACAAATAGCAATTTCAAGACTCCCCACACGTGACCGTGTATGGTCCTGTTGGCATAAGCCATTGTGTATTTTACATTTCATTTCAAGCAGCAAGTGTGACAGTCACAGAGAGTTTCAATGCATCATAAGTTTCCGACTTTTATTATTGCCTTAAGTTAATTTTTGTTTTTTTTTCAGCCGTGATTACTGCAGGGAAAGCAGCAAAGTGCGGATCTCGTATCCTGCAGCATTGTATGGGCTACACTGTGATGCGTTACGGCCTGCCAACCAGCGTGTGTCAAAGGGTATTGATTTTGATCGGGGCCAGTGCTTCCCACCTTTTGTTTGCTCCTAAACAAGAATATAATCAGCCAGGTTACGTCCGTTGGAAAAAAAATTGCCTCTAACAATCTGAGCGTTGTTTAGTCACAGTGCCCTGATAATAAACTTTTTAAATTCATGCAGTATTCTATGGGTATAATTTTATGTTCATTTGAATAAAATTTCGAGAGTGAGAAAGTTTGCACAATTTGTCTTATCTCATAGGCATGCTTCGAATGCCCAGATTCACGCTGTGCGCGTAAAGTTTTCGTTCTCTTTTTTGAAAGAAAAACAAAAGGACCATTTCCATTCCATTCCAACCAGTAAACGTTGGTTTGCCTTTTCGTTTCATCATCAGTTATTACCACCTTAAGATATTCACTTAGAGGATAAGTGAATAGAATATTTACCGTCCGAAAGGGCTAATACAAAACGATTATTTGCAAGGAGGGACTTACTGAAAGAGAAAAGAGGGATTTTCCGAAACACAGACTTGCGCACTGAAACTCACGCAGACTTTATTTTGAATGTTTGCCCTTGATATTTACTGTTATATAATTTTACAATTATTTGTGTAATAGTGGCATGGACGAACCTATACTCTTCAGAAATTTGTTCACGTAATTAATCACTAGTGGCGCTTCTGCGTTGCATTGCAGGGTTTCAAAACGATATGCGCATACATACGTTTCTGCTTTCAAAAGTATAGAGACCTTAAATCGAAGGTAAGCGACTGGTTTTTATTCTACGCCGGTTAGCATCCGCTTTGTCTCGGCGCAGCGGCAGAAATTTGCGCGCGAGCCACCCAGCTCCCTTGAAGGAGTCATTGAAATGTTATGTGCGAACCGCATCATTTTTCTTTCCCGCGTTCACCTTTCAGTGGACACATACGGTTTCCTTATACTCCACATACTCTTCATTTTTGCAGGACAGAAGAAAATATGAGGCAACAATGACCGAATGCGTTGTGAAGAACACCATCATGGCACTCAGCCGTTTCGTTGTAAG
Source organism: Amblyomma mixtum (assembly GCF_055824585.1). Classification (NCBI taxonomy): domain Eukaryota; kingdom Metazoa; phylum Arthropoda; class Arachnida; order Ixodida; family Ixodidae; genus Amblyomma; species Amblyomma mixtum. The sequence goes on along the minus strand of NC_143016.1, from coordinate 180,220,898 downwards.
TCGTCCAGTGTTGACTCTTACTGCTAGAGCGCGGAGAGCGTTGTGATGACTAAATGAAAGCCAATCCCTGTAGATAAGCTCGACAGCCGCAAAAAATCAAATAATGTTCATTTCAGCTACCATAACAAATGCGCCCAACAACGCCTTATAAGTTTGTTTTCTCGTTCATTCCTTAGCAGTGTTTCAATAGCGACTGTGTCTCCAATGCTTGTCAAGTAGAGCAAGAAGATGAAGTTTCAATCAATCCATCATGAAACTTTGGCCTAGGATTAACTTTTATTGGACTTTCTTTGTGTAGTCGTGCTAAAAACGAAATCTGAACGCAGATGCAACGAGAAAGCTGCTTTATCTACTCATCTGCTCGTATCCTGCCTGCCCCATGTTCGTAAAACTTACTACAGCGAGGCAACATGTGCATATAAAACCAAACCTGCCTGAAGCGGCAGCAATACAGTTGCACTTCCGCTGCACTTTTGGCCGCAGGTGGTTCGCGCGTCTATTACTGTTCTCGGTATTGGGGTCACCATGTCGCGCTTGCGTGTGGCCTGTCTGGGAAGGACGGGAGAAGACGCTGAAGTACTCATTCTATGAGTACGGCGCTTCACTGCGGTAGCAGTACCAGCGGCACCTGCCGATAGTGCCGCCGTTGTCTGTGTGAAGCCTCATTAATTGAAGTCTCCATCCTCCAAAAGCACCAGCCACATTGCCCACCTAACGTCCTTCCAAGCCAGCTGCCCACCTAGCCACTGCCACCCTCGATCGACCTCCCCACCCCGCCCACCATCACTCTTCAGAAGCGCTATACAGCCCCCCCCCCCCCCTCCCCCATCATGGAAATAAAAGGGCTGATATTTGAGCGTCATGTAAAGGACGTATAGAATAGAGTGAGTGGCCAACCGTAAATTCTATGTCTTGCGCTTAGCACTTGTAGCATAAATGGCCTAGTGTTGCTTTCAGAAGCGCCTCGCCCAGTAGTATTTTTTCACTGTTGCCAATTGTTTTCCTCACGGCTTCCTATACTTTCACGATACTGTGCTGCTATACCCTGACAATAGATCATTCTTTTTGACCTCGGAAGAAGAGGACGGGCAAGCACCCTGGTAAAATGGTTACACATGTTGAAATATGTTTTTGATACTGCCAGAACGCGTATTACGAAATTCGCCTCAATGTTTGTACACAAATTTGACACGTGCGGAGTCAACACATACAAGGCTGCTCAATAGTTCCTAGGCCAGAGGGTTTTTATTGAGGCATTACGTTCGGGCACTCCATCAAATTTCTCTGTAAGAAATCTATGAAGCTAAGAAGTCGTTAAGAAGTAAAAGTAATGCTCCTCCAACCCAGTGCAGTTATATTAAACTTCGGGGGTGTAGTAGATGACCGTCATATGGCTTAAAATCAGAACGTATGTCCTGGGGTCTTCTGGAGAGCCCTGTACATAATCCTATTCACAGCTCTGCGGTATATTTTACTAGACACAAATACTTATGCCAGATGAACGTTGCCTTTTATTCAGGGTTATGAAGCGAAGGACCTCCAGGATGCAACCGGTTTTCTCATTGACGGACGGGTGAGCCAAGTTTCCGCCACTATCTAACACAGGACGCGTTTTCTGGGCCATGCTGCACACACACAAAAAAACGAATCAGATGTAGAGAACCATAGCCAGCAAGTGAAGCCTGCCGCGATCAAGGCATAGCGTTTCCGCTCTGAATGGTTGCTCTACCCATAGGAAATTCCATCCAAAGGGTCTTACTTCCCGACGAAGATCAAACCATCAAAAATGTTCGTGCCACAAATAGGAATAAGTGATGCAATTCGTAAATATGAGCCAAGTTGTGTGTTCCATAAGAAATCTACTAAAAGGCCAAATAGAATCAGAGGCACATATCGAGTACAGTCACCGGCCCGGTATAATGACCCCGGTATGTGCAAGGTCATGCATACTAGCTAAATTGGTGGAAAAATTTAAGGGAACACTTAAGCTCCTCCTTAAGAGTTTGAAACCACAGAACAATGGGTTAATTCCCATACATGCTGGAGGCCATCCTTTTCTTTAGATTCATAGATCCCTGGGAGCACTCATGCCAACCCCCCCCCCCCGCGAAGTCGTGCAGCAGTTAGGCGACGATGCGCCACGCCCCTGGAATGTCAGGTGCTCCCAGCAGTGGGCCTTTTGCGGACAAGGTTGCTATTCCTGAGAAAAAATCATTAATTTAACTACCACCTGTCACGGTGGGCAGTTTGCTCAGTGTCGTAAATTGCTTGGCAGGCTACTATAATTGGTTTCAATATTTTGAATATTTCTGTACAAGAATATGGCATTGAGCCTCTTTACAGCACCAAAACCTTAAATCGGAGTGGTGAGACATCAAAGAAAAACAGACAAGGATGATCGGCGGCTTGAGATAAGCCTGAATTAATTTTTATCTTGTTAGGATCTGCACGAAACCATGGCCAATCACCCACCAAGGGTATGTGTCATTGCTTCAGACGCAACGATAACAATAGGAAACGTAGTCAGTTCTGTTTAATGTTAAAAAACTAAAGTGGACACATGAGATCCGGCTTAAAGGCATGATGCAACAGCTTTAATGGGTTGGTGGCCACATAAGCGGAATTGGTCGTTCTCTAGGAGATCTCATACCATTCCCGGAGCAGTATAGCAGCGGTTAAGCGATGCGCCAGTTCCTGCGATGGCAGGTGTTGCCGCTTGTGGGGTTTTTGAGACTCAAGTTGCCCTTCCCGAGCGACCAACGATTAATATGACTGCCAACTGCCATTATGTCACATTGTCATGACGCCGGAAGGGCGCATCATCTAGGCTGCCCATCTAAGCCCATCTAGGCTGCTTTTTGCGGTGATCTGACGACAACGATGACATCGTCGGATTTTCAGCAGAAGGGGCGACTGGACGCCGTCGCGGTAAAAGAATATAGCGCAATATTGATAGAAAACGTATAAAGGACAAGTGCTACATCCCATGCCCCGTCTCCCTCTTGCATACCTGCGTCCTACAAGCACGCAAAAAGTGAACAGCTCGGAAGGGTTCCTATTAGCCCCCTTTTCCATTACAGCGTGAAGTGAAGGTAAGGGGATGGTTGTTTTCCGAAAAAGGAACCTTAACAAAACTCTGTACGCTTGTTCTCTTAACAACCTTCAGAAGAAGAGACCCACCTTCGTTCGCGCAGTTTCTTCCTTACCTCTTTCTGAAGCCTGTTGCAGTTTTTGTGACACCATACCCAGACCATGGTAATAGGCAATATCACGGCGAAATACGCATTTAAAGCGGTGGAGGGCTATTTTTCTTCAGTGGGATCGATAATGCACTGTGTTATGGCTATGAAGCTATTCCAGCTTTCGACTGATTGTTTGAATTTTCTGGCTTTATACAATTGCCTCCTGACAGAAATGCCTCCTGGATAACAACCTGATTCCTGACTCGATCGACGTCGCCCTGCAATGTGTTCGATGGCTGCGCACAGCTGTATTTTAAAATCGCTGTCACTGAAATGGGGGCTATACCAGCATTAATATTTTGGTGAGTCATGCACAGTGAAGAGAGTTCTACCAAGCCGTTTTTTTTGTCTTTTTTTGTTCAATTCAGTTCATCTGTCAGATAACTGGACGTTCTACCGGGCTAAAGGTTTCAGCCAGCAACTTGACTAAGCTCTGCAGTCATTTGCAAGGCCGCAGAAGACGTTGGTTCGAGGGTGGAGTAATAAAATAATTAAACAGGATATAGAAAAAGGTACGAGGAAATATAGCAGTGCTAGACGGTCTACCGTGGCAGTCGCTACTTCTGATTTTACAAATCTTAAAAATGTAATCGTAACAACTTTGGTAGCTTAAAGAGCACCTTTATTTGGTTTGGTTTGGTTTGGTTTGGTTTATTGGGGCTTAACGTCCCAAAGCGACTGAGGCTATGAGAGGCGCCGTAGTGAAAGTCTTCGGAAATTTCGACCACCTGGGGTTCTTTAACGTGCACTAACTATAGTAACTAATAGACAGATTTATTAGTGAGACAGGTATATTGTGTTTGAGTGATTGCAGTTGGCACTGCATGTGAAAGTAAGCGACAAACCAGGGTTCAGAAATGCGAGTTAAAGAAGGTGAACCTTTAGGTTGCAGCATTGCCATGGGACGAAGGAAACTTTGACTGTCGTGCAGAGCAAAGTTACAAACATGCAACAAGCGATGTTCATAGTGATGGTCAAATCTGATTGTGTTGTATGCTGCAAAGAGGTGTCTTGTCGCATACTGACGGTACTGACCTTTTTGTGCAGAACTATTATTTTATTAATATTCGCTGTTGTGGTGCCTGCCCACGCTAAAATGCTATACTTTATGTGCGGGGCAAATAATGCCTTGTATTAATGAAATTGAACCTTTTGGTGCAGGACAGCACGACACCGGGATACAGCTGCATCTACTGAACAAATATTTTGAGCATCATTGCTGAGACGAGTGTCCCAACTCAAATGGCAAGACATATGCACAATACGAATTTTGTTGGTCTTCACAAGGTCAATTTTCTCTGCTCAAAATAAACAGCGGTAACAAATACTTTACATGAGACTGTTACTATAATCGTCATGCGAGAACGAGTATGTAAACATGGAGGATTACGTTTATAAAGCGCTTCCTCAAGGAACGCTGAGGCGATCTTTACAATCATAATCTTGTGCATTAAATCTCTAAACTAAGCCGTTAGCAACAATCAGTTTAAATTTCAGCCCGCTCCAACAGTTCTATATTTCATAGAAGTGATGCTTGAAAATGCGCGCCCGACAAGCTCTTCTCTATTCAACATCGTAGTGTGTCGCGCTGCACCAGCAGAGAAAACAATATATTTTTATTTTATCTACATCCTAAAGTTTTAAGGCCACTCTACCTAGTTAATGGGGTTCGGGATGCAAGCGCCATCCCACGAGTGAAGTGCCGCCACCAAGGGACAAAACACCCGCTTATTCTGGGCTAACAAAAACGCTGAAAGGTGTGACATAGCCGTTCAATACAAGAAACTAACAAAAGCAATGCTTGAAACTCCGCCTGAAAATGCGGGAGAGATAAAGGCGGTTCCAAGAAGTGATGCAATAACAGGACTGCGCAATATACGAGCACACTAGACCGAGTAGCACATTAGGCGTCTTCGGGAAGATGGCTGCAGGTGGAGCTTCACTGCAGGGCCAGGAATGACGGCGCTCTTCTTGCCGCGGCCCATGAACGTCTCTGTCGCTGTAACGGGCAGCCACAGCAACGATGCTAACGGGTAGGATGGCTGTGTCGCAACTGTGCTGAAGCCGAACGCTTCAGGCTATCGGCGAAGGACCTGCCGGCCATGCGCAGGGGTTTTGGGTCTCGTGGTTCTGACAGCGGTAGGAAACTCCAGTTAGTTTCAATGGATATTAACCCAAACAAAACCGTATTATTAAGAATCACAAGAAAAAAGCGCCCAGATTTCACAGTTATATACTTCACAACCATCCAGTTTTCAAATTCAAATTTCAAATTCACTTTATTTCTGGTAGAAAGCAAGTATACATCATGAGCAAGAGAGTTTAAAAGAGGATGATTCTACCAAGGAACACGAGGCAAAAGGCGTTTCATCTACGCCTGACAAGGCCTCGCCTCCTGGCGAGGTACATTGCACTCTCTATGCTACAAAAGCCGTTGAAAAAAAGTATGTTACACCATTCATTACGTGCAGAAAACAGAAGCATTGTGAACAAGCATTATATGAAATTAAAACCGTAAGTACTACAGAAAACAAGAGAATTTTTCTTCAAAAAAAAAGCTTACGTCACAACCTGTTAGTTATTGTGTCAAAAGGTAAGAACCACAGTTGCATAAATATTTATCTCAACAAAAGATTAGCTCCTAACCAGAAAAATTATTACAGTGTCAAAAGCATGAAGAAGCAACATTTGTATCGACATATTTCAATAATCTAACAATGAACACAGCAATACAAACGAAACACAAACCTAAATGAGATAACAAGGAGACAGATCATTTTTTTTCTACCAGGAGTACTTTTTTTATCCGTGCTTTATAAGTATACGGTGACTGTACATTCACTGCGATGTCAATAAGCTCTGGAAACAAATTTAAAAGAACAGGAATCTGGTAGTCTAACGATTGTGTACCATAGGAAGTTCTGACTTTTTTCTGAGCAAATGAATTTGACCTAAAGTTATAGCCGCATTCTTGACGTCGGTACTTCCCAAGAAATGAATTTAGGTTGCTTTTTATTTGAGTGAATATGTTGAGTGCCAAGCGCTGTCGAAATATACTTGTAATTGCAAGTATTTCATTTTTTACGAAAAGTGGATCTGTGTGTTCTCGCAACGCTGCATTTTCTATGAATCGGATGCATTTCTTTTGAAGAATATGAAGACGTTCCAAATTACCAGTGGTAGTGGTGCCCCAAACTAGTATGCAGTATTGCAATCTTGAATTAATCATGGTGTAATAAAGCTGGCGTTTGAACCACGCTGGGAGCATAAACTTAAATCTATTTAGCATTCCAATAGTTTTCGCGAGGTCCATAGTCAAATAGTTCATGTGGTGTGTCCAGTTCAAGTTTTCATGGAAATGTACACCCAGAAATTTCTGAGCGCTAACACGGTTTAATGTTTGCCCCTCGAAGACTAGTTTAAGTTTGGTGTCAATCGCCTTATTTTTAGCCCGAAAGATAATGTAGTTCGTTTTGTCTGTATTGAGTCTTAACTGGCTATGCTGCAACCACGTCGATAATTCTTCGAGCCATGTATTGGCATTCTTCATTAGGGTGATTAGACAATTGCCATGGAAAAACACATTAGTATCATCAGCATACAACACTATTTCGGGGGTTTGGGGTATTGATACAATGTCATTAATATATAAGAGGAATAGGAGAGGACCTAAGATGGAGCCTTGGGGTACGCCATATTTAATTACCTGTGCTGTTGATCTGCTGTTATGAATACTGACGAACTGGAGGCGGTTGTATAAATAACTTTTTATCAAATCAAGAGCTTTGCCGCGGATTCCATAGTCGTAAAGTTTACTAAACAATATATCGTGTTTAATGGAGTCAAATGCCTTCCTGAAATCTAGAAGTAGAAAGCTATAAGTACCTCGGAGTAACCATCACGAACAAACTTACTTGGTCCACTCATATAGCTGACATCTGCTCATCAGCAGTAAATAAGTTATGGTTTATTAAAAGAAAACTCGGAAACTCTCCCGTCAGTACCAGAATCACTGCATACAAGGCTTGTGCTAGGTCCCGACTTGAATATGCGGCAGCAATGTGGGACCCGCATACCAAGAAAGGCATTGCTCAACTGGAGCGTGTTCAGCGAAAAGCAGTTCGTTTTATTTATGGGAAATATAGAAGGATAGACTTTCCAACTGCATTAATTCGAAAGAGGTATTTACAGTTCTTGGCAACAAGCAGAAAAGTTACCCGTCTAGTACTGCTTCATAATTACATGTCTGGAAATCTGAAGGCAGATCTTCCTGATTGTGTGAAGCTGGCGCGCACTAGGAGAACACGTCATGTACATGAGCAGTCATTAGCACCAATGTTCACACGAACTAGTGGGTTTAAGAACAGTTTTTTTCCGAATACTGTCGCGGAGTGGAATGGTCTTCCTTCGGGTCTATGTAAATCTAGGAATTTTGAGAAGGAGCTAGAGAACTTATTGTATGGCTCCTAGTATTTTGTTTGATGACTCTGGATTTGTGTCCTGTTTACTGACTCGCGGTGTTGCAGCTGATGCTCTTATAGAAATTTTTTTTTAGTTGTATACCCCTCCGGCTTGGGCCAACTCTGGCTTGCAGTATACTGAAATAAATAAATAAATAAACTATTTCAGCGCACATTTTAACAGAAGGAAACCTTATATATGAAAAAAAAAATGAATAAGTCATGGACATGAACGCAGCGCGGCAGGCTAAAGCTGTGGCCGTATTCTTTGATGCATTCGGATATGGAGCTGTTTTGTTATCACCGGGACCGAATCCTGCTCAGGAATGAAGTTCAGCTGGATACCGTTCCCATCAGAATGATACGGCGCTCCAGTTGGCATTCCTCCAGCCGCTACGGGAGGAATGGCGCTAACGTCTGGATTGGCTTGACAGTGGTGTATATGGAAGCTTCTTACCGCTGGCGCTGGCTCACACCCGAACGAAAAAGATGCGCGCCAGAGCGTCCTAGTCGCGCAGCCTGTGCGCGGAGCAATGAGGAGCTGGGAAGCCAACACATTCTAGCGTTAAGCCGGTTATGGTGATAGTCCTCCTCACGTTTCAAGCCGTCGTCACCGTTGGGACGCCGATGGGAGTCATGATACCTTGATGGCGAGTTAGTTTGCACATTGAGACGGGAACTCTCAGATAAACACGGCAGGGCGAAAACTTCAAGACAGCAATGAAAACTAAATAATTTAATACGCAATAATCCTTGAGCGGCACAGACCAAAACAAAAGGAATAAATGAACACATAACGATGCGCGACAACGTTCAAGGGCAAGTTATCAGACAGCACTCAGGAAGGTTTGAACACTGAAAAAATGTTGAACATTTAAAATGTACTATTTGAAATAGCTTCACCCTTGAAAGAGGCGAGTGGGTTTAGAAAAGAACATGAAAAGACGTATATAGTGGGACATAAATTTATTATTTATAAAATGTTAGCTCATGTATTCTTGAATACATGATCGTCATTCAATTCAAATTTCAATTTTGATTATTTTCTCTGAAAAAATCAACGATGGGGTTCCGAAAAAAATGTAAGCACTTCACTTGATTGCGATGGGGCCCCTTTTTTTCATGGCATGCAGTAAAAACAGGTCGGTATTGTAATAAAACATTTACAACCCCGTTTAGACGTTTACGGCACGTGAGTCGGTGGAAAAAAATTGGCAGATGATTAGGATAACCGATAATTCAAAATTTGAGCACAGCTCATCACGAATCACCTGCCACCGCTGGCAGGTGGCGTGTTACGCTGCTGGTCACCCACCGGGATCTGTCTGTGGCAGCCACCTTCCAGTTTTCCAATCCTCCGCTCTCGTCGTGGTGGGTGGAGTTTCTCTCTGCTAATACCTGCAACGTTTGTCGGGTGGCGTGTTACGCCAACTACACCGACGCCTACGGTGTTGACGATGACTAATATACGACGCGGCTTCAACAAACGGGTGCCTGAAAGCAGAGCTCTCAAAAATTTATTTCGGTGCCGTCACATAATCCAGGTGCCTGAAATACATGGTCTGTTCTGAAAGTAGTAGGACTCATTTTTTAAAACAAAATTTATTCAAGAGAATAGTACAAACAATTACAATTTTTCAAGGTAGCACCCTTCCGCACCTAGACGCTGCCGCCAATGAGTTTTACAGTTTTCGTACGCCTCCAGGAACGCCTGGACCGGAATGCTGTTTAGCTCCCTCGTCACGGCCTGTTGAACCACCTCTACCGATCCGTGATGTTTCCCCTCGAGCGTCGATTTTGTTCTCGGGAATAGAAAAAAGTCTGGCGGGGCCAAGTCGAGGCTTTAGGGGGGCTGAGGCAGCGTTGCCGCCTTGTGCTGGGCAAAAAATCAGGGTCTCATTCACATGATAAAGAAGATACTACCGGTTGGCCTTTTCCTCCTCTGACAACACTCCCGGCACCAACTTCGCGCACGCTTTCCTCATGGATATGTTTGGTGTCACGATCTCAAAAACTTCGGTTTGAGGAATGCTCAAGTCATCAGCAATCATTCTGATACTCATTCTACGATCACTGTTAAGTAAATGTTTCATTCGCTACACATTTTCGTTGGTCTTGCTGGTCGAAGGGCGTCTGGAGCGGTCGTCTTCCTCCACTCTTTCCTTACCTTCTCGGAAAAGCTTGTGCCACTCAAAGAACACCTGATCTACCCATGGAAGCGTCACCGTAGTCCTCCTTAATCATATTGTGAGTCTCCTTGCCCCTTTTACCAAAATTTACTCAAAATCTGATCGGTTATCACTGATGCAGTAAACGCTCGACGATTCTGTGTGACGGGATGTTTCGACAGGGGTTCACAGTACAAGCGACTTGCTCTCGTAAACAGCCGCGAGCCGACTGCCGATTTTCCCCAGCATTCCCAGTATCCCCCTTCAACGATCCTGCACGCGCAGACCACCTCTCGTCCGCCCGTTCGCCCAGGAAAAAACCAGTCCTACTACTTTCAGAACAGACCCTGTATGTTTCGGAAGGCACGCGCATACCATTTGGTAACAATACCACTCTTAGGTTTCGCAGAATCAAGAGAACAGTGTAAATAGAGACAATGCAACAATAGGAGCCAAGTCTTGCACATCTTTCATGCGGAATTTACACTTTGATAGGCACCTATACTTTTTGAAGTAAAAAAGGATTGTCATCAAAGCGAAAAGTACATGTACACGTTTATCAGGGAAATCGCTTGAACAGAAAAATAGCAAATAATCATTTTACCAATGGTAATAAGAATCAGCCGCCCGATACTTGCTCAAGCGCGAAAAAAATGGTCGGGTTTTAACGTAGTTAGACCGCGTAGGACATGCGAAAGCAAATGAGGCAACACCGCCTCAAAGGCAACCGCATGCAATATCTTGTCGTCAGGTCAGCCGCTGTCGGCTGTCGCGCGCGCGAATTGAGTTCCGGGGGAGGGGGTTGCCGGTTCCGCGCATTGATGGAGCATCTGCACAAATCCTCCCCCGTTGCCGCTCCTTCAAAGGTCAAAGTTGAGGGAACCTCCTCCTTCAGGCGGTGTGACGCACCGCCAGAACAGACAACGTCATTTTTTACGGGCAATCCTAACACGAAAATAAACAAGAAAACAAATTTACTCGCACCAAGGTGCGAGTAAATTTACTCGCACCAGGAAGAGCGTTTACACTACCTGAACAACTTAAAGGCGTCCGAACTCCCCAACGAAACGACAGTTCTAAAACTACCCTCGTAAGAAATAACTTTATGCTCAGACAAACTACGCCACGACAGTCGAGCCTCCAGGCTACTCATATGAGACGGCTGCCCGTGTAGCAGCCACCCACGCCAGGCACTCTTGTCACGCTGCCGGTGGCCTGCGGTGAGTGAGCCGGGAAGGATGCCGCTCCCGCCGAATGCGAACCATGAACATCTCGCCGGCGGCTGGTCCACGGCGCCGGAACTACGAATGGGGCGGGCAGCGCTCCCGCGCTGAACTCCCTAGTGCGCTGCTCGCTCGGCCTCTATCTAGCCTCTGAACAGATCGCACGGATGCTTACCATGCTGATGGAGAACTTGAGGGACATGCGAGGTGGCGCTGCACTCTGATGGACCCACTCGAATCCGAAAAACGAAGAATGACGTAGGCTTGGCGCGCATCCGGTTGCGTCGAGCAAGGGGGCCAGGGTAACACAAAGCGGAGCTTTCACACATACCTCGGGTTTTTGAGCTTTGATAGCATCTAGTATAGGTTTGATAGCAGCTTTGACAGAGCTAGTATTAGCTGAAGGCGACTACGCAGTGCAATGCGCAGCACGAGAGTGCATGCGTTGCAGCTTAACACGAGGCGTGGTCGGCTGCGGCGGTAGCCTAGTGCTACCGTGCACTAACCAGTGAAGCTGATTTGGTCGCGGCGCCACGGAGCCACAGTCGCAGCAATGTTTATTTTTGTTTATTTACTGTTTGGCTGGTTTACATCGACGGCGGCGACGCAGCTCAACCCACGAACGGACACTAACAGATGCGCTCTAAAATTTCACTGAAAGCATTGCAGTCGCGTAGTTCAAGATAGCATTGACTTCCTTTTTAACAGAGTGCAGTCCGTCTAACTGAGCGCCGGCCGCTCATTTGCGCACGGTTAGCACCCACGTTTTGTTCGTTCAAAACGTGATAGCGAGCGCTGCAGTGTAGTGGCACATGAGCGAAGTCACGAGGTTTTTACAGTTCGCGGGCTTTTAAAACATGGGAAAAAGGAGTGCGCAGCAGGTATGTAGCCGCAAAAAACTGGATCGGTTTTTTGAACACCTTTTCAAGTTAACGAAACGGACTTGGTGCTAATGTGAGATTTACAATTTTTTCGATAACTTATCTTATGTGATCAGCTAAGTCTGCAAAATATGTGAAGCACTCTTTGCAGTGCCGTATTAGGGGAAAAAAGATAATCTCATATGATGGAGACGGAAGACCTATAAGCAGCAAGGCAGCGAAAGCCTTCCAAACGAAACACTTCGGTGAGCTGACTTGCGCCGGCAAAGAACTAAACAAATCGGTGGTGACGACTTCAATGGACGCCATCGATGGTCGTCGAAGTAGTGTAAACTCTGCTCACGGCCGCTCTATATTTCATGGTGAGGAAGAACCTTCCAGGTAAGGCACCCAGAGTTTCTACAACCATCTGGAATATCGTAGAAGCAGTTTTCGCGTGGCTTCGATCGTTCGTGACAAACCTTGTCTTGTCAAGCGTCACACACAGAGTGCTAAATAAACCTGGGTGGCAACGGCTTTGAACACGTACAAATAAATCTTGAAAACGCTCTGTTACCCTCACCTAAATAACCATCAACCCGACGATTCAATAGAAAACTTAAAGAAGCCAGCTTGGACACTGAATTACACACACCGTCATACATCACCGAGTCGAATGAGATCAGCAAAATAAAACTGAAAATGGAAACAGCAGCGCTAATCGGTGCGCGTTATATGAGTTCAGGCGCACGACATTTGCTAATTCTGGACGTGCACGACGCCGCTCTGAAGCCGTACTTAGATCTGCGACCACTTCGCAGTCATGTTCTCGGGTTCGACGAAGAATCCTGTAGGACGCCAAACTTTTTCACTCAGATTGTGGGGGCGAATGGGTCTCTAAGCCCACACTCTGTGTCCTGGTTTGTAGTCTGCGTCGCATCTTCATAGTTCGTAGCGTCGCTGCGCTGCTGATTGAACAAGGCGTCAGGCTTCTGCGCGCTGAACGTAGGAGGTGACATCGAGGTTCTCATCGTCGGTGGCATTTCACATCGTAGCATCGATTGCGATTGTGGTCTCCCTCCCGTGGACGAGCCTAAACGGTGTCATATGGGTGGTCTCCTGCACTGCGGTGTTGAGTTTAAGAAAGCTTAGCTGAGAATGGTGTCCTACGTCTTTTCGCCCAGCGTTAACGTATAGCAAGAATGACGACAATGGTCTTGTTAATTCTTGTCTTGCTACATTGTTAATTAGAGAGACATGACAGAGGCCTTTGACCTGCAGTGGGCGTAGTTAGGTTGAAGATGATGGTCTTGTCAAAGCGTCTCGAGAGGTTGTCGGGCTGCGGATGGTACGCAGCTGTCCTCCGGCGGCCTGTTTGACTTTTTCAAAGATGGCCCGAGTAAGCTTGGTCGTAAACGGTTTTCTCCTGTCCGCTTTTCCCCAGACATCGGGCGCACTGTTTAGCTGGAGAATGCATTCCAGCAAACATTTCGTGATTTGTGCTGCTGTGCCGTTCGGGAGGGATTTTGCTTCGCCGTATTGGGTATAGTAGTCAGTTTCCATTATTATTAAGAAGTGTCAACGTCGGAAAATGGCCGAGCAGGTGCATGCTACTGAGCTGGAATGGTCTTGTTTGCGGTGCTATTGACTTCTGATGTTCTGCTGGCTGGACCGATAGTTTTTGTCGCTAGCAGTCTCAGTAAATAAGTTTAGCAGTCTCAGTATGTTGTGACGTCAGCGGGTATATAGTCGCGGCGAGTAATATTTGCATTGAGCCCGGCGTTGAGCGCCGGTAAATCCTAGGGGATTAGCTGTCGGTTCCTTGCGGGAAGTGTGCGAACTTCTCTCACGGGTTGTTAAAGACGATAAGAAGTTAAGCGTCCTTGATGGTTGCGAAGCTCTTTATGAGGATTCCGATTTACAGGCGCAACGAGGATTACCTATGCTTTGAAGGCTGCAAGGGCCAAGGAAGGCTTTCCTGCCAGGTCCTCGGTGGAGTTGTGTAGGTCCGCGTCCGAACGCAGCTTCTGAAAGTGCCGTTGCTGATAACTCCAGGAAGGCTTCTACATCGTCGTATTTCGAAGCTTCATCTACAGGGGCCCTTGACTGGCAGCCAGCGCTTGTTTGTTTGCGTGTTTCTTCCCCTGTCTTAGTTTTTCGCGCTGTACATAATGATGTGCTTGCGCCGAATCTTATACTCTACGCTTACGTCGAATTCTTTAAGCCGCAAGCGCAGTCGAACAAGGCGGCCGGAGGCGTCTTTCTAACTTTCAGGCCAGCATAGTGCATGATGACACTGACAACCTTGAATGGGCGCTCGTACAGGTAGGGGCGGAATTTCTTTGCAGCCCAGACGATGGCGACAAACTCCTTTTCACTCACCTGATAGGTAGCAACAGTTTACAAGAGGCAACGGCTAGTTTACGCGATTACCTTCTCCAGCCTGTCGCTTTTCTGCATGAGGACGGCACATAGGCCCACGCTGATTGTATCTTTGTGAATTTGTGTCGGCGTTTTCGTCGAACTGCCCGAAGACCATGGGGATTGTAAACAAAGCTAGAGTTTTTTTAAGACTTCTGCTAGTGGCGCTCCCCACTTCAATGAAAGACTTCATTTCGGCAACTGCGTAAAGCATATGGCGACGCGCGAAAAGCTGCTGACAAATAGTTAGAATTCGCGCACAGTCCCAAGAATCCGCGGAAAGCTTTCTTTGTCTGCAGGCAACGGATACTACGTGATAGCAGCATTTTTGCTCGGATCTTGGCGTGCTCCATGCTTCCTTACGATGTAATGTGCACACGAAACAGCAGCTGCTCAAAGCGAACTCGTATTTTCTGGCTTTATGGTTAGCACTGGCGACTCTATTGCCTCTATTGCGGCCCGAATCTTTACGACGTCATCGTCAAAGTTGGAAGAAATGATGACGACGTCATATAAGTAAACGAGACAAAGTCGCCACTTGAGGGGTGCGCGTACGGTCTTCACTAAACACTGGAGCGTTGCTGGCAGACTAAAGACAAAATGGCATTTTCTTTGAAATTGACCTGTCCATTCGGCATCATGAAGGCTGTCTTTTCTCGATCCCTTTTTGCCAATACCAAAACTATAATCCTCCCTTGTGGCTCAGCGGTTACTGCGCTCGTCTGCTGGTCCGAAAGACAAGGGTTCAATCCCGGCCGTGCCAACCGAATTTCTATGGAGCTGAAATGCTAGAGGCCCGCGTACCGTAGGATGTCAGTTCACGTTAAAGAACCCCAGGTGGTCGGAATTTGCGGAGACCTTCGCTACAGCGTCACTGATCAGCTTTGGGATGTTAAACACCCGTAAACCAATCCAAACCAAACCACTCTTAAGAACCGCGGAGGACACTACTTGAGCCGCAGGGGCGATCTAGGACTTCACCTCGGATAGGCGATCGCCGATCCGATGTAACAAAGAAAGACGTCTATATTTCTTTGTTACGATGTTCAGTCAGAAATCAGGCAGTTAATTTAATGAGAGTTAATGTAAGGAATTGGAAAGTTAATGCAATAAGAACATGGATGAGGGAGGCAGTAGAGCACACTAGTGGGACATCGCGTCACTAAAGAAAGAGGAAGTTAAGAAAGCCTTATGAGCAATGCAAAGGTGGAAACCAGTGTTGAAGGATGGAGGGTGAATTGTGCTAGAAAAACTAGCCACCCTGTATGCGCAATGCTTTATCACCATTAGCGTACCAGAGGCTTTGAAGAACGCTAACGTTACCTTAATCCATAAGTCAGGCGCCGTAGAGGATTTGAAAAATCAAAGACCGATCAGCTTACCGTCCGTTATCTCCCCGTCTTACCATCCGCCAGAACGTGGTTTGAAACCCACGAATCTTGACCTGGGCGACCTTCAAGAAGCAGCTAGTGTGCACATTCACTAGCGTCGCAGGAAAAAAAAAGAGCAGAGGTCCTGCTGCAGTCAAGAATTCCGCGCCTAAACAAGACGGTGACTGCGCACGTGGAAGAAATAAAACGTTTTTCAGGCACTGCAACCCTTACATGAAAGAAGAAATAAAGCTTATCTTTCTAATGTTTTGGGGCCGCCGCGGTGGCTCAGTGGTTATGGTGCTCGGCTGCTGACCCGAAAGTCGCGGGTTCGATCCCGGCCGCGGCGGTTGAATTTCTTTGGAGGAGAAATTCTAGAGGCCCGTGTACTGTGTGATGTCAGTGCACGTTAAAGAACCCCAGGTGGTCGAAATTTCCGGAGCCCTCCACTGCGGCGTCTCTAAAAGCCTTAGTCGCTTTGGGACGTTAAACCCCATAAACCAACCGTTCTAATGTTTGGCGCAAAACTCTTCGCAGCCCTGAACCGGAATCCACCAAAAACCGTCACCGTGGTCGTAGTCGAAGCACCTACCATCGAAAAGACCCTTGACGACCGGACTCGTCAGTAGAAACCAACACTTCAAGCGCTCATGCCAAGCACCCCAGGTGATACCCCTGCGAGCGCGGATAAGCTGCGACAAAAGATTCGCGAAATTGTTCATGAGAACCTTCGCCGACTGCTGCCAGCCCCAGTGCAGCAGACGCAGCAGTCTGAGATGGCATCACTCAGGGGCATCATGTATGAAGTACAGCATGCACTTGGCTCCCCGCGCACCGATGACACCAACGGCAGCTGAGGCCAGGACCTACGCTGCCGCTATGCCGTCCTCCGTCCCGACGAGATCCCCAAGCCCTCTTCGACGGGCACCAGCTCTACAAGCATGATGGCCCCTAGCCCCGCACGCCCACGTTACGAGCGACGCAACAGCTCTAGGAAATGCGATGAGTGGAGAACTCTCGACAACCGCCTACTGCGTTGCCATTGTGACCACAAACTTCGTCACTGCTCGTACAGACGCATCGGCCTGCGGGGTTTCGCCAACGACGCCCCACGACCGCTCCCCGGCCAGCGACCAAGGGAAATATACGACCGCCTGTGCAGAGGGGAGTCCGTGTCGTCAAGCTGTCTTTCCCGCTCCCCGTCACCGTTCACTATACGGTTTGCATCACCGGGCTGCAGCTACGCCGCGGCTGTCCGAGGTAGGTCCCTTGGTAGATCCTCGGCATCGGAAGAGGAATCGCACATCGCAAATGGCAACGCCAAAATACTACTGAATAACTTTAGTGAATACCGGCACATTAACATATGATCGACAATTGCTATCTTCTACAAATATCCGCTGCGCGAGGGTCCTTCGCGCTCTTCGACCGATCCGCACAAGATTCGCGTGACCAAGAGAACTCGCCCATTTTCGAAATCAACCCACCCTTGCCCCGGAATAGACAAGACCAGAGCCGCAATCTGCGTCGAAGCTACAGCGAGTGTTTCTCGTAATCGCTGAAGGTCCTACAAACACCGTCTGCCAAGAACTGCGCTATAACCGACCACCCCGTCCGACCTCTCCGCGAAAGCCCTTACCGTGTGTCGCCACGAGAACGACAAGCTATCCAGGGCCAAGTGGAAGGAATGCTTAGCGACGACGTCTTCCAACCTTCAAAGAGCCCCTGGGCGGCACCGGTTGCTCTAGTGGGAAAGAAAGACGAGGCACTTCAATTCTGCGTTGATTGCCGCCGCATGATTAACATAACAAAGACAGACGTCTATTCCCCCTTTCTCTGCATCGATGACACACTAGACCAGCTATGCGACGCCAAGTATTTCTCATCGATGGACCTCAAGAGCGGCTACTGGCAAATTGATGTCGATGAATGAGATCGCGAGAAGCGCGCATTCATCACCATAGACGGTCTCTTCGAGTTCAAGGAGAAGCCCATTCATCTCTGTTCCTCACCAGCGATGTTTCACCGAGTAATGGACACAGTGGTAGAAGACTTGAAGTGGCGAATTTGTCTGGTATATTTAGATGACGTCGTTTTCTTCGGCTCGAACCTTTAAGATCACCCAAAAAGGCTTGGAACAGTACTTGATGCAATCAAGTCGTCCAGCCTAACCTTGAAAGTAGAGAAGTGCCACTTTGCCTGACAAAGAGATGCTGTTTCTAGGCCACATCGTTAGCAAGAAGGAAGTACGCCCAGACCCGCAGAAAACAGCTGGTATCGCGTAGTTTCCGCCGAAGGCCGATAACAAAGCTTTCCGCAGATTTCTTGGACTGTACGCGTATTATCGACGATTTTTCAAGACATTTCCGCGCACCACCGACCGTCTGACCCGCTTAACAAAGGCAGACGTGCCATTTAAGTTGGAAGCGCGTATGTAGAAGTCTTCAAGAAAATTCGGCGTCGTTTAAAGTCCTCACCTATCCTAGCGCACTTTCATGAAAATGCATAGACTAAAAACCATAGCGACGCAAGCAGCGTGGGCTAAAAGCTGTCCTCGTTCATGAAACTGATGGACAGTAGAAGGCAATCGCATACGCTAGCCGTTCCCTGTCTAAGCCTGAGGCCAACTATTCGACAACTGAGAAGGAGAAGGAGTGCCTTCCCATCATCTGGGCTATGCCGAAGTTCTTCCCCTGCCTGCACGGACAACCGTGCAAGGTTGTCAGAGAAAACTACGCGCTGCGCTGGCGTGGCAGTTTGACGGGCCCCACTGGCCACCTCTCCCGATGGAGCCTGCGCCTCCAGGAGTTAGACGTCGCCGTCGTCTACAACTCTGGACGCAAGCACTCTGACGCCGACTGCCTGTCACGAACTCTTGTAGATGCACCGCCTCCGGACAAAGATGAGGACGCATTCCTGGGGCTCATCAGCTCCAGTTCTTTTGCACAGCAGCAACGCTCGCATCCCGACGTAAAACGCCTGATCTAGTACTTTGAAGGCAACGTCTGTTCACCCCCCCCCCCCCCCCCCGCCTCGTTCATGCGAGGATTGTCTTCGTTCTGTGCACAGAATGATGTCCTCATGAAGAACTTTGCAGCGAACAAACCTGCCTACCCCTTTCTTCTACCTGCGAGCATGTCCGTTGAAGTTCTTCAGGCTTCACACGACGAGCCGACAGCTGTAAACCTCCAATTTTCTCGCGCCCTCCGCCGAATCCATGACAAGTTTTACTGGCCCCGACGGTCTGCCGATGTCACACATGATGTGAAAACCTGCCGAGATTGTAAGCGATGTATGACCGCTCTCACCAGACCAGCAGGATTTCTGAACCCCATTGAAACCTCGTCAAAGCCCTTTCAGCAGATCGGCACAGGCTTGCTTTGCTATTTTCCGAAGTCAACGTCTGGAAATAAGTGGATCATTATAGCGACCGACTACCTGACCCGCTACGCCGAGGCAAAAGCCCTACCGAACGGAACAGCAGCAGAAGTCGCCAAATTTTTTCTGTAGTGCGTTCTTCTGCGATACGGCGCCCCCGATGTGCTCATAATGGACAGAGGAACAGCATTCACGGCGTATCTGACAAAACCTAGGGCGCCATCCTGCGTTTCATCATCGCCTACAAACGCGGAGTGCAGGGGATCACCCAGGGGAGGCCGTTTAGGCTCGCCCATGGTAGGGAGGCCACGACCACGCTTAACGTCATGCTGGCCAACATAACCGAAGAAGATTACGTCGCCGCCTACCTTCAACGTGCAGAAGCTCGAAGACTTCGCCGATTGCGGATTGAAGACCAGCCGCGGACTGATGTGGCCACGTGGCCATCACCGCGTAACTGCTTATGCAAACCGCCTCCTTTCTTCGCTGGAGCAGAATTCAATAGCAGAGCGCGAGTGTCTGGCCCTTGTTTGAGCCATTGCGAATTTCTGCGCTTACTTATTTGGCCCACCGCACATTGTTGGTAACCACCACCACGCTTTGTGCTTGCTCTCGCCCCTCAATGACCCAACACTCAGCGCTGGGTTTTGCGCTTTCAAGACGACAGCTTTTCCTTCGTGCGCATATCCGGCTGGCTCCACCAAGAACCAGAGTGCCTGTCGCGTCATACCATCGATTCTCATTTAGGGCAAATTTCGCTTACGACAGGACAAGTTCAGCTGACGAGTCCCGTTACTGTGCCCGAGGCAGACGTTATTTGCTTTCAGGAAAGGAATTGTGAGATATATCCTAAAAATAAAGCATAGTTTACAGTTACAGAAGGGGTCATCAGTGAGGTGGCTGAAAATATGGCAGACCTCATTGATTGCTAGTCTAATACATGCCCGAGACAGGTATGTCTAGATTGTCTCTTTTTTAAATTCATGTCTATTTCAGGTCCTGGCAGCTGGTGAGCAATATCAAAACGGCAAGGTAGATTGTCGTAATTGAAGTGCCCTTATGACACCTAAATATAAGAATTTGTTCAGTTGGAGAGATAATATAAAACTAGTAAGTTTGATGAAAAGAGGCCCGCCGCGGTGGCTCAGTGGTCAAGGCGCTCGTCAACCGAGCCGGAGTAGCCGAGTTTGAACGCGACCGCGGCTGCCGCGTTTCGATGGAGGTGAAACGCAAAAAGCGCCCCTGTGCTGTGCGGTGTCAATGCACGTTAAAGGTTTATTTATTTTTTATTTAAGTACCCTGAGGGCCCGGCTTGGCATTACACAGGGGGGGGGGGGGGGAGTTAGAGCTGATAACAATTTCCGAGGTGGTCGAAATTATTCCGGAGACCTCCTCTGTGGCACCTCTTTATCTATTTCTTCTCTCACTCCCACCTTCCTCTTTTCCATTAAGGCGCGGCTCAGGTGCCCATCGATACTGGGCCATTTCTTTTCCTCAAAAACCAGTCGAAGAATCTACCTTTTGATGGAAAGAGCGTATGAAGTAGTAACAAACAGTGTTATAACTTGATTCCCATCTAAGGGCAGTTGGAAGGTTTTTTTCTAACACGGGGTGTCAAACACAGGAGCTCAGCTTGAGACGTCTAGAGATCGAAGCTGAGGAGTGGGCCTCAACACAGGTGTGCATGCTTTCTCAAGCATCATTGTTGAAAGTAGTTACGGGAATCAATACTGTGTTCAGCTCCACTAAATAAAAAACGCATAAGAGGAACCTTGATGAATGCAGACGCAGAATCGGGAAGAGACGCTACGGTTCTTATCCGCCGCGATGGCGCAGTGGTTACCGCGCTCGTCTACTGAGCCGAGTACCCGGGTTTGAACCCCACCGCGGCGGCCGCGTTTCGATGGAGGGGAAATGCAAAAGGTGCCCATGTGATGTCAGTGCGCGTTAAAGGTCCCCAGGTGGTAGAAGTTACTCCGGAGGTCTCCTCTATAGCCCCTCTTTCTCTATTTCTTCTTTCACTCCCACCTTCCTCCGTTCTCTTGAGGCGCGGTTCAGGTGTCCACCGATACTGTGCCATCTTTGTCGTCCGAACGAGTTACTACGAAACGATTAGTACAAGAAGGTACTTACTTACAAATGAAATGAGGGGCTTCCTGAAACAGAGGCTTCATTATGAAACTCACCGAGACATTATTTTTAATGTTTGCCCGCGCTATGTCGTAACTATTATGCGAATAAGGCAGCATCACGTTTGAGTTTCCTACGGCAAAATTTTAGCCATTTACCAAATAACATAAAAACACAGCTGTATTTCAGACATATACTTTCAATACGATAATATGGATGTGTTTGCTGGGACCCACACGCATCTCAGTGTGTAGGCAAATTCGAGAAAATTCAGAATAGGGCTTTTATATTTGTTCTTGATAATTATAATCGGCAAGTTGGTCGGACGGAAAGCAAACGAAAATTTAAATGGCAAGAGTTGAAGGACCGTAGAAGGTAGATGAGACTGAAATTTTTCTGTGTGATTTATTATTCGAAAACTGGCATAAACCGCAAACAATATATTCAGGCACCTCATTATATTTCAAAGCGACTGAACCACTGCTTGAAGGCTATGAAATTTTCCTGCAAGGGTGACGTCTTGCGTTATTTTTTTTTCGTTAGAACTGTTCGAGACTGGAGCAGTTTGCCATCGAGCATTGTACGTATCACATCTAATGATGCACTTTCCATGCACTTAAATAAGTGTTTTATACCTCTAATGAAGTCTGTACCCCCTTGCTGTAATGCCCTGCGGAGAGGTGCAGGTAACTAATAAATAAATAAAATAAATAATAACATATTCTTACAGTTTTTTGCGGAACTGCGTGGGAAAACTTAAATTTTTCAGAAGTGTGTTCGCACAATTTGTCACTAGAGGTGTTTCTGCGTTGCAGTGCAGGGTTTCAAAACGATATGAGCATACATAAGTTCCTGTTTTCAAAAGCATAGAGGCCGTAAATTAAAGCTAAGCGGTTGATTTCTATACTACACCGGTTAGCATCCGCTGTTTCTCGGCGCAGCAGCAGAAATTTGCGCTCGAGTCGCCCAACTCCTTTGAAGGAGTCACTGAAACGTTATCTCTCAACCACGTCAATTTTCCATCGCATGTTCAACTCACAGTGGACACATACGACTTCCTTAGACTCTACCTCCTCTTCATTTTTGCAGGATAGAAAAGACTATGAGGCAACAATGACCGAATGCGTTGTGAAGAACACCATCATGGCACTCAGCCGTTTCATTGTAAGTAGTCCACTCGATGACTCATACTGCTAGAGCTCAAAGGTAGTTGGGATAATAAAATAAAAAGCAAATAACTTTTGATAAGCTCAAAAGGTGCAAAAAAGAAAAAAATATTCTTTTTTGCTACCACAATAAGTGCACCTTACAACGTCTTATTAGCTTGTATTTTCTCGTTCATTACTTAGCACAGTGTTCCAGTTATGTGCTATGTCTCCAATACCTGTCAAGTAGAGCAAGAAGATGAAGTTTCAAGCAATCCACCGTCAAACTTTGGCCTGAGAACGAATTTTATCAGTATTTTTTTGTATCTGTGTGGTCCTGCTCAAAGATGTCTAATAGCAGATGCAACGAGAAAGCTGTTTGATCTGGTCCTCTGCCCCTATTCTGCTTTCCCCATATCAATAAAACAGACCACGAGCAAACACCTGCATATAAAATGAAACCTGCCTGCAGCGGCTGCAGTACGGTTGCGCTTGCGCTGCAGTCATATCTTCGCGGACGGTTCGTGCGTCTATTACTGTTCGCAGTGTTGGGGAACCCCCTGTCGGGCTTGCTTGCCGCCTGTTTGGGAAGGACGGCAGGAGACACTGAAGTACTCATTCTACGCGTGCTGCGTTTTAGTGTGATAGCAGAACCAGTGGCACTTGCTGGCGTTGGCTGTGTGAAGCCTCAGTGATCCAAGCCTCCATCCTACAGAAGCACCAGCCACCTGGCTACCGCACGTCCTTCCAACGGAGCTTCCCGCCCAACCACCGCCATCCTCGATCGACCTCTCCACCCCGCCCACCTTCTCTCTTCAGAAGCGTCATCCAGCACACCCCACATCTCCCATCCAGAAGCACAACCCTCCACAAGGACTCACCCGCTACAAGCCCACGGAGCAAGGCAAGAAAAAATCGAAGGCGCAATCGAATTCGAAGACTCAGTGGCAAAGCTGGCTGTCCTCTAGAAGCACCTCCCTCCACCACTTTTTCTCCCCATCCACCTATTAAGGGGTGCCCACCCACCTACCACCACTCCGGACCCACTTCCTCAACCCACCTTCACCCCCTAGAAATTTCGTCCACATTCACCAACCCGCCTCCGCGCACTTTCCCCCCTCAGAAAAACTTTACCCCATATGCACAGCATTCGACTTAGTGGTAAAGCCAAAGCATCAGGGTAATCATTGAGGGTGAATACAATTACTCTCGCAGTTTTCTTCCATGAGGTTTCATGATAGTCCTCTCAATTTGAACGCCAGAGCGTTAAAGGCCAAATTGTCCAGAAAATCCAGGGCCGCCGTTGTCCGCGTTCTTTGCATTGGCGTTGCGAGGGAAAAATCATTGGCATGGCTGTGGCAGGTGGTCCCCAGGGATAAACCTAGGAGGGAGATGGACCACCTACGTGGTGGCGAAGACTGGGCATAAAAACAGTTTTGCGCGAGTGCAGCATAGCCAGAATCTGGGGAGGAAAACACTCATATAAAGAAATATAGAAGTACAAATTAAAACGCTATGCAAAAACATAAAGAACTGAATATTTTAATGCCAGGTTTCAAAAAATAGAAAAATTATTTTAGCAAAACATTATACCAAATTTTGTTCTTTTTGCAGCGCTCTTGTTGCGCCCCCTGTTTATGGGTGTGTGGTGCATTTGCAGCACGACTTTGCAAGCCTCGTTATGGTTTGCGGCCAGTGGCGGCAGTTTAAGAAGCAATTCCTTATCGCTTCGCATTTGCAATGGCACGTCTGGAAAAGCGTAGAAATTAAGCTCGCTTGGCTACAAAATGGCCCCTTTGAGAAGTTTCTGTCGTCCCTGCTCATCGCCTCTCTGTCACCATTTGGTAATATTTCCACCCTGCTGCACCGCTGCAGCAGTTTTATTGGTTCTATCATTTCTTTAGGTGTAACGTTTTCCTGTCATTGTGTCACGCTTCGCGCTCTTCCTTTCATTTCATTTATTTTACATGAGTCAGGTGCAGTGAAGACTGCACCTGACTCATCTGAGAGCGTTATCTGAGTTGCATGATGTGGGTTTATGACTTGCCAAAATTTTCTCGGGTTACTTTTTAACAAATTGGGTAGGTCTGAGTGGATATATTCTTTCCTGCAGCATATTCGGTGGAGGTGCGGATTTCCCCTACGCCTACCGACTACGGAGCTTCGCAGCGGCCACCATTTGCTTCATTATCACGAACCAAGACGCCTTCCAGCAAACATCAGCACCGGCCATGCCATAACTCGTTCTTTCTCCCCCCTCGTAACCCTGGGACATTTTCTGGCACCGACAACGTTGGTTTCAACGACTGGATCCACATGTATGAGTATGAGTATGAGTTTATTTCAAACAAGCCTCTTTACATACATGTTTGAGGTGTATGGGAGTAAAAGCCGCTCAAGAGCAGGTTGATAAAGCTCCCATTACCCTTCTATACTCGGCAGTGCAGGACAGAAAACACAGATTACACTAAAAGATAACCGATAACAAAAATCAGTCAGAAGCACTGCAGTACAACCAAAATTTGGCAAATGCAACAATAGTTAGTTAGTTATATGGGGTTTTATGGCGCATAAGCAACTATGGCTATCATGCGCCAAACACAAGGTTAATGATGTTATGTCAAGTGTACAGAGGTTACATTATAATAGATTTAAAACATTGGGTTTCTTTAGAAACTTATAAACAAGTGAAAACTCGACAAGTGTTTGCTCGCCTAAAAGCAATGCGGGATGAAATGGAATGTGTTCATTGTAAAATACCGTAAAAATGTTTTTCTAAGTTCTTCGAGATGCGAACAAGAAATTAAAATGTGATTTACTGTGAGCTCCTCACCACACATTTCACACAGAGGTTTGTCTTTTTTTGTAAATAAGAAGTTATGGGTGATGTGTGTGTGACCTATGCGTAAACGACATAAAATTACTTCGATAAAACGCTCTTTGTGGCGGCATGATTTCCATTCTTTTAAAATGGGCTTTAGGGTATGCAGCTTGTTGTGTCCTTCATTTTCCCAAGAAGCTTGCCACTTGGCTCTCAGTCTGCTATGCACTAACTTCATGTAATATCTAGGAGGCAAATTCACATGTTTTATTTCCATGGTTCTGGTTTGCGCAGCACACACGTCGGCTCTCTCATTGTCGCTAATGCCAATGTGACTGGGAACCCAGCAGAATTTTATAACATGTTTTTGTGTTGTGACCTTTACTATATTGTTTATTATGCTTCCTATGAGTGGGTCCGTGGCATTTTTGGAGTTTAATGCTGTAAGGACGCTCAGTGAATCTGTATAAATGATGCTGTTTTTGATGTTTTCATTTGTTATTTTCTGTACCGCAACATAACACTCCGCAGCATAACACTACGCGGTGAAAACTGTAGCACATGAGGGCAGTCGTATTTCATTTTCATTTTTTCCTTGTATTACTGCGCTTCCTACATGAGCATGAGTTTTTGACCCATCAGTATAAAAGGCACTATAATTTCTGTATTTTTGTTGTAGTGCTAGATATTCTTGTATTATATGGTCATGTGGTGTAAGGGTTTTCCTGAGGCGTGTTAGTGTGACGTCACACACTGTGGGGAGAGTGTACCCCGGTGGTAGCGCTTCGTGTCATGGGGCAATATTTTTGATTTCGTTTAGTATGTTCAGAGTTTGACATTTTTCTTCGAAGCGCAAGAGCAACGCCTTAATCGCGTGAGGCTTGTTGTTGAAGAGTATTCGGGATGGGCAGTTCGTGACAATTGGGTAACAGAGATGTTTGGGCTGAGAAAGGATTTTGAGGATGTATGTACAAGTTAGTGCAGTTCTTCGATCTTCTAAGGAAGGTTCATTCGTTTCCACATACAGACTGTAAGCACTGTAAGTTCTGTAAGCACAGGAAGACAACCTTAAACGAAGATTGTGGATAGGATCCAGTTGTTTTATGTAGGATGGTCTTGCTGAGCCATATACTATGGACCCATAGTCTAACTTAGAGCGAACCAGAGAACGGTATATATGTAACAGGCATGCCCTATCAGACCCCCAGCGTTTT
This sequence comes from Amblyomma mixtum, assembly GCF_055824585.1. Lineage (NCBI taxonomy): Eukaryota > Metazoa > Arthropoda > Arachnida > Ixodida > Ixodidae > Amblyomma > Amblyomma mixtum. The sequence continues at coordinate 180,194,466 of NC_143016.1, read as the reverse complement.
CTTGACAGTAGTTTCAGTACAGTGAGGGCCTGGGAAGCTTTTTACTTTAGGCTGTTTATATGTGGCAAGAAAGTGAGCTTTTCATCGAAAGTTACTCCTAGAAATTTATGCTCTTGTTTGACAGGTAATGGGGTTTGGTTTAGATATTGTGTAGGGTCGGCCTGTAGACCTCGTCTCAAAGAGAACAGAACCGCTACTGTTTTCTGAGGGGAAAATCTAAATCCGTTTCTATCTGCCCAGGTAGCCAGTTTATTTATTGTTATTTGTATCTGTCGCTCACAGGCAGGTATGCTGGAAGACGTGCATGCTATTTGGAGGTCGTCTACGTAAACTGAGTACATTATGGATTTTGGGATTACTTTTCCTATGGAGTTCATTTTGATGATGAATAAGGTCGTGCTGAGGATGCACCCCTGAGGTACGCCAGTTTCTTGAATAAAAGTGTTGGAGAAGGTTGCACCTAGGCGGACTCTGAATGTACGGTTGCTTAGGAAGTCGCTCAAACAGCCCAGCATCCTGCCGCGGATATCTAGGTCCGCTAGGTCACGGAGGATACCGAACCTCCACGTGGTATCGTAAGCCTTCTCCAGGTCGAAGAAGACCCCGATAAAGTGTTGGTTGTGGATGAACGCTTCCCGAACTGTGTTCTCAAAGCGAACGAGGTGATCGGTTGTGGAACATGTCTTTTTAAAACTGCACTGATGTATATCTAAAAGTTGCTGGGACTGAAGTATGAAGGTTAGTCTTATGTTTAGTATGCTTTCGAATGATTTTGCTATACAGCTAGTGAGTGCTATTGGCCTGTAACTGGTGGGACTAGTTGGTGATTTGCCAGGTTTTAGGAAGGGTACAATCATTGCTTCTTTCCATGCTTGGGGGATTTCTCCACTCATCCATATTTTATTGAAAAATTTTAGGAGAGCCTCTATGGCAGTCTCAGAGAGGTGAGCAAGCATGGCATAATGTATATTGTCTGGGCCTGGTGCTGTCATTTTACCGGATGTTAGTACTGTGTTTAGTTCCTGCATTGTAATAAGCTGATTGTAGTCTTCGTGTATGCATGTTCCAAAGGGAAGCTTTTGTTTTTCTACTATTGTTTTGTGCTTTTGAAATGTTAGTGTGTAGTTGGATGAGCTTGAAACTGTGGAAAAATGCTCACCCAATATGTTGGCCTGCTCTTCTAATGTTGTTTGAGTACCGGGTGTTGTTAACATTGGAAATGTGAATGCAGTAAAATTTCCTGTGAATTTCCGCACCTGCTTCCACATTTTCTTTGATGATATTGAGCTGTTTATGGAGGATATGTACTGTTGCCATGATGCCCTTTCTGCGTTGCGTCTAGTGTATCGTGCTTTGGCCCTAGCCCTTTTGAAGATGAGCAGGTTTTCTGCAGTGGGATATCGGCGAAGGTTGCCCCAAGCTTTGTTTTGCAGCTTTTTAGCCAATGAGCATTCATATGACCACCAAACTTTATGTGTTTTTCGTGCAATTTCAGATGTTTGTGGGATGGCTTCTATTGCTGAAGATATTAAGCGTGTGACAAATTTTTCATTTATTTCTTCTATAATAAGGGTTTTGGCATATTCTTTTTCTAATGTGGCCTTCGTTCTGAAAAGTACCCAATCGGTGAGGTGAATTTTCCATCGCCGAGGCTTCGTAGGGAGGATGACTGTAGCTGATGTTAGCTTTAAAACCGTAGGTAAGTGATCACTTCCTCGAAGGTCGTCTAAAACATCCCAAATAAAATCATTAAAAACTGATGGAGATGCAAATGCTAAATCGAGGCAGGTCATTTTTCCAGAGCTGGGGCAGCAGTACGTGGCTTTTCCCGTATTCATTAAACATATGTTATTCGAAAGAATCAAATCCTCGATGAGCTGACCTCTGGAATCAGTATGCTCACTTCCCCAGAATGAGGAGTGTGCGTTAAAATCCCCAATTATCACCTATGGCTCAGGTAACTGTTCCAGTTCTTCTAGGTCATGCATTGTAATTGTGTTGTGTGGTGGTACGTACACAGAGCATATTGTTATCGTTTTATGGCTAATGATGTTTACTGCGACCGCTTCTAAGTTTGTCTTTAATGCTATCTCTCTTGTAGGAACATCGCTTTGCGTAATGATAGCGACGCCTCCCGAGAGTCGGCTAGCTTGCACGCGGTCTTTCCGGAAAATATTATATTTTTTAAAGATGTTTGTGTGCTGTGGCCCAAGGTTTGTTTCCTGCAGGCACACAGCTGTAGGTGCCATTGTTTTCAGCATTTCGGTTATGTCTGTGTAGTTTCTGTGTAGACCTCTACATTTCCATTGTATTATATACGCCATTGTGATAAGTTGGGGATTGGGGAAAGTTATTTATTCTCACTAGCGGTGATTCGTGGTTTCCCTTTCTTCTCTAGGGAGTCTCGCCGCCGCTGCAGCGGTGGCGAACCAGGAGTTGTATCCATCGCCAATTTCGTGGCGCCGGATTTCCGCGGAGACGCCGCGGATGCGTGTGTTTTGGATGTCGGCGGACTTTCGCCGACATCCATATCCTCCACAGTGGACGTGGGGGATGCTTCTTGGTTGCGATGGCCCGTGGCCTTCGCATTCGTCTTTTTTGTTGGCACCGCTGAACCAGGCCCTGCTCCAGCGGCAGAGTCTTTTGGGCCAGCAGGTGCCTTCTTAGAGGGGTGGGGCGACAGGTCCAGTTCAGCAGAGCTGTTCTGGGTGTCTGTCGCCGAGGATGCCGCTGCTGAAAGTGGGGCCTGAGGGCCTCCAGCGAGGATCGCGTGGTCTTCTCGCGAAAGTTTCAGCCCTGTGAACTGTACCACCGACTCAAATACAACAATACAAGACATTATTATATGTTCACTTTATAATGGTACTCATGCAATAAATATACAGGTGCATTAGAATAAAGTTCTTTTAAACTTTTAAAAGAAAAAGAAGAGCTGGTAATATTTTGTTGTGCAACTATAAATTTATTTAATGTTTATGGAAAAGCATAGTAAAGTGTTTCAGAGATATAGTTTGTGCGCGGATGTGGAACGTGCCAGTGTTCGCGGCATCGTGTTGTGTAAATTGAGGGATTTTCAATTAATTTAGCGCTGTCTCTAAATAACATATTGTTTTGTTTAACCTGAACTTTATAGGACCTATGAATGCGAAATTCATACATTTTTTCGATCTCCATGATGTGGCATGCTGAGAAATAGGAGCTAACGTTTGACATAAAAGATACATTCACTATGGCTCTCATCGCAGCGCTCTGCAATTTCAGAAGTTTATTTTTACAAGTAGACATTGTGGTTCCCCACACCAAATTACAGTAGTTAATGTGAGACCTGAATAAAACAAGATATATTGCGATCTTTGTTTTAGTTGGTAATGTGCGCTGAAATTTTCTTAATACTCCTACAACACGAGCTAGCTTTGTGGTTATCAGGTCCACGTGATTGTTACACAGCATGAATGAATTCGTTAAAATAAACGCCTAGTGTTTTTACAGCACTCACTATTGCTATTGTGTTATTACCAAGTGTCAAGGTGAGGTCAGTCGCAAGATACACATTTTTAGCTCTGAATATGACGGCTTTAGATTTGTCTGTGTTGATGAGAAACGCATTTCTTCTGGACCATGCATGCAGTTTCGGTTTGGTTTATGGTTTATGGAGTTTAACGTCCCAAAGCGACTAAGGCTATGAGAGACGCCGTAGTGGAGGGCTCCGGAAATTTCGACCACCTGGGGTTCTTTAACGTGCACTGACATCGCACAGTACACGGGCCTCTAGAATTTCTCCTCCAAAGAAGTTCTAGCCGCCGCGGCCGGGATCGAACCCGCGTCTTTTGGGTCAGCAGCCGAGCACCATAACCGCTGAGCCACCGCGGCGGCATGCATGCAGTTTCGCCAGTACATCGTTTCCTCTACGTATTAAATATTCTGCATTCGTTCCTGAAATAAATATGCTTGTGTCATCAGCAAAAATGATGTAATCGACTTCGTTGTCTATTTGTACCAAGTCATTTATGTAGATTTTGAACAGCAGAGCCCCAATATGCTTCCCTGAGGGACACCATGACTAACTGATTTAAATTGAGAGTGATAGTTACCCATGTGAACAGATTGAGTGCGATCAATCAAGTAGCTGGAAAACAGATTAAGCGGCACGCCACGAACGCCATATATAGAGAGTTTCTGTACCAGAGTTAAGTGCTGCATCCTATCGAAGGCTTTTGAATAGTCTAGGAATACACCGATGGTCAGTAGTTTGTGTTCTATGTTATTTAAAATTAATTCTTTTTGTTTAAGTAGCGCTATTTCAGTGGATAAATTCTCTCTAAAGCCGAACTGGTTAGTTGATAGAATATTATTTTTCTGAAAAAAACTGTTGAGGCGGATGAAAGGTATCTTCTCTAGCTCTTTGGAGAAGGCCGGAGGTATTGACACTGGTCTGTAATTACTGAGCACATTTTAGGACCACTTTTATGTATGACAATTACTTTGGCCTTTTTCATCGCTGACGGAAAGACTCCTGAGTTTAGTGATAAGTTAAACACATAAGTTATAGTCGGGGATATGGCATCAAGTACATACAAAACAGGTTGTTGTTTTAAGCCATATATGTCTTCACTTTTGCTCTTTTTCATGTTGTTAAATACTGATAACACCTCTTCATTGCTTGTAGGCAATAGGGCAACAGAGTTGCGTACATAATTATTGATGTACTGAAGTGCACTAGGGTCATATTCACTATCAACTAATGTAGTAAAATACTCATTGAATTTGTTTGCTAACTCAACGCCACTATACTGAATTCTATCAATTTCAAGAGTTTCGGGTGTTTTATTCGGACTTCTGTTAAGTAGGCGATTAAGCTTGGTCCACACTTGACTTTGATCAGTTGTAGCATTGAACATGGAGATGTGGTAACTATCCTTTGCCTTCCTCAATGCCGCAGTCATTTTGTTGCGCTGTGCTTTGAAAATTAAAAATCGCAGGGATCCCGACTTTGTAAAAATCGTTGAAATAACTTTTTTGGAGATCATATGAAGGATGGTCGACGTTATCATGGGCTTACGAGCTTTTTTGTGGGGTTTGACTGAATTATAGGGAATGTTATCACGATATATGGAAATGAATATCTCTAAAAAGGAGCCAAACGCCTCCTCTACGTCTGTTTGTTGGAATACTCGATTCCAGTTTGTATTCATGATGGCAGTCCTAAATGAGTCAAGTGTCTCGGCTGTGATGAGTTGAGTCATCATTAAGGTAGTTTTTTTGCGATATGTACTGAGCCCAGTAATTTTACACACTAAAAACACGGGAAGGTGGTCACTCATATGATAGTTTAAAACACCACCGGATAAGGCTTCAGTTTCAGTGCTAGTTATCAAAAGATCTAGAACTGTTGCAGATGTGGGTGTTATTCGGGTTGGTGTATTTACTACATTAGTCAGTAGATACGATCCAAGAAGGACAAATAATTTTTGAGTTCTATTGGACGCCTCTTGGACATCAATATTAAAATCGCCACCAAGTAGTACATGATAATTGTTTTCACTTGCGAACTCAAAAATTTGTTCCAAGTAATTCAAAAATGTCTCACCACATCCCTGCGGTGGACGATAAACCACAATGAACAATAATTTGTTGCTTAACACACACAACCCCTCATAATCACCAGCAACAACACTAAAGTGATTTACATAGTCACAATGTAAACAGTCGCGAACAAACAAACACACACCACCTCCAAGTCTGTTTTTACGATTCAGAAAGAACGAACAGTAACCGGACAGGCTGAAACACTCAGAATCATCAGAAAGCCATGTTTCAGTTCGCATGATAGCCGTGAACTCTAATGGGAATTTATGTAAAAACACGTGAAAAGCATTTATTTTGCCACGAATAGCCTGGATTTTTACATTGAGCAAAGATCAGCACTCAGGAACACGAGCTACTAGGTTATTTAACTCGTTAGTTGTGAAGAACATTCCAGTCATAGATTACAAGTTTTTTGGAAAGGGACCGCTCTACTCGGTCAGTGCTCGCAAGTCGCTGAATGACATGAGCAGTTTCTCCGGTTGCCTTCCTCACTAGCACCTTGCCATTTCGACACCACAGATACTGATAATCAGAACGGTCCGCCCATTTCTTGGCAGATTGGAGCAGCTGCCGGTTTAACTGTCAGGTTTTCTGTGATTCCCACTTTAGATTCTAGCTTTCTCAGGTCCTTATTGGTCTGTAGCCATTGATCTCTCATGTCTTGGCGAACGAAGCGTACTATGATTCCAGGGATTTTTCCGGGCTTAGCAGGAAGCCTGCGCACAGCGCAAATGTTCTTCGGACGTAGGTCAGGTAGACTAACAGACTGGGCAACGTCATTGACTTTGCAAAACAAGTCCTCATTTTCAGATTGTTTAATACCGTGAATTAGTATGTTCTGTCGCCGGATTCTGTACACCGAATCATTAATGACCATTTTCAGCACTTTAACCTCGTCAGTGTCATTGCAGGATTCAGTTGCCTCAACACGTTTCCGGAGTTCTTTCAATTCTGCGTCATGTCGAGACATGACCTTTAACACCTCATCATATTTGTCAGACATCATCGTGGTGGACTTCTCAATGCTTGAATACCTACAACCGCTGGGATCCGACGCTTATGCTCGCAGATGTCGTCTTCTGTCTAAAATCTAAAAGACACCGCCCGGGTCTGGTATGAAACCCATAAACGTGATCTGACCAGTTGTGACGTGTGCAAGCAGAAACTGCGCGAACTGTTTGGACGGCCGCTCGGCCGAACGCTTGCCGCTAAGAGGAACCTAGCCTCCCATACTCAAACTTCTACAGCGTCCTATGTTTCGTACGTTCAGGACGTGTTGGCCCTCAGCCACAAAGTTGGCGCCAGCATGCCCGAGTCTGACAAAGTGGGCCACGTGTGGAAGGGAATCGCCAACGATGCCTTCAAGTTGCTCGTATACAAGAACTGCACTACAGTCGACGGAATTATTAAGGAATGTCGATGCTTCGAGGAAGCCAAAAGCAGGCGTATTAGCCAGCCGTACACACGCTTCTCCAACACGGCTGCGACTTCCTCATGAGAAGACCTGCGGCACCGGGAAACTCCAGCGCCTCCAGAAAATGTGACACCCGCATTATCCGACGCGAACTCGAAGCTATGTCCCCAGGCCCCTGCATCTACTTGATGGCGACAAGAACTTGCCTACCATCTCTCTGGTACAAGCCGTCGTCTGTCAATAGCTTGCAAACCTTAGTCTCCAGCTCGTCAGCCCCGTGCAGCCTTCACCACCACCAGAAATCACGGTGATTGCTCCTGGACGATCTTCGTACCTCACTCCACGTCGACGAAACCCTAACGACTGGCGGACAACCGACGATAGGCCCATTTGTTTCCTCTACCACCGCATTGGCCACATCTCCCGTCACTGTCGCAATTATTGGTCCCGTCGTAGCACATACAGTCTTCTAAGCTCCCATCGCGACGACGAACTGCCCAGTGACTTCACACCATAATTTGCTCGCCATTCATGTCAATGGAGTGCCTGTGCGAGCCCTGATCGATAGAGGCGCGCACGTATCCGTCATGAGTTCCACCCTACGACGCCGCCTGAGAAAAGTACTACGGGCGCAGCTGTCACGTTGATGTCTGAAAGAGTTTTCCAGCAATAGTTTCCGCAGATTAAATGCAAGCCAACCAAAGCAGTTTTGAAAACGTACACAGGTGAGCCTGTAAAGCTGCGAGGAAAGGCGACCATGACCGTTGAGCATAACGGCTGCAAGGCTGAACTTCCACTGCATATAGTAGAGGACCAGGGCAAGGCTATGCCTACACTTCTAGGCCGGGATTGGCTTGAAAAGTTGCAACTTGACTGGAAAACCATCAGTGCTGTCACAGAGAACACTGATGTCGATTCTCTGCGAAAGACATTTCAAGAAGTGTTCCGTACAACACCAGGACTAGTCCGCAATTTCGAAGCCAAAATAGCCATAGACCAGAATTGTGCGCCTGTGTTCTGCAAAGCTCGGTCTATGCCGTTCACTACTAAAGAGGCAGTCAGCGAAGAACTTGGTAAGCTGGAAAGTCAAGGCATTTTAAGAAAGGTCGCCAGCAGCAAGTGGGCGACGCCCATCGTACCGGTTCCGAAGCGTGGAGGTGGAATAAGAATTTGCGGAGACTACAAAGTAACAATCAATCCAGTACTCAAGACTGATTGTTACCCGCTCCCGCTTCCTGTGGATTTGTACTCAATGCTAGCCGGTGGTAAGGTGTTTTGTGTGCTGGACTTGTCCTCTGCGCACCAGCAAGTGCCTCTCAGTGAAGATTCCAAGCCACTGCTCACGATAAATACACATCAGAGGTTGTACGAATTCCAAAGGCTCCCATTTGGAATTGCGAGCGCACCAGCTTTATTTCAGGCCATTATGGATAAAGTACTAGAAGGAATTCCTAACGTCGGGTGCTATATAGACGACGTCATCATCACCGGCAACAGTACAGAAGATTGCTACACAACTGCCACAAAAGTTCTGAAAAGACTTAGCGGCCACAACATAACTCTCAAAGAGGAGAAATGCAAGTTTTTTCGTGATTCAGTTGTCTACCTAGGGCACAAGGTTTCGAAGGAGCGCATCTATCCCACCGCTGAAAAGATAAAAGCAGTACGAGACGCCCCGGAGCCCAGCAACATCACAGAACTCAGGACCTACTTGGGTCTTCTAAACTTTTATGGCAAGTTTTTGCCGAATTTGGCAACTGTGGTAGCTCCTTTTTATCAGCTTCTTCAAAAAAACCACAAGTGGTAATGGACGAAACAGTGCAAGAAGGCATTCGAAACAACTAAGGGAATGATTTTGAACAGTGAAGTGTTAGCCTTCTATGACGTCACAAAGCCACTCGGACTTAGTTGCGATTCTTCCGCTTACGGCTTGGGAGCTGTGATTTTTCATGAAATGCCAGACGGAACGGAACGGCCTATCGCATTCGCCTCTCGTACTTTAACAAGCAGCGAACGGAACTATGTTCAAGGGGAGAAAGAAGCGCTCGCGCTCATATTCGGCTTGCGACGGTTTCATCGTTATCTGTATGGGCGCAAGTTCAACCTATACACCGACCATCAGACGCTTATCGGACTTCTTGGGCGTGATAAACCACTGCCATATTTAGCAGCTGCACGGATGCAGAGATGGACACTGACGCTAACTGCATATCAGTACGATCTCAAGTTCAGGAACGGCAAGAAAATGGAAGTCGCTGATGCACTGTCACGGCTACCGCTGCCGACAGCCTCAGGCAACGACGAGCCGGAGTGTTTGGCTGTTTTTGACGCAACCCAACTGACAGCTAAAGAAGTCGCTCGAGAAACGAAGCGAGACCCCCTTCTAACACGCGTTTTAAGCTACGTTCTTTTGGGATGGCCAGAGCATTACTCTGAAGAGCTACGACCGTTTTTCGCACGGAAAGATGAACTGTCTGCTGAACAAGGATGCGTAACTTGGAGCAATCGAGTGAATGTGCCGAAAACCCTGCAGGAACATGTGCTCTCTCTGCTGCACGAAGGACATCCAGGGATGACTCGTATGAAGATGTTGGCACGGGCATACGTGTGGTGGCCTTTCCTCGGCAAAGACATAGAAGAAACCGTTCGGAATTGCCAAGTTTGTCAAAGCACTCGGCCAGCAAAGTCGGCCGGGCCTCTGCAACCATGGAGGTATCCAACAAATGTTTGGGAGAGGATTCACGCTGACTACGCTGTAAAAGACGGCGTCAATCTGCTAGTAGTGGTCGACGCATATTCTAAATGGATTGAAGTGTTCGGCATGACATCGACAACTACCGCTAGAACATTGGAAAAACTGGACACTCTCTTCGCGGCCTACGGCTACCCCGAAGAAGTAGTTACCGACAACGGCCCGCAATTCACTTCGGATGAATTTGAAGAGTTCATGAGGCACAGGGGTATCAAACACACGAGGACACCTCCGTATCATGCAGCTTCAAATGGAACCGCAGAGAGACTCGTAAGAACGACGAAGGAAGCGCTCCTAAAACAGGTTCAGCACGGTAAAAATGAGAGAGTAAAGAGTACAGTACAAGACCCCCTGAATAAATTTCTTTTTTGTTATCGCAACACCCCACATTCGATGACTTTGCGGACGCCTGCTGAAGTTTTCCTCAAGCGTCTGCCCCGAATTACTTTGTCTCTTCTCAAACCAAGTTTTGCAGGGGACATGGCGGAGCGTCAGAGACGAGACACGGAACAACGTAACGACCAAAGAGGATGCGCTGAATCCTTCTCCGTGGGCGATGCAGTCTACGTGAAAACTACACGTGGTGAGCCTGTATCGTGGCTTGAAGGTACTGTTGAACACGTTGTCAGCCCAGTCACGTACATGATTAGGTTTCAAGGCCGACTACAGTTCACTCACGTTGATCACCTGCGGACCAGAAAGACCAGCGTAGGGACTGAAGTCACCAATCATACGACAGCACTGACCAGTCAGGAGAAAGGTGGGGCGAATGGTCTAGGAGGCTCAGAAGAGCCGCGATGGGTTTCCGAAGATTTGTCTTCTCAAGAGGTCTTTTCCAGGTCCCCGGATCGGACAATCGAACTGCAGAGCCAACCTTCTCCAAGAAGAGATCCAACTCGGGTGACCTCTTCAGACCCAAGGGTGTGCGCCGACCAACAGACCCCTCGGGCCCTGCTACCAAGACCACCACAGGACCCACACGCAGTGGCAGGAGGAGGGCGTCCAGAGCGCGGCGAGACCAGATCTAACGGCACAACACATGAGGAGCCTACCCCTACAGGAAACCAGTCATCAGCAGTAGCATTGCGACGAAGCACCTGTGCGCGAAACCCTCCCGAGAGATACACTACAGAAGACTTCAGGAAGAAGAGATGTTAATTAAAATTACTTTTGTTTCACTAAGAAGGAAAGAATGTGATATGTTATCAGTTCAAGCACGTGCCTATGACGTAGGACCGTCTCGGCACATGCGATAAAAGCAGATGTGCCGTGGAATAAAACACATTCGTTCCTGCCCTCGTTCGTGCGTCGTGTCTTCTCTCGGCCACGATAGAACAGCACCCACAGCCGTTGTCCGCGTTGCCGACGGCGGAACACCTCCTGTGTTTGGACTATGCACCGCCCATGTGACCACATCCGGCCGCCATACATCCGTTCTGTTATAACGTCAGGACCAAGGCATGCCAGGGAAATGGGATCGCTTTATTCCAAGCAGGCGTACATATATACTGATAGGTGACGTCACACGGTTCACGCTCAGCGATGGTCGCGCCAGATACACATGTGGGCGTGTCAGCCGACTTGCTGCGTTATCACACTCTTTCCCGCTTAATTTAGTTACAAGCCATCACTCAAAAGTTCTGGGGTCGATACCAGTCTGGTTGTCTTCGCACGCGAGCACTTCTACGCAGCGCTGGCTCCTGCCCTGGTGGTGCAGATAGTGTTGGCGCAGATAGTGTTGGCGCGTTGGCCAAGGAAGCCTCGGACTGCTCCTGCGGAGCAGGCTCCACCGTGGCCGGCTGGGTTGATCCTTCCGGCGCGTCAGCTGCGCCACTGGCGGGCTCCGATGGCGACAGTGACAAGTCCGTGTCAGGCAGGGATGAGGACACTTCCACCGGTCGGGTTGTCTTAGCACCCCCATTCTTGGGCGGAGGAGTAGAGCTGGGGTCGGCGTGCAGAGGACGCAGGTGATCGGCATGCGTGAAGCGCAATCCATCGCGCACTTGCTGCTCGATCGGACGTTGCCTACGTAGGCGCGTAGACCGCCTCGTCGCCAATTGTTATAGCGTCAGGACCAAGGCATGCCAGGGAAATGGGATCGCTTTATTCCAAGCAGGCGTACATATTGCCACGTATCATTGTAGTGTTTGTTCGTTCACGCTCAAGGCTGCAGGAAAGGGCTGTTATCACTTTTGTTCGTGACGCGAGAAGCGACCAGACTAATCTCGATTGTTCGCAGCCATGAAAGGCTGCATCTAGGTTTTTCCAGATTACCGTAGATGATCTTGACCTGTTATCTGGAAGTTTTCTTGCCGGCTTTAAATTGAGCGATGCCGGGAGCGACGGACATTCGTAGTTCGACGACCGACGAGCACGTTTGTTGCTTACGCCGCCGCCGAGTGATTCAGTTATTTTGCGGGCGCAAGTCAGCCCAAATAAAGAGCTTCGTTTCCAAGACTGGCTGGTGTCTTCCTGACCACTGGACTGCCGTCACTACAACGTGACATCTGGTGGAGGTGCTGGGTAGCCTTCCATGTACCGGACACCCCCAGCAAGTCGTGACGCCAGCAGTTCGAGTCATTCACCGGAGGACTTGACTCCAGTCTACCATGCAGCCTCTTGGAGCCTCCAGCCATGACTTACGCCGCAGCAGTGCGCCGTCCTGCACCTCGACGACGGCACCTAAGCCCCTATCGCCATTAGCCAGCTGCGTTAGAGCGTCGCCCTCTCGCCCCAACTCGCCCGTCCTACGAGCGTCGCACACAGCCGAGGAAATGCGACGAGTGGAGAACTCCCGACCAGCGCCGCCCACTATGCTTCCACTGTGGCGAAGCCGGTCACGTCCTCCGGCACTGCCCATACAGAAGACTGGGCATCCGAGGGTTCTCTTACGACGCCCCACGACCCCGACCGGGCCAGCGACCAGTCGAAATCGAAGTTTTTGCGTCGGGAAGAATGCTCACCGCCCAACCGCCTATCACGTTCCCCGTCGCCATCGTCACCGCGCTTGGTATCTCTTAGCCGAGGCTACGCAGTGCGCGGACGCTTCCCCAGGCCCCGAAGGTTAAACTGAATAAAGCAGCCTCTGGAGGTGAGGTTGCTGATGAGCGCCAGAACTAAGAACCTCCATCAACGAAAACACAACACTATGCCTCAACTACGACGACCCCTACGACGACGACGACCCCTACGACGACGACGACCCCTACGACGACGACGATCCCTACGACGACGACGATCCCTACGACGACGACGATCCCTACGACGACGATCCCTACGACGACGACGATCCCTACGACGACGACGATCCCTACGACGACGACGATCCCTACGACGACGACGATCCCTACGACTACGACGACAAATACGACGACAAAACCTACAACACCGACGACGACGACGACACGGCCAGACTTGAAGCTTTTACCGCTGCCCTTACACCTTATTAGGAACGCTAAAGGACTCTAAGTTCTCGAAGCATTCTCCGTGTTTAATTTCATTTTAAAGCATCGAGGCGATGCTTCTTTGGAAGGGGGGTAAGCCACGTATCACTGTAGTGTTTGTTCGTTCACGCTCAAGGCTGCAGGAAAGGGCTGTTATCACTTTTGTTCGTGACGCGAGAAGCGACCAGACTAATCTCGATTGTTCGCAGCCATGAAAGGCTGCATCTAGGTTTTTCCAGATTACCGTAGATGATCTTGACCTGTTATCTGGAAGTTTTCTTGCCGGCTTTAAATTGAGCGATGCCGGGAGCGACGGACATTCGTAGTTCGACGACCGACGAGCACGTTTGTTGCTTACGCCGCCGCCGAGTGATTCAGTTATTTTGCGGGCGCAAGTCAGCCCAAATAAAGAGCTTCGTTTCCAAGACTGGCTGGTGTCTTCCTGACCACTGGACTGCCGTCACTACAACGTGACACACGTGACACATATATACTGATAGGTGACAACGTGACAACGTGACACATATATACTGATAGGTGACGTCACACGGTTCACGCTCAGCGATGGTCGCGCCAGATACACCTGTGGGCGTGTCAGCCGACTTGCTGCGTTATCACACGTTCTATTCTCTGTTCTCGACCAGTGCCCTCATGAAGTCATTCTTGGCCTTGTGTGAGCATTCAACCCTCATCAACTGCGCCACTGGAGTTGTTCAGTTTGACCTTCCACTTTCTGCTGAGTCACCGTCCCCAGTTATACCTCGTCTGTGCTGTCGACTTCGTCCGTCCACCGCCTCAAGCCGCAACTTACATTTCTTTCTAATCTGTTCCCCTGTCCCTGATGGTCACTATGTAGTCACTCTGGAACTTAACGTCGCCCTCACGCGAAGCATTGCGCTTGCACACACTGTCTTTACAATGTCGGCAAACCGAGCGCATCATCCGGTCCTGAACTTTGGTTCATCCATCCAACCGCTCCCGCAAGGCATCTCACTCGCCACGCTGTGCCCTGCTGCCGAATGTGTGATATCAGTGGTGGACAGCTGCTTACCTTCCACTCATCAATACCGGTTACCTGCGGCCCCGACAACAAAGAAACTAACGGACGACTACGCCGACATGATCGCTTCTGACCTACCGCCGATGCAAGCTCGCGATCTTAGGTGCCTCTTATCATCTTTTCGCGACATATTCGACTTTGATAACCGTGTTTTGGCTCGTACCTCTTTGGTGACGCATCACATAAACACCGGTGATTCCGCTCCTCTCCGCAGACGTCCGTACCGAGCGTCCAGCGCCGATCGCACCGTCATAAATCAAGAGATGGACAAGATGCTCGCAAAGCACTTCATCGAGCCCTCGTCAAGTCCTTTGGCTTCACCAGTCGTCCTGGTGAAGAAGAAGGACGGCAGCTGGCGCTTCTGCCTTGATTATCGGCACCTCAACCGCATAACAAAAAAAGACGTATATCCTCTCCCGAGGATCGATGATGCATTAGATTGCCTCCACGGCGCCAAATATTTCTCTTCAATTGATCTTCGATTGGGGTACTGGCAAATTGCCGCTGATGAAAAAGACCGCGAGAAGACCGCCTACGTGACGCCTCATGGCTTGTACCAGTTTAAAGTCATGCCGTTCGGCCTCTGCAACGCCCCGCCTACCTTCGAACGAATGATGGACTCCCTTCTTCGCGGCTTTAAATGGTCCACTTGCCTCTGTTACCTAGACGATGTTGTGGTTTTCTCGCCTACTTTTCCCACGCACGTCGAGCGCCTCTCCAATATTCTGACAGTGTTTCGTAACGCCGGACTTCAGCTGAACTCATCAAAAGGCAAGTTCGGCTTCTGCCAGCTCACTATTTTCGGACACTTCGTTGAGGCTTCTCGTGTACGCCCTCATCCCGTCAAAATTCAAGCTGTGAAGGACTTTCCTCTTCCAAGGTCGTCGAAATATGTGAGCACTTTTGTCGGCTTGTGCTCGTATTTTCGCCGTTTTATCAAAGATTTCGCCGGCATCACTCGTCCCCTCACCGATCTTCTGAAGAACGACACCCCCTTTACCTGGGACCTTGCTCAAGAGAACTCATTTTCATCCCTCGTTCATTTGCTGACTACTCCGCCCATCTTAGCACATTTTGACCCGTCGTCTCCCACAGAGGCTCGCACCGACACTTCCGGATATGGAATCGGCGCCGTGCTAGCCCAACGTCCACAGGGTCAAGATCGAGTCATCGCTTATGCCAGCCGCCTACTTTCAGCCGCAGCGCAAAATTACTCCTTTACTGAGCGCGAGTGCCTCGCCCTTGTCTGAGCAGTAGCTAAATTCAGACCCTACCTGTTCGGCCGTTCATTCGCTGTTGTCGCTGATCACCACGTTCTCTGTTGGCTGTCTTCACTAAAAGATCCCACCGGTCGCCTTGGTCGCTGGGCCTTGCGCCTCCAAGAATACTCATACTCCGTCGTGTACAAGTCAGGGCGTCATCACCAGGACGCTGGCTGTTTATCCCGATACCCTGTGGAGCCACCTAACCTAGAAGACGCTGAGACCCTGCCCTGCCTCTTAGCTATCTCTGATCTTGCCGATATTGCCAACGAACAGCGTCACGACTCATCTTTACGACCTATCTTTGATGGCATCAGTTCTGCATACCGGTCGCCGTCTCTGAACCTTTATGTGCTCCAGAACGGCATTTTGTATTGCCGCAACCTACGCTCCGATGGCCGTCCGCTCCTGCTCGTCATATCCCAACGTCTACGCTCTTCTGTCCTTCAAGAATTGCACGACCTGCCGACAGCCGGTCACCTTGGCGTGTCCCGCACGTGCGCTCGGGTGCGTCACCGCTTCTTTTGACCTGGTCTGTATCCTTCCATCAAGCGTTACGTGGCCGCTTGCGACCTGTGTCAACGTCGGAAAAGGCGCTCCACTTTGCCTGCCTGTCTTCTGCAACCCATCGACATACCTCCAGAACCTTTTCGCCGTGTTGGCCTCGACCTTCTTGGCCCTTTTCCGACGTCCCTCTCCGGCAACAAGTGGATCGCTGTCGCAACTGATTATACGACTCAGTACGACATCACGCGTGCTTTGCCGTCCAGCTGCGCTACCGATGTCGCCGATTTTCTTCTACAAGACGTCATCCTTCACCATGGCGCCCCTCGTAAACTGCTCACCGACCGTGGTCGTTATTTTCTATCCAGAGTAGTTCACGACATTCTTCGTTCGTGTGACACGCAGCGCAAGCTCGCGACAGCTTACCACCCACAAACCAGTGGGCTTACGGAAAGGTTCAACCGCACGCCATGCGACATGTTAGCCATATACGTATCGCCACACCACCGAGATTGGGACGCAGCCTTGCCTTATGTTACGTTTGCATACAACTCTTGCCTTGATGACAGAAAAGTCTATTCTCCTTTCTACCTTTTGTTCGGTAGGCATCCCACCTTGCCTTCCCTACTGAAAAATCCGGTATGAATTTTAAACCGGAACCGCATACCGGGTTATTGTACAGGATTTGCGATACCGGATTACCGGAATATCCTGTATAAAACAGGACAGTCCTGTATAATACAGGACTCTCCTGTTTTGTACAGGATACTCCGGTAATCCGGTATCGCAAATCCTGTACAATAACCCGGTATGCGGTTCCGGTTTAAAATTCATACCGGCATACAGGACACTCATGTACTCTACAGGCTAGGCCCGTATTATACAGGAGGGCCCTGTATCACAGGACAAAGGCAGGAATAAAATGCTTCAAATATATCCCACTTGGACTAAATCTGCCCAAAAACTGGGGCCATAAGTGTACATGCCAAATTCTGCAATATACAGAGTCTCAAAAACTGGTAATCTGCGATTATCAGCGACTCGTATTGCAGTCGATGTGCAATTGTGTTATTTGCTCCCAGCTTTTACCAAGTATTGGTAGCTTGGTGAGTATTAAAATGCATCAAAAACTCCAAAAGATGTTTATTTTTTTTTTCGCATGTCTTGAACCAGCTCACTGAGGTAATAATTTAACTCTTTGCGACGATCTACCGGCGCTGGGGTCTCTACACGGTGCTGGCCAATGAAGTAGACAAAAGGACCTGCAGAAAAGAAAATATGATTGGTAGTACATAATGCCCCCAGCTTATCATTTAATTGGGCACTGACACACAACATAATGCATTGAGCACTGTGACATGCAACTTACAGCCAATGGCTTGTAGCTGTTCAGGGGTCATTGGCTTTCTGCCCACTGTGGAGGCTTCTGACTTCAGGTTCCGATGGCAAGCTTCCTTTGTAGCGCTCCTTTCAAGGAGTTGTGGAGTCGTCAAAGGCTGCGTCCTTGCAGAAACGCGAATCTTTGGGTGCCACCATAACTGCTGCCCATGTTGCCGAAGGAATAAAAATTCCATTCCCGAGGTGGACCTGTATGCAATAATTACAAATTATTCAGAGGACAGTAATCGTTGCAAAAACGACATGAACCGTCCTTCTTCCGCACAAGACTTACTAGAGCAGCCCACGGACTCGACGACTCTTGTATAACTTTTATGATTAACATCTCCTTCACTTGCTCACTGATCACTTTGCGTTGAGACGGTTACACACGGTATGGCTTTTGTCGGATTGCATGTGAAGCGCCAGTGTCAAACCTGTGAAGTGTTCCAGAAGAGGGGATGGAAGGTGGGCCGCCGGACTGTGAAAAGTCAATTACGTTGAACTCTCACAGGAGGATGGCCACGGCGCTCATGAATGGAGCCCGAGCTGTCGGTCATGCGAAGTAACTGCGATTAGTCGTGAAACTGTGGCGTTGCTGCGCCAAAGGCGTCGCTAACCAAGGCAACGAACACTGGCAAGCCGTGGCTTGATGCCGCAAGTTCGAAACCTTCAGGCATAACTACAGTTTCTAGCGTACAATTTACTGTCTACTGCTCAGAGCGACCGTTTGTGACAGAAACCATGGCATGAGGAACAAAGATATTCTTCTTCATGCAGGTCAAATGGTTCGGCTCCACAGTCACCTCAAACACGTCGACATTGGTATCGGGGCAGGAAAACGGTACGCTTACAGCCGAAGAAGGAGGCACGATGCGATTTCTGGTAGCACAGAACACACTATCTCCACTCCGAGAGCCTTCTTCTAAGTCAGTAGTGAAACATTTGCCGACGCTGAGCTCACTGGTGTGACAGTCGACGTTAGCGCCACATATCTGCAAAAAGTACAGCTCAAGAATGACGTCCTGCGTCGATCGGGCGAGTACCGCCATTACCATGCTGAACACTTCACCGCTCAAAGAAACCTTAACTCTACACACTCCAATTGCAGGCAGTGGTTCGCCACTCGCACCAAAATCTGGTCATCTTTTGTGTCACCGAAACAGAACCTTACCTCCGACGAGACAGTTAAACGGAGCGCTCATAACGGAAACAGTAGCACCGGCATCCACTATAGCCATCACAGGTACACTACCCACTGGCGCATGCACTTTGTTCCGTAACATAACTACCGGCAGAGGTATCTTTTCCGGCTGCAGTCTTCTGACGACCTCACCCCCATCGGTCGCGCCGACTAGTTTTGCGGCGGAGACGAGGAGGAGCGGCGTCAGGGTGATGGAGATCGGCGAGTGCGGGAAGCTGGATGAGGTGTCACGCTTCTATGCGATTCCGGCGACCGGTTCCCCATTTGCTCAGGCCACGGGCTGTCGGAACAACGCGGGTAGGCCGGGCACCGAGAAGGAACAGCCTGGTAATCCGGCCGCGGAGGAATGGCTGAGCCGTTACTGGATGGTTGGCGGCGGGGACAAAATAGTGAGATGTGACCGGGCTGACCGCAGCGGTAACACAGGAGGCAGGGACCAGGAACAGGCTGCGCCGACAAGTAGTCATCGTACAAAGTACTGGGCCGAACGTTCTCTTCGTATGAGGCCGGCGTGTGCTGGCAAAAGCGAGGTCGGTGCTCCGGGGGCAATCGCAGTAAGTTGCTCGGCCGCAGCCCCCGCGGAACCTGGTGCTCCTCAAAGTCCGCTGCGTTAAGCGCGGCTGGCGAAGGAGGGCGCTTGGGATACTCAGGAGGGAGAGCTGAGTTAGTAGCCCGCTCATTCTTCGCGACAGAGCAGCCGAAGAACTTCGTAAGCTCCTCTACTAAGCGGTCCCATGTCTTGAAATGAGTCCTCGTAGTTGTCATACGACGTTAGGGCCGTGTCGGTTAGGAAAACACTACGTTAGCAAGCCGGGCGGAAGAGTCCCACTCCTTGCAGCGACTCACCCGTTGGAAGCGGGTAAGCCATTCATGGCTTACCCACTATGGCTGCATGCATCCATGACTATATCAGCCATGGTGACAAGATTGTTGAAATCTTCTTTGAAGACATGAAATGGGCAGTGAGTAAAGTAAAATCACACTACGCACTACACTGGCGACGCCAATGCGAAGGTGGGCAAGAAGCACACCGGAGATTGGGCGGTAGGCGACTATGGCATATGCTCCAGGAATAGTAAATTTCGGAGACAGATTTAATTTACGGATCATGAATACCTTCTTCGTAAACGAAAGAACAGGAAGTGGATATGGAAGAGCCCCAAAGGTGAGACTAAAAATGAAATAAACTTTATACTATTCGCACACCCTGGGTCACCCTGGCGGAGGTCCTGAGAAAGGTGCGTTGTAGCGGCCACAGAGTAGTAAGGCCTCGAATTAGCTTAGACCTGAGAAGAGAATGGAAGAAGTTAGTGAAGCGGAAGCTCATTAACGAGGTAGCGATAAGAGGGAAAGTAGAGGAATTAAGGCTATCGCTGCAGAACATGTATTCGGCTCTAACTGAGGAAGACGGTCTTAATGCTGCAAGAATGAAAGATAATCTCACAGCGATCATTACGGAATGTGCAGTACAAGTAGGTGGTAGGATGGTTCGACAGGATACCGGCAAGCTATCTCAGGGGTAAAAAAAAAATAATTAAGACACCAAAGCATTGAAGCGTCTAGCCCTACGGACAGAATAGAAAGTGGAACAGCTGTCAAAATTAATAAATAAGCGCATGGTAGCCAACGTAAGGAAGCTTAACATGGAGTAAATCGAGTATTCTCTAAGGAACGGAGCTAGCGTAAAAGTAGTGAAGAGAAAACTACGCATAGTTAAAAACAAGGTGTATGCACTAAGAGACAAAGTGGTCAGTGTGATTAGAAATAACAATCAGATAATTAAAGGATCTGAAGAGCTCGACACAAATCTGTACAGTAGTCAATGTATTCAGAAAGTTAATCAGCGTTTCAGTAGAGCACATCAATGGAATCTCCAGCCAGTAACGAAGGAGGAAGCAAAGAAAGCCTTAGGAGCAATGCAAAGGGGGAATTCCATTTGTGAGGATCAGGTAACGGTACATCTCTTGAAGGACGGTGTAGAGATTGTGCTAGAAAAATAGCTACTCAATATGCCCAATGCCTTATGACCTCAAGCGTGTCAGAAGCTTCGAACAACGCTAACATTATCTTCATTCATAAGAAAGGAGACGCCAATGACTTGAAAAATTACAGACCAATCACCAGGCTGTCTTTTACCTACAAGTTATTTACCAAGGTAATAGCAAATATAATCAACACAACCTTATACTTCAGTCAGCCAAATGATCGGGCAGGCTTTCGTAAAGGATGCTCGAAAATGGACCATATTCACACCATCAATCAGGTGATAGAGAAATACGCAGAATACAGGCAACACCTATAAATAGCGTTCTTTCATTACGAAAAAGCATTTGACTCAGCTGAAATCTCAGCAGTCACGCAGGCACTGCGTATTCAGAACGCAGAAATTCTAAGTGCGTATGTTGCAAGATTTGTATAGTGCCTGCACAGCTACCAGAGTACTTCATGAAGACAGCAATAAAATTCAATAAGGAAGTTTGTCAGGCCGGGAGACGCAATCTCACCAATACTGTTTCCCGCCTGTTTACAGGAGGTGTTTTGAGGATCGATTGGGAACTGTTAATAGAGAATACCTAAGTAATTTTTGGTTCGTTAAAGACAATGGCCTGCTAAGTCGCTCAGCAGGATAGCTGCAAAGCATGATCAATGATTAAGAGACGCGGAGCAGATCGGTAGGTCTCAATATTAACAAACAGAAAACAAAATAAATGTTCATAAGTCTCGCTGGGAACAGCAGTTGACAATATTTAGCAAGCTGCTACAAGTGGCAAGGGAGTACGTGTACCCAAGCAGCACACATAATCGACCCATTATTGGAAATGGGTGGTTTCAATCTTGTCCTTTGTAGGACCGGCCTTTGCCGATATATTTCCAATATCGGGCAGCTCAAGTGTGCTGCTGGGGTACTTAGGGCATGTAGCGGCCGCTGATCCAGATCATGGATAATGGAGAATACCTAAGTAATTTGCAATTCGCCAGCGAGCTATGAAAAAATAAAAATGACAGGTGTAACGTTAAGAGATCGGAAGAGGGCGGAGTGGGTGAGGAACAAACGCGGGTTAATGACATCCTAGTCGAAATCAAGAGGAAGAAGTGGGCTTGGGCAGGGCAGGGATTTCTATACGCACAATAAAATCCTAAAATGTCAGTCCATTATCACATTTTGCTATCAGTCCATTATCACATTTTGCTTTGTTATCAAATACTGACGTCGTTGCGTAATTATGTCGTTTACGACGGTCTTTTTGAACATGGGTTATGTTTCAGTACACAGTCAGTTTTTATATTGTAACACTAGCCGTGTTTTTCCTTGTATATAATAATGAATATAATATTGTTTTTTTCTTTTGTTTTATTTTAATCATATGTCGGCACTGCTGTACCTTGTAACGGTCCCTTGGGCCTCGTCAAGCTGCCCCGAGCAGCTTTTTGCCCGAGAGCTCCAACCATATAAATATGTGGTGAAAATAAATAAATTGAATTGAATTTAATGCGAAGGCAAGATAACCGCTGGTCCCTAAGGCTAACGGAGTGGATTCCAAGAGAAGGCAAGCGCATCAGGGGGCGGCAGAAAGTTAGGTGGAGGATTGAGATTGAGAAGTTTTGCAAAAGCAGAATTAATTGGAGAGACATGGGAGAGGCTTTTACCCTGCAGAGGTCGTAGTCAGGCTGATGATGATGATGATGAACGTGCCATTCATCCACGTACTCGCTGGTGGAGCCCGCAATCAACCGTGGCACCCGGACATGCTGCCACGAACTGCTGGACAAAGAGCTCGGAGTGTCGCCGTCCAGGGACATTATGAGGACAGAAGGCGGCAGACAAGCAAGGAGTCGACTCCGAAGACGTTGTAGCTGGGGATCCGTCTTCGGGGAACCTGTATACCTGTCACCTTCCACCAAGATGTTTTGACCAGGGCATTATTCAGACCAGGACGGGTGATTGAAACTAGCTGGGCCCGCTTTGAATGTGATGAAATGAAGAAATGCCGGTGACACGCGACCCAATGGTAGAAATATGGATGTTAGACTCCGTCTCAGCAAGGGCAGCCTCGAAATGTAGTCCGCGTCAGCGTGCCGGCGGCCATCATTGTAGGCTACTTTGTAGTCATGCACGAATGTTAACGAGCCAGGAGAGGGCATGACGGTCCGTGACGGTGGTCAACGGGTGTCCTTACAGATATGAACGGAAACGCTGCCTGGCGCCTATTCTACACGGTCGGCATTGTATTCTGCGATGTTTGCATCGGAAGACGAAGAGAACGACGGGAAGGTGCAGGGGAAGGCAAGAGGTCCCAGCTGGTTACAATCAGCCTTGCTGGTATCGAAAGAGTTTAAAGCAGGCGACTTGCGAGTCGTAGTTAAAACTACTTGAATCTTTACAGTAAATGTTTTGCTAGTTCAGGCCCCAGCAAGGCTGTCTGCAGGGACGCATTCTGATCAGTTTTCGCCAGAGGCAGTTTTTTTCTGCCCGTACAGTAACAATGCTACTGCGCGTCTGCTCCTCCCTGCTTATCATATGCACGCGAAGACAAGTATAGTGGACTATGCCGCCATCTAAGCTGCTTGGCGTGCATTCTCCGTCAGAAAATATCAAGGCGATTTTGGATAGCAACGAGGGTCATTTGGCAGCGTTCATAGTCTGCTCTCCTGAGCTGGTTAGTACACAGCTGTATGATTTTCTCTCTATTTTTGCCGCTAATGCTGCGTTTAGTGGTGGTTCGCGTGAATAATACTGCTGGTGGCGGTTTTACTCGATTTCTTGGGTGGCATCCAATCAGTGCCTATTCCATTTTTGTCATGTGTGGTGCAAGACATGACACCGTCTGCCTTGTGTGTACTTTGGAGACTAGAGTAGATGATGGTTTACTGATACGCTCTGCATGCAGTATTTCCTCCTATCAGTCATGCTGTGATGAAAACACAATGAAACTTTCAAGAAACAAGACGCGTGACACAAAGTATGACAGCCTACTACTTGCAAAAGCGTTAGCGCGTAGGTGTCAAAGGTAACGCGCATCACTGTTAGCGCAATGTTAGAAATTTTGATGTAAGATTAATGCAAAGCTCCAAGCATTATTAACCGTTATGAAAACAGTAAATATTATCGAAGTGCTATTTTACGGGAGCCCACAGAATATTATCAGGTTTCGGTCCGGTTTATGGTTTGGTTTATTGTGGTTTAACGTCCCAAAGCGTCTGAGGCTATGAGGGCAGCCGCAGTGAAGGGCTCCGGAAATTTCGACCACCTGGGGTTCTTTAACCTGTGGTGACATCGCAAAGTATACGGGCCTCTAGAATTTCGCCTCTATTGAAATTCGACCGCCCAGCCAGGATCGAACCTGCGCCTTTCGTATGATCAGGTTTTGAAACCATATCAATAAAGCGCTGAAATGGAAGGCATCCAGAAGTGCCTTTAAGCTGTTAAAAGCGTTCACACTTCCAGCTAGCACTGAATATCAGATCAGGGCTGTGGTCAGTGAACTTCAATGACGTAGCCACAAAGAAAAGCATGAAATCTATAGGCATTAAAGTATCGCAAAAGAAAAACTTGCTGCTCTCAAAAAGTTTCTCCAAAACTAGGCGTTTCCAGGTGACGGCCTAATGATGTTATTGCCCTGGACCTGTACAGCGCAAAGACTCGCAAAGCTCGTGGTACTATTGTCAGGTTTAAAAGACAAGAAACTCGTGATACCTGATTATCAAATAGTCCCAAACTGAAGGATCCCGAGAGCAATGTCTATATCTGAGAAAGCTTACTAAGTAAAGAAGAGTTCAGTAATCTAGTACTAAAAGCCGAACAAAAAAGAAATATCTTTAGGGCTTTTTAGCGTTGGTTGAACTGTCCAAAATTACCTTTATAACCATTTGAAAACAGGTGTTAAATAAGCGAGGCAAATAGCAATTTAGAGAGCGCAATCAAATTGCCGCTGCATAAACTCTGGCAGAATTTGATTTCAAGAATACGTAAACGTGTCAACTCTCTGCCAAGTGTGCCATGATGGAGCCACGGAATTTAATAGCTTTTTCCAGGCAGTTTTTTGTACAGAGCAATTATATTTCCACCGCTGGCTGTTGTCAGATGCCAAGTAGCAGGCATGAGCTTGGTAACATTACTTTTTATGAATTAAGTGCACTACTGCTGTTAATAAAAATTGACATGAAAAAAATTAAGGGACTTGTTAAAGCACAACATGCTTTTTTGATCAGACACGGAGAGTGGGTGCTACGCTATTTAGTACCCATGTGTGAACAACCAATGGAAAGCCTCAAGTGCCTTGAGAATGAAACGTTGCGCAACGTCATCCCCAATTTCAAATCTGGAGGCACTACAATACCATTAATCATCCCTTGTCCTTCAATTCGACTGCCTAATTTCTGGAACACGCTATTTTGAAGCACATACTAACCTTTGTAGAAAGTAATAGTCTGCTATCTGCTAAACGGTAACCAGCATGGCTTTAGAAAATAACTTTCCAGAGACAAACGATGGAAGCAATCCTTGAACTTGCTACAGCCATCAGTGAAAGGGTAGAAGTTGACACAATTTTTTGGAGTTGTTTAATGTGTTCAATAGTGTGCCCCACTGTAAACACCTATTTAAACTAACTACCTTGTTTGTGGGTACAGAAATTTATGGCTTAAATTTACATATTAGAAATATACCACTTTTCCCGATAGCTACCACTGCGAGTGAGAGTTCTGAGAGTATGTTGAAGAGCTTTCTTGTGCGCCTCAAGGTTCTGTAATAGCACCAATTCTTTTTCTAATATTCACCAAGGATATGTTCAGTAATATTAACGCCACTATCCGGACGTTGGCAGTCGTCTCTGTGATTTACAATGTAATTAATAGCCAAGATCAAGATGACTTTATAAATTCACTTACACAAACAGCGGACGGGTGCCAAACATGGAAGTTTGCGCTTAGAGAAGTATATACACATAAATTTAGTGGCATGTTTTCTTCTCTACAATAATGGGGAAGACACTGCTAAGCATTAATCACCATGTGGTATTCGCCTACGAACGATAAATAATTTATAACTGAAGTTTTTGTCATGCTGTTTCGGTTTTAACAGCTGAACGATGACTGTGACATCAAAGTGAGGTCATAATGTCACGTGAGGCATAGAAAAGCTGCAATATTATCACTGCTTCATTGTTTTAATCCACTACAGTGCTTTTAATCCACTACAGTACAGTACAGTGCCCGCCTTACTCAAGAGCCAGAATGTCAATGATTGTACGAGCAGCGATTCCACTGTAATGTGTTTATGCCTCGCGCCACTTACGACCCCACTTTGACGTCACAGTCACCATTCGGCTGTTTAAACCGAAAAAGAAGCAGCAAGGGAAAGAAATTCCACTATTAAGGCGAAAGGCTTCACAGCCTCATACTGTCGTGACCAAGACGTGTTAGCAAATGTGTCCGCGTTAAGGATGCATGCCTGAAATGAGCATATGCCAATCAATAGCCAATTGATACTTAATCGCGTGCAATCGAAAGACAACGGAACTTTATATAAAGGGATTTCATGATTATTTCATTGTATTTAAGTACTATGACTAATTAGTAATTGGTAAGAATGTCGGAGACATTTCTACGAGTTGTTGACGGAAAGGGCGTAGCCTTGCGTGCGCTAAGACATGTCCCCCTCTTCTTCACTGGTACGTCGGCGGCTGCGCCACACCAGAAATTACTACAAGGTCGTCGAGGCATTTGCCGGGTTTTGAACAATGAGGACGGGCGGCCGGCGAGAAAAGGAAAAGGAGTCTGCACAGCCGACACTGTGTGTATGTGTGCGCCTACTTTGGCGCGAAGAACAGACAGACTCGGAGCAACCCTATATAAAAACGACGTTGACCGCGGTCAGTTTAGTCAGAGCCGCCGTTTAAGCTTCCGAGAAGCCCGCCCGCTTGACTTCCCGGAGAACACCACTAGTCCAGCCACGAACCAACGAGGCAACGTGCGCCAGTCTGCGGGACGGCATCGTCGTGGACCTCTGCTCGTCGGACTGTCGCAGTGCCGGTGAACAAATTGTGTTTTGTTTGTTTGCCTCTCTCTTTTTTTTAGTGCATTTTAGGTGCAATACCCCTTTTGTATTGTAGTCTCTCTCGAATGAAACTTTGAACGAGTTGAATTATTTTGTCAATCACTTTGTATGTGTTGGTGCTAGTTATTGTGAAATCCTCTGTATCGACTCATTGCTGCATTAAGTTTGTTGTGTTTGTGAACCTTTGGCTCCGGCCCAATCTCTGGCTTGCGACCGGCGAAAGCTGGGCACCAAACGACCAAAAACCTCTTGTCACTTGATAGCTGATCTCCGCTGAGCTCGCCACGTTGAGTCGAGGGCACCTCCTTTGTGTCCGAGACCGCTGCCCTCCCCGCCCTCCGCTTCAAGGGTGTCTGGGAACGCCACGCTAAAAGTGCGTGAAGTTGGGTGACAGTGGCATTAGTGAGCGGAAAACGAACAATCGGTTTTATTTTTTTATTTAGTTATTTATTATTATCCAAAACGAAGGCTTCCATTGCTTCCTTTCCAGTGCGCACAGTCCAGCAGCCATTAGAGTCTGTTGGCTCCTCACTGTGGCTTCGTGCAGTTGTAGCAGTCATACGACATTTCACATTTTGGCGCACACATTTTACGAAATTTTTCCTCACATTGTAATTTTTTTGCAGTGCAATCAGGCCTGAAGTACTCGTCGTTCACCCATAGTTCACAGCTTTCGCGAAGATCTGGAAATGAAATAAAAACAACCATTCACACCATGTGAAACAATAAGTAAGCAACTATTGTGGCATAATCGATGCCTGACCGACGTCAAAATTTGTGTTGATATCTCCTTCAGAGCCGTTGAATGCCATACTCTACACGCAAACAAAGCTGAGATATGTTCACGCAAGTACGTGACTAGTGCCGAAGGTGTCGCGTTTTGTGCCGGTGGCGATGGGATGAACAGAAATGTAACGTGAAATAAATCACAGCGGAAGCGTCAGCGCACCTCTTTCGAGACACTGACTCTCTTAAAAAAATTGGACGGGGACACTTACGCTTGGGCCCAAGAGCATTACGCGATATTGTAATAGATTAATTACCATATATAATCATCATCATCAGCCTGACTACTGCCACTGTAGAGAAAAAGCCTCTCCATTGCCTCTCCATTAACCCTGTCCTTTGTCAGTTGCCGCCACCGTATTCCCGCAAACTTCTTTATCTCATCCGCCCACCTAACTTTCTGCCCTCCTCTGCTACGTTTGCCTTCTCTGGAATCCACTCCGTTACCCTTAAGGACCATCGGTTATCTTGCCATCGCATTACATGCCCTGCCCAAGCCAATTTCTTTCTCTTGATGTTGACTAGCGTGTCATTATTTCATGTCTGTTCCCTCACCCACTCCTCCCGCTTCCGATCTCGTAACGTTACACCTATCATTTTTTGCATAGCTCACTACGTTGTTTCTAACTTAAGTGGGGATGAGGGTCTGGAAAAGTTGTTTTTCATTTTTCAACATAACTTGTTGAAACTTAGCACGCAGGTGTATCATAGAATGCTCATTTCAAATATGCATTTAGATTTCGAATATCTCTTGTGGAAGGAAATTTATGGCAAAATAACATCCCAATTAGGGCATTTCTTAGGGCCCTTTATAATAATTTCTTTGTTTAAAAAGCGCTTTTAAGAATATGTAAGCATTTTCAAAATCCACCACACATCCTAAAGCTTTCCTTTTTCCTTTAAACATGACAGATTAGCAATTAGACCAAGTGTGGATTAATTACTGCCATACCATTTTTTCATTCCAACTTTGTTATCTATTTATGAACAATAAAATAGCTATA
Organism: Amblyomma mixtum; assembly: GCF_055824585.1. Lineage (NCBI taxonomy): Eukaryota > Metazoa > Arthropoda > Arachnida > Ixodida > Ixodidae > Amblyomma > Amblyomma mixtum. Next base: position 180,166,018 of record NC_143016.1, on the reverse strand, counting down.
GGCATTTTATTAGCTTTTAGATGTGGTGTGGCCGTTCGCCAATGTCTACTTATTTTTAGAAGAACTTTTTTTTAACTGATAAATTACTATAAAGGGCTGTAAGAAATGACCTAATTAGAATGTGTTATTTTGCCATACATTTCCTTCCCGTTGACATATTCGAAATCTTAGTGCATATTGAAAATCAGCATTCAATGATATCCCTGCACCCTAAGTTTCAGCAAGATATGTTAACAAATAAAAAAAAACTTTTTACGACTCTCATACCCCCTTTAAACTGAACCCTCTTTCTTAGCCCCCACGTTTCTGCCCGTAGGTGAGTACAGGTAAGATGCAGCTGTTGTAGACTTCTATCTTCGGGGATATTGGTCAACTGCCAATCATGATATGAGAAAACCTGACACACGCGCTCCACCCCATCCTTATGCTTCTAGTTATTTTTTATCATGATCCGGATCAGAGGTCACTACCTGCCATAAGTAGTCATGTTCTCTTCCTACTTCCAGCACCTCGCTACCAAATGCGAACTGCTGTTGCCTTGCTAGAGTATTGAACATTACTTTGCTTTTCTGCATGTTAATTTTTAACCATATTGTTCTTCTCTGCGTGTCTAACTCATTGATCATGCTTTGCAGTTCATGTCCTCAGTGACTTAGCAAGGCGATGCCATCAACAAATCGCAATTATTTAGGTATTCTCCACTAACTCTTCCCCAGCTGTTCCAATTTCAGGCCCCGGAATACGTCCTGTAAACAGGCGGTTAATAGCAATGGCGCGGTCGTGTCTCCCTGCCTAACACCTTCTCTTATTGGAATTTTATTGCTGACTTTATGGAGCACTAAGGCAGCTGTGCAATCGTTTTAAATATCTTCCAATATTTTCACATAACACTCTTCTACACCCTGATACCGCAATGCCTGCATGACAGCTGAGGATTCCACAGAGTCAACTGCTTTCTCGTAATCAACGTGGGCTATATATAAGGGTTGGTTATATTCTGCGCATTTCCCTATCACCTGATTGATAGCGTGAATAAGGTCCATTGTCGGATATCCTTTGCAAAAGATTGCCCATCACTTGGTTGATTGAAGTCTAGGCTTGTCCTGACTCTACTAGCGATTACCTTGGTAAATACCTTGCAGGCAACTGACAGTAAGCTAATCGGTCTGTAATTCTTCAAGTCATTGACGTGTCTTATGAATTAATTGAATTCAATACGTTTATTTTCCGGCGCGGTACAAATACAAACTCTGAATGGTCCCCTGGACTAAAATTTGCACAGTGCAACTTGACGAAGGTCCACAGGCCACCTTACAAGACAGTAGTCGACAAAGATAAACATGAGATAAACAGAGCACCGGACGCGTAATTCGGGGGTCGTGAGTTCGGATCCCACCGGCGGAATGTGGTTGTTTTTTCTTCTGCTTTTCTAATCAATTAGTTTTAAGCGATAACATATCCAGTAATATTCTAAATTGATCAACACCACAAAATAAAAAAAAAATAAAAATCCCCTGTGCCCCTTGGTTTCTGTGGCTGTTGGCTTCTGTCATAGATAGACATAGATTAGCAAAAGAAAAGATAATGTTAGCGTTCTTCCAAACTTCTGGTACGCTCGATGTTACAAAGCATTACGTATACAGGGTGGCTAGTTTTTCTAGCACAATCTCACCTGCATCATTCAACAAATCTGTTGTTATCTGATCCGGATCATTTGCTTTCAAACTCTGCATTGCTACTAAGGCTTTCTTTATTCCTCTTTCGTTACTGGAGGGATGTCTTATTGCTGTGTTCGACTGCCGCTCTCAGTAACGTTCTGAATACATTCGCTACTGTATAGATTTGTATAAAACTCCTGGCTATTTTAACAATCTTATTCATATTGCTAATGTCATGGCCCTCTTTGTCTCTTCGCGCATATATCTGGTTTTACCTATATTTATTTTTGTCTTCCATGCTTTAAGGCTACCTTCGTTCTTTAGGGCATGCTCGATTTTCTGCATGTTAAACTTCGTTATGTCGGCTACCTTGTGCTTATTTGTTAACTTCGATAGCCCTGCTAGTTCTATTCTGTCTGTGGAGTTAGACGTCATCATGCTTTGGCGTTCCAGATGTTTAGTCTCCTGAGATAGCTTGCAGGTATCCTGTCGAACCATCCTACCACCTACCTCTGCGGCACACACCGTAACGATAGCTGTCAGATTATCGTTCATTGCTTCAACATTACGGTCGTCGTCTTCAGTTAAAGCGGAAACCTGTTCTGCAGCGAACTCCTGAATTTCTCTACTTTCCCTGTTAACGGTAACTCGTTAATATCCTTCTGCTTCGCTAGTTTTCCCCGCTCCCTCATCAAATCTAAGCTAATACGAGCCCTTATCATTCTGTGGTCGCTACAACGGACCTTTCCAAGGACCTCCACACCCTATGTAATGCCAGGGTGAGCGCACAGTATGAAGTCTATTTCATGTTTAGTCTCACCATTGGGACTCTTGCCCGTCCACTTCCTGCTTGCTCATTTTCGGAAGAAGGCATTCATGATCCGTAAAATGTTTTTCTCTGCGAACTCTTCTACTAACTCTCCCCTGCTATTCCTAGAACCTATCCCATAGTGGCCTACCGCCGGATTTCCCCCCTGCTTCTTGCCTACCTTCGCGTTGAAGTCGCCCATCAGTAGAGTGTACTATGGCTTTACTTTGGCCACTACCGACTCCACATCTTCATAGAAGCATTCAACAACCTGGTCATCATGGCTTTATGTAGGCGCGTATGCCTGCACCACCTTCAGTTTTTACCTCTTATTAAGCCTAATTACGATAGCTTCCACCCTCTCGTTAGTACTATAACAACTCCTCTATGTTGTTGTTGTACTGATTGGTGAGGAATCCCACGCCCAGTTCTCATTTGGCTTCCAATCCACGATAACACAGTACTTTCCCGCCCTGTAGGACTGTATACGCTTCACCTGCCCTCCTAACCTCACTAGGCCGTATGACATCCCATTTAATTGTCGCTAATTCATGCAATAGCACTGCTAAGCTAGCCTCACTGGATAAGGTTCTAGCGTTAAACATTGCTAGGTTCAGTTTGCAGTGGATCCCTGTCCGGAGCTTGTGATTCTTGGCCCCCTCTGCTGCGGCACAGGTCTGACCGCCGCCTTGGTCAGTTGCTCCGCAGCCGCTGGCGACTGAGAGCCGAGGCTTAATTGGTTTGTTCATAGCAGGCTGCGGCCAAGTACTACACCAGGATGGCCAAATCCTGTTTGGGGAGGAAGTGCGTTGTCGATTCTGGTCACCGAGATCAGGCTGCACTCCAGGCCTGCTTACGCAATTCCATAGACACTCGCATTTTTTTGAGCCCGCTGGAGAATGGCGTGGCACCGGGATTCGAACCCCGGTCCTCTTTCTATATAAGCAGAAGGTCATTCTCTATATTCACAGATCCCTTAAGCGATGCGCTACTGCCCTGCGAGGGCAGGTGCTCCCAGCGGTGGGCCTTATGTGGCCTAGCGACCAATGATAAATTTAACTTCCTCCTGACACGCTGGGAGTTCGCACTCAATCCGGTGCACAGGTCGTGATTGTGCCGGAATCTCGCGAGACCTAGGTGGCCACCTGCCACCTGGGTACCATCTGCCATAGCAATGTACGCAATTTTTCGCCGATAACGCCCGCGCCGACCACGCCGAGATCAGATTTTCTCGATAACGGGGCCTTTAACCCAGTCGCTTTAAAGTGAGACGCCGCAAGCAAGCAATAAGCTTGAGGCGTGTAGCACAGGCAAGCCCTGTCTAACTGTAAACACTGGCATAGAGAAGGAGCGACGCGCCCCTCACCCTTTCTCTTCTTTGTTTCCGCTTAGCGTTGCATTGGTGCGATCAGTGCTCCTTTGTTCCTCAGAAGAGCATGCGCCAACAGCTGCATTCAATGAAGTGCGCAAGAGATTGTGCTTTTTGAGTTTCTTTTACCGTTAGCCGACGTCGAGCCGTCATCGAGGCACAAGATGGCTTCGCCTAGTATAACAATAACAGCGGTACCTGTGGCATTCCTCGATGACGTCGCGTTCGCCCGTTCATAATCATGTTACATTCATAACAAGTGCCTCGCACCGCCTTTGTCATGTCGTGGTGGAGCGCGCGTTCATTATGATCACTTTAGCATCCGTAGTTCTTGATTATGACCAGGTGAAAACCCCGTGCAGAATACCTGTGCACCGTGCCCCCTGATGCCTCTACAGTCATCAAGAGGGACGCGCACGGCATTACCAAGACGTAGCCAAAGGCCTCGAAACCCGTCTCTGAAAATCTCCCTGAAATTTCTCGAACCCTTTCTCCTTTTGTCCACCTGAACGCCTTCATGACGATTCCCGAGCAATGCGCCTTCTACACCACTTGCACGGACTTCGCTTTCTCGCCAGATCAATCCAGTGCAATCGGCGACATGACGGAAGACTTCCATCCATAAGTAATTCATTTCTAAGTGCACTTCAAAATCCTATTGCACTGATAAGATACATTTTCATGATCGAAATTGATGCATGATCAAAGATAAATAGAAATGAAATAGCGGTCATATAGTAAGGGCGGCGTCCAAGAGCAATAACATGGTATAAGAGGGCTAATATGGGCTGGCTGGTTCATATTTGGTGCAAAATGGATGTAACGGCGCTATGAAGACAGGATATATGAGAATGAAAAGGCACTTGCGCCAAGTCTAGCAGGCAGCGCAAGTGTCATCCTAACTCCCACATATGCCGCTTTCATTGCTCGCTTGCATCCTTTTTCCTTCCAAAATAATATCATATAATATCCGCAATAATATGCGCACTGCCTTCGTTAATTAAATAACTATGAATTAATCAACCCCATCGCAGCACCCATCGCCAAACTTGCTATGCATTATATCATCATTTGGTAATAGTTTGCTACCCGGCAAGCGCTGATCGCTCGCGATACCATCAGGGCAAATGCCTGCCACTTCGTTTTATTTGCTTTTCCGGGCACGTATGCAAAGCGATTGCAAGAAGGTGCAAGAGGTGAAGCATGGGTGCTCGCTGGCAGGCTCGGTACAGAAGGGTCAGACGGCTTCACGTGGACAGGCCTTGCTGTCGTCTCGTTTTGGCACCAGCGTGAAAGAATTATTATGCTGAGAAAAAAAGCGATAAAAATTTCATCTTCTGGACTCTATAAAGGCACACGATGAATAGTATGCGAAAGCTGTTTTCGCGCTAAGGTTATGCGGAGAAGCGGATACAAATGTAGCATATAATGTCGTCTTCAGTCGTTCCGTCAGCTAAACGCAGTTGTTAATCTTTTTAGTCACTGCAGTCTCGGCGCATGTTCATGATGAAAGCTAAGATGCGGCTGCTTTTTAGACCATCTAGTTTAGTAGATTTCTCCGAGCGCTCACCTATTCTGAGGTAATCGCCCTGTAAGGATTTGCCTGAATCTACGTTCTCGGACATACAAGTCGATGACAGTCGGCTAAAAGCTCCACCCGGTATGACAAAGCTGACGCTTTTGGAATATCCTGTCAATGGCGTATAACAACATTTGAAGCTAATAAGTGTCCACTTTAACCATCGGCTAGCGAAATCAAAGAAACGCCATGCCCATCAGCGATAGAACATTTTGGAGCAATATGACGTTAATTGGCACCAGCCTGCTCGCGCAGTGACCCGGAATGAGTTGAAAATTAGTTGATGACCAAGTATCCCTAAATCACTCGCCTCGCAATTGCGCTGAAAATAAGGAGCCAAATATGTGTTATGGTTTGCATGCTGGCGTTCTACCAAATCAAGTAGTCTAGAGGAATGCAACTACCCCTCACTTTTCAGTAATTAACATTCATGATCATTGCAGCGGCTGGAAACTTTCTTATTTTCATAAAGGAGGTTGGGGCTGAAACTTATCCTAATTATGTGCGTACGCCTGATCGAATAATCTGTGTCCAAAAAGGCATGGCTTTCCCGCACTGCTAATAGATAGCTTTAAGAAATGCTCAAACTATTTTGAACATCTTGTGTAATGTTCTTATTTCCCAGCCCAGGCTTAAATCTCAACGATGTGGCTGAGCCCCGTGTATGAAAAGAGTTAGGCAACTGGAAGAACATTTATTTCTTCATAGTACCCCTGGCATAACGCAGCAACAGAAAATTCTGTTGACCGCATTTTGATCTGTTTTTATTTTACATTCATGCACACTTCCAGGATATTCATAGGTAGCAGGAAAGGCGTAATCATTGCGGGTAACCGTAAGGAACCCTTGAAAGATCCTTTCATTTACGTCAGGGATAGACACGAAGAAATAAGTGTACAGTCACAGTCCAAAACATAAGAATCACGCCCTGGCAATTCGACTCCTCTCACGCGATACCTAGCGCAAATTAACAAGTCGAACAATGAACTGATCGAACTGGCACATGAAATGCATATGCATTATGCGTCATGAGCGGCCCTCATTGGGTTTTATGCGCTTGCTCTTCATATAGCTATAAAATCGACTGGAGGAACTGGAGAGACATACTGGCTTTTAACCACCAAGCAAATGGCTAGACTTATGATTGGTAGTGGAATATATAATGGCTTCGTTTGCAACCATTATTGGTGGCTGCCTTCTGCAGGGCACTCTCCTGTAAAGCAAGAAGTTTACTATGTCTTCATTTTCACTCGTAACCTCATCTTCCGCTTCCTTTGAACCCTGTAAGAATACTGGCTTTAAGAGGGTAGTTTAGGCGCTATATCTTTCGTATATTGTAACCGGTGTTTGAGACCATTTTCCCAAGGATCTCTAATTTCCAAAATAGTCTCAGCCCCGCCGCAGTGGCTCAGTGGTTATGGTGCTCGGCTGCAGACCCGAAAGACGCGAGTTCGATCCCGGCCGCGGCGGTTGAATTTCTTTAGAGGAGAAATTCCAGAGTCCCGTGTACTGTGCGATGTCAGTGAACGTTAAAGAACTCCAGGTGGTCGAAATTTCTGGAGCCCTCCACTACGGCGTCTCTCATAGTCTTAGTCGCTTTGGGACGTTAAACCCCATAAAACAATAAAACCAATCAAAATAGTCTCAACCGTACCATTGTAATCAGCTTTCTATTGTCTTTTTGTCAACTAGAAGCATTGTTTAATAGACATTCTTTATTGCAGCCACCCAGTTTAAAGCCGAAGTGGGCAATCTACCTGCTGCTAGACAATGTTAGCGGCATTTGTTCATATAATTCTAGCTCAGCAGACTCTCTCTTGTATATGTTAAGTACTAGAAAAAATAGTGTTTCTACCGCTTGTGGTTCCCGAGAAAAGGGTATTTTGTTTGAGAAAGTGACGCCTTCGGGTAATTTGCTTTGAAGTGAGATAAGGGTTTCATTACAATGTTACACTGAACAAATGTACGTTGATATATTATTTTAATAGCATTTAGTCAGGTAGCCATCTCAAAATCGATTACGTCTCGTATATTTCCTGCATTGCTTTCCCGGCCTCCTTTTTGATAACCTGAGTAGCCCTTTACTCAAAGTCATAGCTGTCAGCCTCAAACAGCCAATAGAACGTGCGCCATCCTGGCGAAAGACCAAATGTCATCATAATGGACAGCAACTTGGGCATGTTGGTCATTCATTTGTGACGGAACAGAGCAAAGCACTGGGACAAGAGACAAGCGCTGTATACGTACACGTATACTAGAAGAAGCAGGCGTGTTCTTTGACATACTGGTGTGTGATGGTGCTTTCGCCAAGCACGCGATGTCGAAGCAGCTCGGTATCGCTCACTGGGTCAAGTTCGTAATTCTTTCTTAAACACAATGGCCAACTCTAGAAACGCGTATGTACAGTCTGATACACCTCATCTTTTCAAGTCTATCAGAAACAGGCTACCGGACAAGAGTGTTTTTAAAAAACAGGAAAAGCTGATAAGGCGGTCATGCTACGATGCCCTATTCGTTGCAGAAGACAAAAACAAAGCAGAGCTAAAGGTGCGCCCCCGATTAACTTAAAACCACATCAACCATTTCAAAATGCTAAGCATGAGTATAAAGCTTGACACGCAGCCATTTAGAAACTTTTTGGCAAAAAGTATTATTTTCTATGCGAAGTGCGGGGCACCTCGCCTAACCAGAGTTGAGCCGATGATAGAGTTCACTGGTTTCTTAAGTGAAGTGTTTGACGGTTTAAACCAGTATTTTCCGGCAGAACCCTGCTGAAAAAAAGTTCTATGATGCAATAACCTCATAGATCATTCATCATAAAATATCATACAATCTGTATGACATATCATACAATCTTTATGATATATCATACAATTCGTATGATAATCATACAGATTGTATGATATTCTATGATGAATGATCTATGAGGTTATTGCATCATAGAACTTTTTTTCAGCAGGGAAGGCCTACAACTGGAATGCAAGGATGTTTGTCTTCTGCAATCTGCATCCGAGAAGCTGCACTTATGCAGCGAGCGATACCGAAGTATATAAGCTGAGCATGGGGTCAAGCTATCGAGTGTTCATTTTGCCCACGAGCTTGCTTCATTATACCAAAGCAACTCTCCGGCGGATCTTAGTCCATCTTTGCTGTCAATACGTATTTGAAGCCAAAGTCCTTAAGCAGGTAAATTGACAGCTCCAGCAGAGATTTCACTGCTTATGAGAGCAACAGATCGGGAAATTCTCAAGGATATTTTTGAGACAGTCAGCTGGATAAGGCCTACGCGTAGCAATGAAATGTGTGCTGAGCTGTCAATTTACCTGCTGAAGGACGTTGACTTCAAATATGTACTCACAGCAAAGATGGACCAAGATCCGCCAGAGAGCTGCTTTGGTATAATGAGGCAACTTCGTGCGCTAAATGAGCACTCGCCTACCGTACCCCATGCTCAGGTTATGTACTTCGGTAAAACCGCCAAGTTTGGGAGTTGTACGGGGTCTGATAAAAAAGCAACCTGCAATTGTGACTTTGGCTGACATAAGAGAAATATAAAATGGTTCAGCCGCGCAACGCGCAAGTAGGATGAACTGTACAAAAGGCTTGACGGGCTCATCGATGACGGAAGATTGCATTGCGACGATGTCTTCGATTTCAACGACCCTGATGCAGACGCAATTGCAGTTAACAGTATTGTCTACTACGTAGCACGTTTAGTGTCTAGAAAACTTTGCAATTGAGCAAACTGCTCACTTTGCAAAGATGCTTTTGCAGGAAAGAAAGGTCTTGCAAATGTGCCCGAAGTCGATCTCGCAGACTGTAAAACAGTGGGCAGGCTCGCGTATTAAAATATGCACCTGTTTACCTTCTTCAGATACACTGAGGAAGAGTTCGCTAAGACGACCGAACTATTGATGCCGTGCGGGCAAATTTCCATTTCACATTTCCTTGTAGTATGCGCAAATACAAAACGCTTGCCAAGATGCTACATTACTATATCTGCATACGCATGCGGCATTACGGGAAACAACTGAAGAGCAAGCACGACCGCTTCAACAAACTTAACATCACATTCCTTGCTTATATCCGTGCCATGCACTTCTTTTATCGAGCATGTTAAGTGACCCGTTGTGTCATCGCTTGCTCACCTGAAAATTCTAACACTCAGCAAATAAATGAGAAGAAAGTGGCTTGATGTAATGCTATGCTACTTATACGGAGGATTGTGTACAGATACACCGGTGGATTCTTAACCAGTGATACCATATAAAGTTGGTTAAAATATTGCAGGCGTCATTAAAAAAGTTGTTAGCCTGTATCATTACGCGACTGCGACAGCACGCAAGGTCGCTCCAGTAGCTGTTCCATATAAGTCATATGCATGCTAATGTATTGCTCAGGCCTCGGTTTACGTAATTAAGAAGATAATTCAGTCTCGTCTAATGCAGTAATGGAAAGAAAAATTACAACTGATAGGTGTAACGCTAAGGTACTAGAAGCGGCAGAGTGGGTGAAGCAACAAACGCGAATTAATGACATCCTAGTTCAAATCAAGAGGAAGAAGTGGGCTTGGGCAGGGCATGTAATGCGAAGGCAAGATAACCGCTGGTCCTTAAGGGTAACGGAGTGGATTCCAAGAGAAGGCAAGCGTAGCAGGGGGCGGCAGAAAGTATGTCGGCGGATGAGATTAAGAACTCTGCGGGCATGCGATGGCTACAGCTTGCAAAGGACGGGGTTAATAGAGGCGACGTGGGAGAGGACTTTCCCTGCAGTGGGCATAGTCAGTCTGATGATGAATGTAGTCTCCAGCGAAAAACAACCAGATGTTTGTGACCATTCCTCCACCTGATTTGAATCAACTGCAAGTGGATTTCAATTTTGATGTCAGATTTTAGCGGCACCACCTGATTATGACCGATGAATAAACGACCAGAAGTCACAATGCGTAAAAACCGCTCGAAGGACGTTGGGAGCACCATGTTAAAATAGAAAATTTAGATGCCTACACCAAACCCTTCTTACGCCGTGAACGGGGCGCAATGCGAGGCGTGAGAGAGGTAGAGTCAAAAGAGAGTTAAAGGAAGTCAGCGCTCTCTAAAAGCAGAGCTTTACCGCCGATCGCACTGTGACTGCGCTCTTTCACCTAAGCTAATTCTTACACCATCACATTGGTGTAAAATGAGGCATGGTTGATAACAGCAAAATTTTCAAAATCAGTGTTTTTTTCGCGTTAAAAAAATTGTTCGCACGCAAGTAAGACATTCAATAGTTCATGAAAAAGCCGAAGCTTTAAACATGCAAAACAAAAAACTCCATTTCTTTTTCATCTCAGCCTACCATGTTCCCTTTAAAGAACCCAGACAGCTGACTGTGTTCCGGAGCTCTCCACAAGGTCATCTCTTTCTCCCTCTGTACTTTTCCAATGCCTCTTTCATCCTTCATCTCTTTCCTCAAACTGCAGTTGAAGTGCCCACTAAGAGTAATGTAATCGTTGCGGCTTACTATTCCTCGTAACGATATTTTGGCTTCTAACAATAAACCGTGCTCCCTAGCTTTTGAATAACCATGTACTTCACTGTGCTTCCTTAGCAAATACGGTAATAAAATTATCCCTGTATGGCAGTGTCCTCCACAGAAGCCTAGTTGCGTCTGCTGTAAAGCAAATACCTCTGTCACTAATATCGAAATAAGGTTCTGTTGCACCAGCTGCAGTCAGCAACCAGCAACGAGCTTAACGCTAGAGTCTTTTCCAGAATCTTTTAGAATCTTTTCCAGACATTAGGAGCCTTGACTGGGATGACGTCACCAGCATAAACTAAACCAAACGTGCATTCGATCGACTTTTATTGACTGCGCTTGCTTTTTTTATGCAGGCTTCTTTATCATGTGCTTGTTATGACTGCGATAACTTTATTTTCTATGCTGACCAAGTTGTAATTTAATCTGGGCGATGTCTATAAACATCCTTCATATACGCCACAAATGTTACCCTATTAATAGATTGCTTTCATAGCGAGAAATAAAATAGGAAATCACGTTTTTCACGGAAACGTGTGTCCACATGATACGAATGTTTCCAAGTTGATCGCTGCATTTATAAGGGCATAACCAGATACTGGTAAAGTTATAACAGCTCCCATCTCTATAAATCTAGCAAAAAATGAAACCAGGCACCCACATTCTTTACCCAGGCCACCGAATTCTGTATGTATGAGGTGGTTTCATACCTGCTTTTTTCAGTGGCTTCGTTGTCTGCCTACCGACAGCTTGCCTCGTTTTTTGAAACGCGCACAATTTTCAGGTGAACTCTGGAAACACCTTTCATTTGAAGTGAGCCTTGGAAACCGAACATTAATAGGTCTGTCCGCTTGTGCATTTTACTGCCTTTAGGTGATATGCATCTCACTTTTTGACCGGGTAGCTCGAAGGAACGAGCTCCCGGCACAGCATTTGACGAACATAGAGAACCTTCCCTGAAGTCACCTGCACTGTTTTTTTTTTCACCTGCACTGGTATATTAACAACTTTGAGTACGAAAGCACTATAGTTTTTTGGAAAGTACAATGTACCCGCCCTCTTTATTTTGGTCATAAGGGCCAGTTACCGTACTTTCGGGAAGCAAACCACACGTACCAAACACAACTTCGGGTTTTGTGGTTTGCAGAGCGAGAACATGTCTACCCCTTCTGCGAACTGATTAACTAGGTGCACGAGGAACAGCCTAGCCCGTAAAGCAGTTCATTCAACGGCAAACTTAGGCCCTTGGTTGAGTACCTCGCTCAACTCTTGTTCAAAGAATCCATTACAGTGCCATAAATAGTGTGTGTAGCAGCCTTCCTGCTCTCAGCACCTCGGTTCCAGCGTCTTGCAAGGGTTAATCTCCAGACATGCTTCGTTGATCTCGCTATGAGGCAACGGACTACCCGTGATGTTCCAACGCCCACTGGTGTGGCTTGAATGATGATGAATACGCGAACATAAAGGCAGAGCTGGAAAGGACTACGTGCTTTGAAAGGAGCTCGTGTAGCCCAAAAGCGGCGCCATCGTCACCGTCGTTGACCATGAACGAGAAATCCACAGCGAAGGAACCTAGGTGACAGGTGAGCCTCCCAGGTCATGTGACCGGGCTGCGTCATGAGAACCTGTCCATAGCGGAGAGTGGCAGTTAAATCGATGACTAGTAGGGAGAGGTTGTCCGGGAAGAGCAACCTGAGTCTTATAAGCCCCACCGGTGGCAGCAGCTGCCATCGAATGGCAGTGACGCACAGCGTAACCGCGGCACCGTTGCGCCAGGAGTAGTATTAGGATTCCCAGGGATCTGTGAATGTGTAGTAGACAATCACCAATATCGTCTATACAGGCATTCACTCACTGCTGCTATCGCGTCACACCATTACGGCGGAGCTTGTGTGTCCCCTTCAATTTCTGTATCCGCAAAAACGTGCTTCCACTGAAATAGCTGCCACAGCTTGCTTGATGGTCTGCTGCTGACTGCAGCCCATGGGAAAATATTGTGCTTGATTGCTTGCGCCGAACCCATCCTCCTAGCGCTTGAAGATTCCTTGGCATTTTATATACACACCACCTGTTTTATTCCTACTTACGCCGCCGCGCACATTGTCAGGAGAAACGATTGATGGCGCGCAGGCTGGGAGAAGCTCTTCCGCATCCGAATGTGATGTAAACTAGAAATTTACGACTGCGAGGCAGCTTTCTAGCGCCGCCTATTTCGCACGAGCCGAGCTGTGCTTCCACGGCTGTTTGGTCTTTCTGAACTAGAGATTATACTTCCAAGAGATTATACTTCCGTTTCCTATTATTAAATATTTACATTAATGATATATTTTCTGCTCCCCTTCCTGTCAACATAATAGCGTATGCAGACGACCTCAGAATGCTTTCCTCAGGTAACATAGAAACAGACCTGCTAGAACACGGCAATAAGTTCTTAGAATTCCTGCGTCAATGGTCCTTTAAGAACTACCTAAGGGTAAACATCACGAAGACCAAAGCAATAATATTCGGAGCTAAAAGCAAAATGGTGCGTGCAAATTTTGACCTTTGGTTAGCAAACAAAAAAATTGATGTCGTGCCAGCTGTGAAATGTCTTGGTGTTGTTTGGACCGAATCACTTAATTGGGATAAGCATACTGAGAATATCTGCGCTAAAATAAACAAGATTAACGGCACCCTATGCCGCCTGAGGCACACACTTCCGCCTAGAGTTAAAATATTTACAATGCATTTATTTTGCAACATGTAACTTATTGTCCCATGGTCTGGGGGAAAACAAAAAATAACTAATGAAAATTACAATGGCGCAAAAACGAGCAATTAGATTAATAGCTAATATGCCGTGGTGTACTCATACGGGTTCCTACTTTGCAAGGTTCAGTATCATGAAAATCTCAGAGTTATTCCCATTCAATTGAATCTCTATGTATAAAAATGCTGTTTCAACTAAGAATGATCTCCTCTTATCAAGTTTCAGCCTCATTCGTTCGATTCCATCTTATAACACACGGAACAAAATGTCATGGTCCGTACCTATCTGCCGCACTACATACGGTAAGCAGTCACTGACATATAGTCTACCACATTACCTCAATATTCTGCACAAGAACGACACCATACTTGAAAAGACTTCACGGCATAAATTAATAACACTTATTCCTTTGTTTGAATGGGCATAATTTTGACATCATGATTAGAACATAGCTTTGTGTATCTTCTTTCTACTTGATTTGTATCTCGTTTGATTATAAATGTGTTTCCTGTACATAAAAATTTTGAGCAGTTTCTTTTGTCCAATAATGTCGAGTGATAATAGAGGCATAACGTCATGCAAATGTTAATGTATATATTTTGTGGCTGTATTTTTTTTTATGTTTGTGAGTGCACTCTTCCACTGCTGTTGTGATTAGCTGCCAGGCTATACCGCCGGCAGAGGGCGTAGGGCGGCCCTCAAGCTGCACCAACGCAGCTTTTTGCCTTGCGTCCTCTCTCCTCTGTTACTAATGTAACCTTGTGAGAGTTAATAAAGTTGTATGTATGTATGTACAAGAAATTATTGAATCATTGAGAAAAAAGAACATTATTTTCCAGGCTCATTTATTTAATGCAACATCTTGGGAAAATGTGAAAAACCGGCTCATATTTACTCTATAATGCAGGAATAATTAATAATTCTGTTTTCAACGAAAACAAAGATGGTGCAAAGTGTTTTCACGAAAAGATGGGGACATATTCCACGACTACAATCGACGCAGAGCACTGCTGGGTAGGGAAAGGCTTGTTTGTGCGCCTTTTCCCAAGTTGAGATTAGAGTGCATGTATTCAATGTTCTGCGCGTGCTCCCGTAAGCGAGTTGCTGAGCTTCATGGGCGCATTACCGAACTGCGACAAGCTGTTTCACACGACAGAGGCGATAGGGGAATTCGGAGTTGCCGAAATGTGACTGACATCAGCGTTTGGTTGCTACAGAGAACTTGACCCCATGTCGAGAGCTCAGAATGCTTGGCACAGCCCTATAGTGAATTGAGACCAACCTTTACCGTGCATAAGAAGAAGAGACTGTGAAGGTATTCGGTTTGAAAATTTTTTCGGTTTTTTCGTTTTCCTGGCCCATGAAAAAATAGAAAAGAACGCTGTCTCCCTTATTTTTCAAAGTTTTTACGAACGGTCACATCTCTATCTGAGATGTTGCGACATTGCCATAACAAATAAATTTGCGGTAGCACGTCCCTGTTTGTAATAAGTGACAGTCCGTTATAACTGCGCCCATGAAAAGTGGGTTACACTGTATCTGCACCACACAGGGACGGAGGGATCCGGACAACACATATGCTTTAGTCTGCTCCGCCCACCTGTTTTGAGCGCCAGATATTTCGCAAGCCAACTTGCCAAAACATCTACCGTCATGGCGAGGAGACCAGAAGGTAATAGCTGGTGGCTAGCAGTCTTGCTCTTCTTTTGCTTTGCTTTCTCAGAGGTTGGGCTGGTTCATTCTACCTTTGGTTATGACATGTGGTTAGAGCGCGAGGTGTATATAAGAATGCTTTTTTTTTAAGCAACAGCGCCATATTGCAGCTCAATTCCGCATCTGTGCCCGAAGGACCTGCAGAGAAGAGGCCAAAAGTGTTGAATAATGCGTTCAGATGACCTCGAGTTGTTCCTGTCATTCCTTTGATTTATGCAAAATGTTTCTTTTTTTGTGGTTTCCCTCAAGGTCGCATACTTGTAGTTCTTGGTTTATCCTTCAGGAATAACATTGCGTCGAGTGAACACAAATCTCTCTACAGGTTAGTCTCGATGGCAGTGTCGCCTCATTTTTTTTAGGAATTGCAACACAATGGTGAAGCCACGCTCACACTTATGCATTTTTTCCTGGACGTAACCAAAGCTATGGATATAATCTCTTTTGTTCTCTCAGCAAGCTAAGGTCTTTATCGATGAACGACAGCCATCACTGCCAAAACTAGAAATGGAATCGTGAAAAAAGTTTGATGTGGTGGAAAGCACGGGGTCGTTGTCGTCGGCGTGAACGTAAAGCAGCAGCGTAGGCAGGCCACCTAGGTCACGTGACCTTGTGATGGCGCCACAGATTGCGCACCGGATTGTGAGAAAACTTGCCTCCGCGTCATGTGGCAGTTAAATTAACTACTGGTCGCTAGAGGTTCCTGGGGAAGAGCAACCTGTGTCTCAAAAGCCCGACCAGTGGCTGCCTTTGAACTAGTCACTTTGCAGTATCAGTAGCGCATCACTTAACCGCTGCACCACGACGCCAGGAGTGGTATGAGGACTCCCAGGGATCTATATGAATGTAAAGCAAATAGTAACGAGTTCTGCATTTATATGCACTAATCATTTAGCATTACTGCGTCATATCCTTAAGGCGGAGCATAATTTTCTCTTTCAGTTTTGTTATGCAGATAAAGTCGGGAGAAGTGATTATCATCACTAGTTAGAAGAAGGCCTGCCTTTTCCGTGGAGTAAACTTTTTCTTCTCCGAAATTAGCCGCTTTGAAGCCCGGGAGTTTGTCATGAACGAAAACCGTTCTTGCCTCTAGGGAGGAAGGCGTTGAGCTATTAGTTACGTGCATATTTTGGTTCTGTTTCACTTCGGTACAGATTCATTTAGCTAGTAGTTCGTGAGCAGTTTTGGTGTGGTACAGCGCAAGGAGTTGGTTGTCAATTAGTGCTAGCGGACAGCGTTCTGAGAATAAAGTGTCCATTTGTTTCAATACCACTATTATACTTCAGTAAAACATTTAGCCGCTGCTGCCATGTGGGTTACTGTAAGGAAAGGTGCGTTTTTTAGTGTTAGTGCCGCAAAGACAGCTTAGTCATTTTTCTGAAAAACATTTCTCGGGTAATTAGTGATCAGTGTAAGGGAGATATTCTTAATAAATATTGCTTTTTATGTGAAATGCATAGGCAAATGTTGAATTTAGATGGGCTACATCGATTGACTGATGTGTGTACAGCAATACTATTTGAGAGAAATTTTCGAGTGCATATAATTTGAATTTGATTACGCGAGCGTAATTACGCATGAAGAATCACTTATAGCGACTGCGGCGAAAAAGATATCAAGTAAACGTTGTTACTCGACATCTGTGTATCGTGACTTTGTGCAGCTGGTATATTTAATTGTTTAGCGCTTCACCTTACTCAAAGACTTCACCCCTTTGTATTGTGAGCAGGGCCGTCATGCATTAAACTTATATGGGTGCGGAACCTTTTCGCAGCTTTCGCTGCAGATTCCAATGGCAGCAGTTAGGACTTTTCGGCCAGAAATTCTAAGCTTATGTAAGCGAATTCCTTTCAGAATGGGAAAAGCCATTTGAGCAGTTGGTGGCTTTGGCCTTGTGCACTGATTACAAAATTGCAGAACCTTGTGTGAACAAAGCAACCGCACTGTCTGCAAAAACCAGAACGTGGCACTTCCCTGCTTACAGAGCTGACCAACCTCCGCCAACAGATCTACACACCAACGAGCTAACGTACCGATAAGCATGATAGAGACACAGCAGGAATATTGGTCTCTTGACGACACAAGCTGAACACGGGAGGGTGGAGCCTCAGGGTGCTTAACCATGCCAAGCAGCCAGGCCGATCATTCCTAATTTACGGATAGCCCAATACATATACATAGCCGTATGCGCAACCTTGCGTTCTATACTAAAACTAAAATTCCCAGGGCACGTAAGGAAGTTGCCCATAAGATTGTTTTGAGTCATCGAAGCAGTTATAAGGCTACAAATGTCACCACGAGTAAGAAGCGGCCGCCGCAGTGTTAAGTGCTTGGGGCGTTTTGAGAACGCTAATGGCGTTCTACGCAACCGCGCAGGGATTGTACAGTTCACTGCGTAAATGTCTCTAGCAATTATACAAAGGCAATGTATCTTAGTGCTGAGAACACAGATATCTTCAGCCCACCAGAAAAAAAGCTTCTTGGTTTGTTTACCTTCGAGAGATGATCCTTTATCCTTACGGACGATTGCACAGTAGGCGTCCAGGAATGAAAATGTGTAGTTTGTGGTCACATCTGCACAAGCAAGGAAATAAAGAGGGAAGAGAATGAACAACAGGGTGTTAGCAGGCCAAATATTAAGGCAACTTGGAAGACAAGAACGTCAAACATTTATCAGTATGGTCCTTCCTCAAAAAAAAACCAAAAAAGAGGCTTAGCCTGGGCAAGTGGCGATTAAAGCAGTCATACCAATTATGGGAGATGCAGTTACATTGAGCCCACGGCGCAGTAAATGAAGCCAATAGACAGCTAAAAAAGACGCAAAAAATGACACCAGCCACCGAGGTGGCTCAGGGGTTACGGCGCTCAGCTGCTGTCCCGAAAGACACGGGTTCGATCGCGGCCTCGGCGGTCGAATTTTGATGGAGGTGCAGTTCTAGAGGCCTGCGCACTGTGCGATGTGACCGCACGTTAAAGAACTCGTGGTGGTCGAAATTTCCGGAGCCCTTCACTACAGCGTCCCTCATAGCCTGAGTAGCTTTAGGACGTTAGACACCCATAAACCATATTTTTGTAGTTTCCTTTCTCGGCTACCTAATGGCGATTTTGTTGAGCTCAGCCACCGTTATTACGCTGTCTTTTTCGCTTACCCCTACGCCTGGGCTCCCGAGGACCCGATAGAAGCGCTACTGTCTAGCCCGCCTGGCGCCAGTCGATCTCTGCTCTTACCTTTCCACCATATCGATGCCATCTCGTGCAAACCCTCTGCAAACGCCTGCTCCACGCACTTCCCTTTTTGCATCTGCCACTTGGAAGACTTGATCCAGGCTTAAACAACCTCCCGATTAACAATCGTCATGTTCTTGTCACCCTCTCCGTTCTGTCTTACCACCTCTCTTCCTGCGGGCGCCACGATCTGCACTTGCTGTGCTATATTCCTTATGTGGTCCATTCCCTGAACTAGTCTTTCCACTACTTGTGTGGCGTTACCATGGAGGGCGTCGTTTTGCCCTGCCACTAACGCTATCAAATTGCGCCGTGCAACATTCTCGGAAAGTTTGCTTTTCTTCTCACTCAGAACCACGTTCATCATCATCCCTGGGAACTTCTCAACTGATACTTGCCTGTCACGCTTTACGAGCTGCATTATAGTTCTGTTCCACCTCCTAATGTTGGAGTCACCAGCGATATGCACCTGGGCACTTCGTCCATTCCTCCTAACTTCTGGTTTCTGCTGCCTGTTATCACTGATTTAGACCTTATTTCTGGGCTTCCCTTCTTCCCTTTCTTTCTATCGTCTCCAGACTTCCTACCTGTCCCTGGAAATAGATATCCCTATCTAAACCTGCCCCATCTGGTTTCTTATCGCTGTCTATGATAGTGCAGGCCCCATTCATATGGGTCGCGCTGGAATGTCCGCCATTGTGGTTTCTGATTGGGGCTTCGGCCATTCTTGCTTGCATTTGAGCTAGGTGTTCCTGGCAGTTTCGCTTTTCTGCTTCTTTTACCTCTAGCTCTCTTTCTAGGGTGTCCATGCGTGAGGTTAGTTGAGCCTTTTTTTGGTCAGTCCTGTCCAGGCTTGCTTTATAATAGCGTACACATGTGGTGGCGGCGAGGAAAGAATAACCGCAATGATTCGGCTCCTCCTGCTCGTGGGAACAGGAATGAAGATTGCATGCTAACAGACTCCGGCGGCTACCCACCAGCACTTCTCCGGAACTGCTGGCTTTGTACCTCGTCACAATGCCTGCTCTCAAAACTCGCTCCAGTTCTCCACTCTCAATAATGCAGCAGATACTACCTCATTTTTTTCTTCCTCGTGCCACTACCCTTTCGCCGTCAACGAACCAGTCCACAAAGGATATTCAGGAAACACTACCTAACCATGGTAACCGAGGCACTCTAGAGCTGGTTCAGCATATATTCGGTACGCCTAATTTCTTTTATATGCCTGATAAACAGTGAAACCTTCACTTAACAACATGCATGCACGCTGGAAAAAAAACCATTTACAATTTCTGAACGGCCGCTTCCGGCAGAAAGGAGCCTATCTGAAAACTTAATTGAGAAAAAAAAAGTTTAACCTGCCTCTTAGAAGCCAAAACCGAGCGTCAGTGCCATCGGTGTCTTGCTGTTCTAAACTATTTCCGTATAACGGCTACACGCAGAATTTGAGTGTAGAATGCGAGGCGAAAGACTCAGCACTCGTTTTTGTGCGCCATCTTACTTTCCGCCGTCTGTTTCACGCTGCTTTATTATTGAGACTCTTCGCATTCTTGGCTACGTTCCTCACGCTGTATTCCTAATATTTCAACCGTACTTGCCCACTGATGGCAGCAGAGCCTCGCACAAAAATAAATAACTCATCGTGGCGGCAAAATAGGCAGGTCAACAGCCGCAGCTGCCGTTCTCCACAAGCGGTGTCACCACATGCGCTTTGCTTTAAGCAATTTCCTGGCTTTTCAAACCGCTGGTTTCCATAAAAATAAAATTTTCCATCACATGACGTAAACCTGTAATCTCTTTGACTCCTTTCTCACCACCGCTGGCCTCTCTCCTGCTCCTGAGAAATCTGAGCTTCTCCTTCTCAACCATGCCTCCTACCAGCGCTCACGCAACCACTTCGTCTCTCTCCACCTTTCTGACTCTCCCATTCCTGTCGTCACACAGTGCAAAGTTCTTGGCTTCCCTTTGCATGCGGCTAAGAATGTGCAATCCCTCCACCGCGCTGTCACCACCTGCCACTCTGTAGCTTACCTCCTGCGGCGCGTGGTCACTCGACGCTCAGGTCTCCACGAGGCTCACGCGTGCCGAGTTGCCCACGTGCTGGCCCTTAACAAGGTCTTGTACTTTGCACCCTACGCTTCCTTCACTCAGACTCAACTTAACGCTCTCGAGACTGCCTTTGTGGGCCTCTACAAGGCAGCTCTCAACCTCCCTATCACTACCTCTACCACTAAGCTCTTTGCCACAGGCCTCTTTCATCCTCTTCGTTCTCTTCTCAGTCTCCATCGTGACTCGCAGCTTGCCCGGCTTTCCCTTACCCCTCAGGGTCAGTGGTTATTGACTCAAGCGGGTATCTCGCCCATTCCAATCTCCCCGTTTACCTCTCCTATTCCCACCCCCGCTCCCACTCTACGTATCCTTCCCCTGCCGACCAACATGTCCCCCGTCCTGCGCGCCGGACGTCGTCATGCGGCCGCATAGCACCATTCCCCTCTCTTTGATATCCAGAGTGTAGCTTACACGAATGCCTCCTTCGTGGCTCCTCGAGGTTCCTGCGGCTACGCCCCGTACCATCCACACCTCCCTGCTCCTGAAACCCACACCAGCGGGCCGTATCTACACCCTCCAGACGCATTGTCCCTCGAGGTCCTCGCCATTGCGCATGCCCTCCAGTCATTTGCCCTCCTTCCCTCTCTCCAAGAGTACACAGTCTATTCAGACTCACAAGCCGCTATACACCACATACAGAAACGCACCCTGACTCTTTCTCTACAACAGGAGGTCGAACGAGGGGTCTCCGCACTGCAGCCTTCCATCGTTTTCCTCCGCTGGGTCCCTGGGCATTCAGTGATTGACGGCAATGAGCTGGCCCATCAGCTCGCCCGCGACACACTTTTCCGGGCACCGTTGATCCCCTGGCCCAAGCCCTCAGAGGACGGTGGGAGACTCACCCTTCGCCGCACCATAAAAGAGGTCTACCTTGAGCTCCGCCTCGACAAACGCCTTTACCCTCCCCCTCATCCATCACTCACGGTGCCGGAGTCTCGCCTTCTTCGGCACATTCAGATGAATGCAGTTATCACCCCGTCCCGCCTCTTCCTCTATCGCTATCGATCGGACCCTTCCTGTCCCAACTGCCCCTGTATCTATGCGGACCTGGCCCATTGCCTCTTCTATTGCCCGGCTGCTCAGCAGTCGGGTTCCTTCCCCCCACCCTCTCTATCCATCACCACCTGGCTCGACTGGCTTGGCGCTGAAGGGGAAGAAGAACAGCGGCTTCTGGTCGCCCAGCGGACGACATGATCGGCTTATAAGTTATGGTCGATTAAAAGTCTTTTACTACTACTACTACTACTACCACTACTACTACTACTACTTCTACTACTACTACTACTAATACTACTACTACTACTACTACTACTACTACTACTACTACTACTACTACTACTACTACTACTACTACTACTACCAGGATTTGTTTTCAGCCGTAAGCGATCTTCCAGTCCGTGCTCAGAACCCGCAAGTCAATCACGAAATGTGCAGAGTATTACTTACTGCCATCTACGGATGTAAACGCTGTAGCTGTTCCATTGGTATCCTTTGTGAGTGGATCATACGTGGCGTTCATGGCAAACCTATGCATTTGGTGGAATGTTGGATAAGTAACGCTTCTGAGGACATTCACTGTTTTCTTTCCCCTAACTCCGATTGAGAAATATGAAGAAACTCCCATTTTATTACAGCAGCCCGTGTTTTGTTCTAGTTACACTAATAATAGTCCGGTTACGTATCTAGCAAAATGCGCTGGTTTTTATAGTGGTGTTCGCCCTCAATGGAATGATTCAAAATAAGATCACGTCTTTGAAAATCCATACTCAAGTTAGAGAAAACGTTTTCAACGTTATGAAGGTTGTCCCGCCTAACTTCTGCCAGGGTTTAAAAATAAGTCGAGGCACTGTTGTTCCTCGGTATCGTAAGAAGCATATCACACTATTATTTGCTTGACTGCATAATTAGTCAAGATTAATGAACCAACTTCGCAAGCAACAGAGTTCGGCAAGAAATTCCAATTACAAAGTTTGAGAACGGCCCGAAAAACGTGCGACTGAACAGTTTCTATCTTTCCATCTATTACTTATTTGTTTTTGCCGCTGACTGCATACGCCAGCGAAAGAGAAAAAATACCGCATTAAATTACGGCTTGCGCCCCTAAATTGCAGCGCTCTCGGACTTTCGGCGAACGAACGGAGAAATCAATCATATAGCCGGGTGTGGTACCGTTGAAAAGGCAATAGGGCAGAGACGCAGACAGTGGCAACGCGATCTACAGCAGCGCAAGCGATAACAGCTGCTGACACTTATCGCTACCACTTGTCACGAGGGAAGCACAGCGATGGCGTAAATCACAACGCCAATGCCTGCGTTACTGCAATAAGATCACCAGCACATCCGGCGAAACGATATGTTCATTTGTACATCGTTTATAGATCGGTGCATTTGTACGCGAAACGTTTGGGAGCATTGCGATCGCGGCGCACGCGCGAACATGTCATGTAGATTTTTTAAGGCGAGAGCCTTCAATGTCTCATACTGTAGTTAGCACAGTATGAGACGCGGCAGCCGCGCAGGCAGCCGCGCAGGCAGATTTGTCCGCGTTTCGGCGTTACTACTCAAAAAGGAACTGCTTCGAGGCTGGGAATCGAACCAAGGCCTTTGGCATTCGAAGCGGAGACGCTACCAATACGCCACGAAGGCTCAAGGTTTTTGTGCATGAAAAAAGGCACATCTAGTGAATGCATTCGTTTCATAAATAAAATAAAAGGGATTAAGAAATAAGAGAAGAAACAAAAATAAAATAAAATATGAAAAATGAAATATGGAAAAATAAAAACAATAAAAATTAAAAGAATCAAAAATAAAAAATAAAATGAAGAAAAATAAAAGAGGAAAAATAAAAACTAACAAACAGTGCGCCAGGAAACGCCTTCGCCTTGCAGCACTTTAGAGAGCCAAAGTGCCTCTGAATTTCTTTTTGTATTTCACGCGCATCTGCCATAAGCCGAAAACAATAATACGTAGTGGACAGCTAGAAGTTGCTGAATTAGACGTCTAGCGGAACGTTCTAAAACTTTCCTGTTGGTGTTTTTCTTCGAAACTTCGTCGCTTGCGAAATTGGTCAATTAATCTTAAATAAGCATGCGAGTAAGAAGAATACAAAAATAGTGTGACCCACTATGTAGAATAGCCATTCACATGCATCTGGTCGCGTCGTCCTATAGTGCATGGGCAGATTTTTAAACCTTGGCTATAATTAGCTGGACACCTTGTATATCTAGGCGCTTGTCCATCCTGCATGACAGAATAAAATGTAACGCCAACATTCGCAGCTGTAGACGAACATCGATCTGTGACGTAAGCAAGATGCGGTGACGCTGTTGTCGCCGGCTGGGACGACTGGGGGTGAACACTACGGACAGCCGCGATAGAAATACATGGAAATAAAAGTTTTCAACGTGTTTTCCCCTTTCACAGTACATCTATAATGTTGTCCGCTCGTGGTTAACAACAAAGTTCATCCTAGAAGAGATTTTCCGAGCATGAAACGTGAAACTGCGGGCAGCTCAGGGACACGCGCCACGGCACCTTACGTCGTTGACCGAATTGATTTCTTTGCGTAGATCGCTGCTCATCGCTCGGTGAAAATTCCATCTTCATGGCTCTGCGATAACTTCGTCACCTTGAGCTGGAACCATTATCAATATAGCAAGGTGGAAGCTGCAATCACAAGACCGGAACAGGACGGAACCACGTCACAACAAGCGGGCGTGAACTTCCGGGGCAAGCCTTCATAAGCAAGCTGCGTTCCCGGACCTCATCACAACTGCGGGCAGCTCAGGCACACGCGCCTCGGCACCTTATGTCGTTGACCGAATTGATTTCTTTGCGCAGGTACGTGATTTTCCTGAGTTTTTCCCGAGCGCGTTCCTGAGCTGCCCTGCAGTGTTTTCTTTTTTTTTGCCTTGAGTTGGGTGATAAACAGCATCAACTATTAAAGAAGTAGCAAAGATGCTGTCAGAACTTTCCAGAAAGTTTGACAACCACAAAGCTAACGTTGTGACAGAACTGCAAGACATCAAACAGTCGCTGTCGTTCATAAATGATAAATTTGAAGAATTCAAGTCCACAGTAGAAGACATGAAGCGGGAACAACAGACACTGAAAGCAGAAAAAAACGATCTTGGAGCAGCCCTAGAGAGTGCAAAAGCTGAGATTGTAGAGTTAAAGCACTATTCATGACAACAGAACATCGAAATCAAAGGACTACTCCTCAGGACTGACGAAAAACTTGCTGACGCCTTAATACAGTTTGGTGAAACGCGCGGTGTTCCAATATCCAGCTCTGATATTGATGTGATTCATCGCGTACCCGGAAAGGACAAGAAAAAACCAAATGTGATCATGAGCCTCACATCTCGCTCCGTGCGTAGCAGAATACTACACGCAGTGAAAAAGATCAGTTTTTGTCTCCGGTGGACTTTGGCTACGAAGGCACAGACACAGTCTGTATCAATGAGCACCTCTGTCCTGAGTATAAGGTATTGCTTGGAAAAGCAATTGCACGAAAGCGAGAAAAGGGCTGGAAGTTCACCTGGGTCGCTAATGGAAAGATCCTTGCTAGGAAGGCCGAGAACTCGAACGTGATTCAGATCCGTTCCGAGGCCGACTTAGCTCTGATCTGTTAAACCAAAATCGACAGTAAATCATGGACAGTGTGCAGCTAGCAAACCAATTTATGAAAAACAAATGCATGTGCCTCTCTGCTTCATTGCAATGTTCGAAGCTTGAATAAGAACATAGATAATGTCTGCTGTCTAATGGGTGAGCACTCATTTACGTTTGACTACATAGCCGCTTCTGAAACTTGGCTACATGAAGGGGAATTCCACAATATCCAAGGGTTCAATTTTTTTTTCCTGCAGTAGAAAAACTTCTACGAGAGGCGGTGGAGTTGGCCTATACGTAAAAACATCGTTGTATTCCTCGCTTCTTCCTGGGTTGAGAAATTCATATTCTGCTGGTTTTGATTTTTTGGTTGTTCGGTGTGTGAACCTGACAATTGCTGTCGTATATCGTGCTCCAAATAGCTCTATATCACTCTTCCTTGGCCATTTTGAATCGCTGCTCACGAACTTATCTAATCTAAGAGTCAAAGAATTAATCTGTGGTGATTTAAATATTGATTGTTTAAGTGATAACAGTGTGGTATATACTAACTTATTACAGTCATATGGCTTCAGTAATGTAGTTATAGGCCCTACACGTGTGACTCCTATTTCTTCGACGTCACTGGATCATATACTCTGCAATTTCGACACATCATCTAGTTTGAGCTCCATATATAAAGCATCCCTTACAGATCATTATCCTGTTGCGATATTTTTTCCTCTCGAACAAGCTGCCCCGGGTAAAACATCTGACCCCCACTGCAGCATCGATGTTATTCAGTTAAGGGAATGTCTTCAAGCGGTAGATTTTAGCTTGATCAACTCAGCTGATGTTAACGACCTATACGAAGAATTTAACGACAGGCTAACCACGGCAGTTTTGCAATCTTCTACACCTCAAATCAAAAGATACTATAAGTACGACTATTTGTCCCTGGATGACACAAGCTATTATGAAACTTATTAAGGAAAAAGATCACTGGCATACCAAATGTAAACAAAAGCCAGGTAATTCATATTACTTAGTAAAGTTTCGGAGAGCAAGAAACTTAGTTACTGCTGCCATAAGGTCCCGCAAGAAAGAGTATTACTCCCAATTAATTTTGAAAAATGCCCACAGTACGAAAGTCACGTGGCAGGTCATTAACGCTGTTATTAAACCCGTAGCAAATCGTTTTATTATGCCTGACATAGAAATCCTGGGGATCTCCATTGAAAATCTAGTTACAACGTTCAATGTATATATTTCCACTATTGGTGCAAGTATAGGAAATACTTGCCCCTGCACTCAGTACCTCCCTCCTCCGCAAAACATTGTAGTGACCTTTGCATACCATGATATTACAGTGGATGAGATTGCATATACAGCTAATCATTTTCCATCGAAATTATCTACTTGATGTGATGGCGGCGTTGCCTCTATTGCGCTGAAGGAATGCATTGATATCTTATGCGAGCCACTTGAAAAAATCTTCAACTTTGCCTTCTATTCCTCCACCTATCCCGATCTGATTAAGCTAGCTAGAATAGTACCAATTCACAAAAATGGTGACCGTAACCACGTTGAGAATTACCGCCCAATTTCCATTTTAAGCCTGCATAAACACACTTTTTGAAAAACTCGTTGCAAAGAGAGTGAAAATATTTCTCGAGAAAGAAGCCTCGCTATGTCCTCAACAACACGGCTTTAGACCAAACAGATCAACTGGTACGGCCGTGATATCGCTAACAAACACGATCAACACTCTCCTAAATGATAATAAAATAGGCTTAGGAATTTTTTTGGACATTAGGAAAGCATTTGACACTGTTGATCACGAAATTTTACTCAAAAATCTTGCGCATTACGGTTCTAGAGGTATTAGTTTAGAATTCTTCAGAAGTTATTTCAATAATCGGCGGCAAATGATCCAACTTAGTGGTGTGAAACAGTTACGGTTGGTGTGCCTCAGGGTGCAGTCCTTGGTCCGATTTTTTTACCTTGTATATTAATGACCTGCCGCATTTCACACAACACTTCTGTGTTTTTATGTATGCTGACGGCACTGCTCTTCTACGTGCTCATGAATCTACAATGGATCTTATTAGCGCCGCAAACCGAGAATTGGAAACTTTGTGTAGCTGGTTTATTTCAAATAAACTTGTTGTAAATGTTAATAAGACAAAATGCATAATATTTAGGGGCTCCAGAAAAACAATAGATGAAAACCTGCCTTCCGTAGAATGGCTGGGAACACCTATTGCACTTGTGAATAACATCACTTATCTTGAAATAATTCTAGACGGGAACCTGCACTGGAAGCAATACATTCAGGCGCTTTGTAAAAAGTTAGCTGCAGCATGCTCTGCACTCTACAAATGCCGAGATTATTTTGGTAATGACATACTCAGAGTTATTTATTTCTCAATTTTTCAAAGCCAGTTATCATATTGCATTGAATCATGGGGCCACACCTACCGATCTTATTTGGAACCACTTAGGGTCTTGCAAAAAAGGGCAATTCGATTCATTTCACATTCAGGATACAACGCCCACACAGCTCCTCTTTTTAAACAGATGGATATACTGCCACTACAATCATTACTTGAATACAGGACTGTCTTGACAATACACACATGCCTTACAGACAATTACCCGTTACACTCATCGCTATTCTTTATCCCACCACTATGCACTCGCAACGCCACTCATAGAAATTTCCTTCTTCCGAAAACAAAAAATGTCTATGGAGAAAGAAGGATGGCCCATGTTGGTATTAAGCTGTGGAACAAGCTTCCAAGTGACCTTAAACATTGTAAAACTTTTTCTGTGTCACAGAATAAATACTGTAAACAATGAGTGAAGCCAGCGTTTTTTCTTTTCATGTATTTTTGTGTGTTTGTATCTGTTTGTAAAAGAGGCTTGGTGCTCTGAATATTGTTGCTGTATGTACCCATTTATGCCTTTCTAAGTTCATGAGCTTTTATATGTATGTAATTAATTTTTGTTATGCCTCCATGGGTACTCTGTGAAAATAGAAAAATGTTTATAAAAGTTTTGCTTACATGTGTGTTCCAATAGGCCGTGCTCCCGTTCTTCACCCCCTGCCGGGAATTACCGTCACGCACACGTTAAAAAATACATCGCCTCAAAAAAAAACGTTTCATAGTTCCACAGTCGGCTCTAGGATTAGCTTGGTTATTCGTCACGAACGGACGACAACACAAGCGCATTGTGAAATCAAACAACTGTTTTAGAAACATTTCCTTTCACATATTCCTATGGGCGCTAACCCTACTTTTCACCCCAGTCGTTCTCGCCGTCCGCGAGCAAACCTGGTGTTCGTCTGTTGTCTTCGTCTATGTGTTGTTCCCCACCATGATCACCACCATGATCGGTATTTCATTGAATTCATCTGCAATCAGAGTGCTGTACAGGATTAGAGCTCACCATGTTTCAGAAGCGTTGACGTTGATGGACACAACATGGGTAAGTGTTTGATTCTTTTGGTCTTTTTGAGATGTACTTGCGTTAATACATGTGATAAAGCCGTAGCTCATGTTGCTTTTGATCAAATAAATATTAGGTGAAGACATGAACTGCAAAGCGCATAACAAAGAAATATTACATGCCGTCCTAGCAGGCTATTAGAACTAAAAGCAGTCTATGCCAGAAGGCTACTTCTATTCGCAGTTTACATTATTTACAAAATATAACATAACTACAGCCAATTATAACCTTTATGTTGCCTAAACAACACTCGTAAAATTATATGCAATATTGCTGCCCAGGATAAACAAGGAAAAGCCTAAAATATGAACTCAACGACCGCACGTGATGTTCTCCGTATTCATACCTTTACAATGTTCATAATAAGCCTAGAATAAAGGCCTATTTTAGATATCTTCAATTAACCCTGTCCTGTGCCAACGTCCGCTGTCTTACCGCCGCAGGCTTCAAACATATTTAAAAACTTTTAGCGGAAGCGCGCGATTCTGAAACCAATTCTAAGCGCTTCGGCGAATTAGCGTCGCTACCAGGAATTTGGGACAGTGGTCTTTTTGCCAACTTTAGTAGCCACGGGGGGCATCATTTTTCCAAGGGCGCTATTGTGCTGAAAGACCGACTGGTAGGAGTAAATTGGAAGTGAAACATTGAAACTGATTTATTCATTCCTCGTACAAGCTAGAGGAGGCAGGGACTAAACACTCTGTTAAAGCCGGACAGAGGTCCCTGCCACCCCCCCCCCCCCACCACCACCAGGTTCGGCATCGTGTAATCTTAATATATAATCATATATCACTAACAGTTTGCAATTACAAACTCTGTTACGATAAAAATACCGTTACTATCTATTCTACCGTATACTAATTACTCAAGATAACTTCAACTGGAGTACGATACATTTTCACGCAAATCATATCTGTCTTCTCGAAAAAATTTGAAAAAAAAAATAATGGAATCCACATGCGTCATTCCTATAAATTATATGAACAACGTACAGAAATGGTTGCATGTAATAGAGGTGATAAATAAGAACAGGAAGCCATCATGTATATGCACTGAGAAAAACACAGAAAGCCACGTTCTGAACTGCCTTAAAGCGAACACAGGAGGAATGATGTAAGAGATAAAACACTGTCAGTGGCTATTTGGTTCCAAAAAGAAGTTTTGCCGCATTAATATCATAATTATCTGCTTTTTGAATCAGTGCTTATAATAACTGAAACCTACTAATTCCTTCATTTATCCAGTATTTCGAGTGCTTGGAAATGGAACGTGTGTTTTCCGCAATGTGTTCGTATCCTGGACGAACATATTGCTTTTGGCCTGAGGCAGTCGCTTTGAGAACTGTTTCCACGCTCTTTTCTTCTAAGGAACGGCATCATTTCCAAATAATATACTTGGTCCGATCTTAGCATGGCCTACTCACTGAAAAGAGGTGCTGTGCGCAAGCTCGCATAGTGGCCATGAAAATTTTAGAAGATCCAAAGAATTTTCTTTTGTTTGAGGTTTAGTTTTCTGCTATTGTTTTACGCTGTGCCCGATACTTAAGCACCATAAGCAGGATTACTGTAGAAAAGCGCTTAATATAGCTCCTTATTTCAGCAGAGCGGTGGTAGATGCTTTGTTTCAGATAAAACTCCCGCAGTTTTCGAGAGCTCCGCGGTAAGGTCAATCACATGAGTATTTCAATTTAGGCGTTAGTTGAACCATACTCGGAGAATTGTTGTTCCCTCACTCGACTTATCGGGTCATCATCATAGGTTAGTTTTATCTCGGAACATGTTAGTTTGTTAACTGCGTGGAAAAAACGTATTTCATCTTTTCCACGTTTCGCTGCTACCTGTTTGCTTTCAACGATACTGATAATGCTACTTATAATGCATGATCGTGAAGTTCATTAATAGTACCTGAGAAAAACAATACATTAGTACTGCCTGCGTACATAGCGAGCTCTGGGGATTCCGGAATATTTATAATGTCGTTTACGTAGAATAAAACTAACACTGGCCCAAACCTCGACCCTTGCGGGACCTTGCTGCATCATTAGTATGTCAGCAGAAACCTTATGCATTCGAACATACGCTGCCGACCACAAAGGTAGGTTCTAATTAATTCATAAGCCTTTCCACTTATTCCGTACCTTTAGATGTTATTTAATGCAATCTTGTGATCAATCAAGTCGAAAGTAATCATAAGGTGAAGAAACAAACGAAATGTTTATTTATTTGTCTTCAATGTTCGCAATAAATTTGTGTTCAACATTTAGCAATGCGTGACCTGCAGATTTTTTTTTTGAAAAACATACTGACCTGTCGCTATCACATTGTTCTTTGTAAAATGAAAAGCCGCCAGCCTATCCTAAATGGCACCCTCAAAGACCTTTCAAAACACTGTCAGGAATGAAATTTGGCGAAAGTTGGCAATGTTTTCGGGGCCTCTGCCTTTCTATACCGGTGTTATGCGCGCAGGTTTCAGTTTCTCGGAGAAGGTTGCAGTCGAAATTACTAAGTTAATAATGTATGTCAGCACATCACTTATTTCAGGCCCAACATGTTTCATTCGGATAGGAATAATTTCATCAGCCCTGGAGTTATAATATTCTTTATCGTCTTTTCAACATGTATTCTCTGGTTTCAATAATATATAGATCCTCACACACGAGTGATGGGTGTTTCAACGTATCCATTGTTTTCAATATGGCATGTCTGAGAATGAGGTGCAACAGCTTCAATAAAAAGCTTGTTCATGGCTTAACGACGTCTTCTTGTCACTGATTTGAACGCTCGCCACTGTGATTATGTATGGCTTCCGTCTGCCTATAATCTTATTCACGACAACCCAAACCTTCCTTTTTTGTCTCCGGTAACAAAGAAAACATGTTCGTTGTAGAGACATCTGGCCTTCCTTAAATCACCCTAATACATTTCTGCTTTTCTTGAATTCACTAAGCACGGATTTCTTCCATGTTGAAATGAAGATATGGCATATTCCGTTCTTTTTCCTATTATTTTGTATCGTTCACGATTGATTCGCGGATTTCTCTCATACATGAAGTGCTGAATTCTTTCCCGCAGTGTTAATGCATTGTAAAAACAGTCAAGACTACACCCTGAGAATTTATTGTACACACTGCCTGCCTTTTTATTATGTATATGCTCCCGGTCTAATGCAGGAACTAGTGCTTTAAACTCGTCTATTGTCTGATCAGTTGTGTGGTGACGGCTATTGCCATTGTTTGTTTGGCGTCTTTCAGTGTGAGTGTTTGCCAGACAGAACATAGGCAGGTGATCGCTGATGTCTGCCGATAAAACGCCTACTCCTATGTTGCTCTCAGTAAGGTTGGATACACATTTGTCTATTGCACTTGCAGACATAGTAGATATTCTGGTTGGTAGGTTGACGTAGTCAACAGAGGAAGACGTTTGTATGTTTTATAAGTCCATCGATCTACCCTCGTAAGGGTTTATATCTATGTTTATATTACCCATCATAATGCAGGGGTCATTATAAAAGGTTCCAGTTTCGACAAGTTTTCCTAAGAACGCCGTGAACCGTCTTTTTGACTTTCATTTGGCGGTCTGTATACAACAGAAGCAGTATCATTTCCTAGACGCAAAGTAAGACGCTCGATATTGCGGTTGAGAATTCTTCGCGAACACCATATTTTACTGAATGCTTAACACATATCGCAGCCCCCTCCCTCTTTTCATATCTCTTGTGAGGTTCTCCGATGCATACCCTTTGAATAATGGCATTAAATCCGGTTCACAAAGCCTGGTTTCTGTGAATAAAAGTGAGTTGAATCCATAGTCAAGAGTGTGAAAGAGCATTTTAAGTTCGTTCATTTCATTATCCGTACTTATAGCTTTATCTGTAGTCCTGAAAAGGCACATCTTCCAAATTATTTAATCAAATCTCACATTGTCTAATAGGTATCGGATTCTGCGCGCGAGTTCATGACGCCTGATAAAACTTGTATGCTCTACTTTGGTAGCCTTGTTTCAGCCATTTGCCGCCACAAATCTTGACAAAGTCATCGAAAGTACCAATACGCACCATGGGTGAGCCATCATACTTCAGAGTAAAAATCTTTCCGCCAGATATCCAGATAAATTTCCAGTTCGCCGCCTTCTTTTTGTGTACCGCTGCTGCCAGCAGCTGCCAGCAGCTTCTTGTTTTGCTTTGTGAGATGTTCACTGACAAAAATTAAACTGCTGGTGTTCAAAGTGGTGTTCAATTTCCTTGCTTTGGTGAGCAGATCATTCCGCTTGTCTCTCCGCGCAAAATGGGCGAAGACATCACGTTCTCCTGCTTTCAAGGTTGGGACACAGTGGCATGCATCTATGTGATGCTCCTAGATGCGATCCTCCTCAACTACCCCTTCAGTTTTCGGTACAAATTTTAAGGTTTCATTGCCTTGAGGGACGCCTCTTATTTCGAAGTTATTTACTCGTTTGCACTGCTCAAGTTGTCCTAGCCTGCGCGAAACCCCAACATTTTCTGCCTTCCAGAGCCGCGATGTTTTACACTAAATCTTTGCACCATTGCAGACATGAGAGCAAAAGTTCACACTCTCTGATATCTTTGCGCAGCAACATGGCCCTACCGATGCCGCTGTTCGATGCAGGTTCCGCGGCAGCAGAGCATGCATCCTGCATTCTTCAGCGCCTCTGACGACTGCAGTGTGTTCTCGGTGGCAGCGTGGGCGTCCACTGCGGTCATAGGCGCGGGAGGGATCTTCGGAGTCCCACCACCCTCTTACTGCGAGTGCCCATGGCTTAGCCTGCTCTACTAACTTCGCCATCACCATGCCATCCTGTCGCAGCAGCAAAGTTCGTGTTGTGTTCGCGTCGCTAGTGACTCACTCTTCCCCCCCCCCCCCCTGGATTACTCGTGTCTAATCTCGCCTCCAACGCCGGACTATGCGGCAGTTGCGGTCTGCTACACCATGGGTGCGGCGCGCCAGGGCTCCTACCTCGACGTCCCCCCCTCCCGTGTGGCTCTGAGCATTCGTATCCACATATTAGTAGCAAGAAAATAAAACTCATGTGATTGTTAAGAGGGTGTAACGCGCATGTTAGAGCATTCGCTGTGCTGTGAGAAGGCGCAGGACAGAACGCTGCGTTGAATTCATGGTAGCTGCTGCTGACGCCTTGTATTTCATCCCTTGGTTTCCGTTGTCAATGTCGTTAAGTTATATTGGTTTAGGCACAGTTTTTAAATGTTGTCGTGTAGCGGAACTAAAATTATTCTTTTTGTCTGTTTCGATAACACGTCGCTGAAGCATGCTCCATGGCCTATGCGAGCCTCTAATGAGAGGGGGGTTTTAGCTTGCAGAAAATCCGTGTCCTGATATTTGGTATCTGCAGCGCCGTCCATCTCGTTTTTTCTTTTGGTCCCACATGTTGCTCTTTACAAGCATTTGCTTGTGCGCTTGCATATACGCTTCTGTAGCCGTTAGAATGTTTGTCAAGGGGGAACCAACTTTTCAGCCTGCATTATGTTTTTTGCTCCATTTTTTAAGATTCCTCAGAAGTAGAGAAAAAAGTGACCGTCATTATATACTAATGCTGTACGTACATAAATTGTGTATAAATGGTGCATGCATACGCGTCTGAAGTTTGTATTGACTGATATGTAAACTGAAATGACGCTGCTATTTGCTCTTATGTGGGCAGTATCGGGTCACTTTTTTAATTCATATTTTCTTTGTGAATATAATGCTATTGCAGCGAACTACGACGGCCGCGCCTGATACCGCCTGGGCAGATCAATGACGAATCGCCGGTGAAGACGAAGGGTCGATGAAAAACAAAGTGCCGCCGCGCTGCACGAGATCGGTTCGGGTGGACTGGCCATCTTCAGCACTGCCCACCGT